>NC_048301.1:52384092-52620668 GCF_013100865.1 Trachemys scripta elegans | reverse complement strand
TATTTATGATGCAATTCACTGATTGCCATTCACTGATTTAATGGATGGGAAACTTGACTGGATGAACAAGGTGCTGGATGGCTTTATAATAAAAGGGGGATTGCATACAGAGGTAGGCTCTCCTCCCCTGGGGTGCTCTGCTGCTCTGTATTTGGCAGCCAGAGAGATACAAGCCAGTTGGCTTTTGCTTTCCATAATAATTTATTTAAACACTGACCTGGGGTTTCTCAAGCCTCTTGCTCCATTTTTATCTGAACCTAGCCTCATTCCCTGTTGTCATATAGCATAGGAACTGTGTTTTTACCTTGCTGTGGGTCTGACTGATCACCTGTTTAAGTGGACAGGAAGGAATATTTCCTATCAGGGCCAAATGGACTGTGGCCTAGTGGGTTTTTTCACCTTCCTCATAGCATCATGGCGACACAGTTAGGTTAAGTAGGTGTAGGATTTAGGAATGTAATGTTGGGAATTGTGTCAATGTTAGTTTATCACAACTTGTGGCCAGTGCCCATTGCAGATAAACGGCCAAAGGGCCAGTGACCAGAAAGAAAGAGACATGGATATCACTGATGGACCCCGGGTCTATAGAAAAAAGAAAAACTTGAAGTCCTTGCAGCCCTGGGTCCCTCTTTGATACCTTCCATCACTTTTGCAGAAGGGAAGCATAGCAAGCTGAATCCTTGAGGTAGGAAGCAGAGAGTCTACCCTGAGTTACGGGTTATGTGATAGAGACACCCTATAAAGCCTCCACTGGACCCACCTAAATGCTTGGTATGGGGAGTAGGCCAGACAACACCTATCTCCAATGTTAAATGGAATAAAGCTGTGGCTGGCCGCTTAAAATCCATCCCTGTGTCTGTCCTCATTCAGTTGTGTGTCCTGATCAATCTGCTCATTGTTTGCTCACTCATCAATATGCAGGTTTCAGAGTTTACTGTGAATTTGGTGTGTGTGTTTGGGGGAAGGGCTTTAAGTTTATGGCCATATTTAATTGAGCCACCAGAGCTCAGCAGACTGATACCAATGTTTCATACCATGGAAACACCAACAAAACACATCACAGATTCAAAGCTTTTTGAGGATACTCTGAAACAGGCATTTAAGTCACTTTACTACAGGTTTATATTTTTCTTACTATTTGGATTATCAACATGCAATGTTAAAATTAAAAGAAACCAAATCAAATGGCAAGCTACTACTAAAGCAAATGGGGCTTCTGGTACCAGGAGCAACTATCAGCCAGTGTCAAAGCTATCTCAACATATACTCTAATTAAGCTCTCACCAGGAATCAACTCTCCTCACAACTCTCCCATTAGCTTTCAAAGTGAACTGGCTTGAAAGCTAGGTTTTTATTTTGAGATGAATCAGGCATCACATCATGATCACCTGATGCCTGGCTCTTGATTAGACACGCATTTGTTTTAATTATCCACCTGCTTTCAATTAAGTACCAGGAAATACATCCTATTAGCAGTACAAAGCTAATCATCCTTGTACATAAAATAAAGTCCTTTTTCTCTCTGGCCACTTTTCAAGGATAGAATGGGTAGATCAGTTCCAAATATAGTTTAGTTTAAAACTTCGACACCTCAGAAGTTAACAGCAGTAATGAGACATCTGTTTTATGTTCCATCGGATAAAAGGCTATTCTGAGCCAAAAAGTAGCACTGTATCTTACAATAAGGGTCAGTTGAGAGAAATGCGTGATGGGCATTAAGAACTCCATTTTCAAAGCAATGCACTGGAGGCATGTGCACAAATCCTTTAAAAATGGGATTTGCATTTCTTTATCACATATGCTGCTTTGAAAATGTACCCTTTAATGACCATAAGATCAGCTGCTAAAGGCAGCTGTCTGAGCAGCCGCGGATGTTCTCCAGATGTGTAAGATGATACTGAATATCTGCCTGCTACATTTTAGAATCTGAAAATAAAATATTTATGAGAGAATGAACTCTAAAAGCCTTCGTAGAAACGTAAAGCACATTGAATTATTTTCCACAGTCCCAAGTTTAGAGTTTCTACTGTAACCCCATTGTGAATGTGGAAATCCAAACAGTATAGTTCCAGTGATTTTATTTCCTGACTCAATTTAGTGACAAGAAACAAACCACACAGTGTGTTTAAAACTCTAATGAGAAAATGAAGAAAGATTGAAGGTAACATTATATGTTCAGAGCCCAGGATGAGTATATCTTTAATAAAATTAAACTTATACTTAAATAATAGCTCTTGTACATTTTACAGCAGCAATCTTGACTAAAATTTTTACATAATCCATTATACATTTATATTTAGATGATCAGATTAAATCCAGATCATGTAAAAATTCCAGTAGTAATAAATGAAACAACATATAGCACAAGATGGATACTGAACTGTAGCAAGGATGTCTGTTTGTTTTTTACTGTAATGCTGGTCAAAATGCAAAGCACAATCAGATCATATGTAAAATAGTTTTAGTCACTGATCCTCCTGAAAAATCGTATTTGGAATTTTCTCTCTATTGGAAAATAATTTCAGAGAAAGAGGGTTATATTATTCATTTCCTACATTCAGAGAATGTTTACAGGACAGAGTAGAAGATGATGACATATAGCAGGAAGATATTTCACCTGATAGTTCTTACATACTGGATATCAGAAAGCACCAGCTACATGCCATAAGATCTAATTATCAAGAATTGCCTTTTCTGCCCCAAAGCAATCATTTTGATGACAGTCTTCTATGCACTGTAAAACAAAATGGGAAGCCTGTGCTATATAAACTGGCTCAGTGCTTCCTTTTACTTCCTCTGATATCAGCGTCCTCATCTCATTTATTTTCCACACATTAATGGTAGCAGTCACCTTGAGCTGGTGATGCAGAGTAATTTTCACAGAAACCTTGATCAGAAACCATAAATCAGCCTGATGTGCTTTTATGGTCTAATAACATTCTGTCTGCTCCTGCAGGCCCTTATGTAAAGCTGCACTGCAGAGAACTCCTTGGATTAGATTTTTCACAGATACTAGAGTATACATTATACATCTGTATCTATAACACACAACGCCTACATTATAATGTCATTAAGAGATTTTGCTTAAACTCATAAACATGAGAAAATTCAGAAGGAAACCTGAAAACTCCTCCTTAAAGCTTTTTAATCTTAGGCATTGCTGTACATAGAATTTGTGATAATAATTGTTAGTTTGATCTACCCAGGATCAACAGGGCCACCCAGAGGAGGGGGGGGGCAAGTGGGGCAATTTGCCCCAGGCCCCGGTCCCCACAGGGGCCCCCACGAGAATATAGTATTCTATAGTATTGCAACTTTTTTTTATAGAAGGGGTCCCCAAAATTGTTTTGCCCCAGGCCCCCTGAATCCTCTGGGCAGCCCTGAGGAGCAACCCAGATATCAACAGGCATTATGAGGTGCATCTGAATGCCTTGTTTGCAGTAGAAAAGGTTTGTGGATATAGCTAGTGTAGATCTCATTGATGCCAGCAAAAGAGTGCTTTTCTAGTATAGCTTATACCAATTTACCAAATGAAAGACGATATAAGGGCAAAAGCACTCTTTTGCTATTATAATTGTGTCTACACTAGTGCTTTTGCTAGTATAAAAATGTTAAAATCACACACCTCTAAGCAACATTATTACACAAGCAACAGTTTCCAGTGTAAAATATGATGAAGAGAGAAGCCCTGGTTCTGACCGTATATAGGTGTAAAATCTTGGAAGCCATCAAAATAACACTGGATGTGAGATCAGAATTGGGACCACAACAACTTCTTAATTCTTTGCAATGTTATGTTGAGTCTGGTTATAAAAAGGTATTTGTCTAAACATCTAGCTTTGATGATGGGCCAGATTAGCTGGTGTAAATCAGTCTCTCTCCATTAAAGTCAATGGAGATATGCTAGTTTATGACGGTAAGGACCTAGCCCCAAAAGAGCAGCTGATTTATACTGCCTTAGCAAAATTCAACATACTGGGACGAGAGGCTGGTGGTGGTGGTGGGGAGACTGAGACTGGCTGGGCAAGGAACTAGTGAATAGGAGGAGGCCTGGAAATAGTTAGGCAAGAAGACTGAGACTGGGATGGGGAGTCTGGCATGATGAGACTAGGAAATTGCTGGGCAAGGAGATTGGAACTGGGATAAGAATTCTCAGGAGTGGAAACTGGACTGATCAGATGAGGAGAATGGGACTAGGATGAGGACCCAGGGATTGGGAAAATCCAAGGGTGGAACAGGGACAGTTTGAAGAGGATTGGGCAGAAGGTGTCATGTTTGAGGAATATGGGCAGAAAAGTCTTTGCCCACTAGCATATACTCCCCTCCAAAGCCTGGAATGGAACACAAGGTTCCTGAGCCTCACCATTCCTCTGCTGTTAGCAAATATCTGTGAAACTCACTGGCAAAGTGGCCTAGCCCCATCTAGTTCTGCTTCACTGCATAGCCTAGTACTATAAGTTACTTCAGCTCAAGTGGCAAAGTTCTGCACAGTGGATCTTAATGTGATGATCTAGTGATGATCCTTGTGGGTGTCATTATGTGGTCACATGATGGAATTTCTGGTTTTTTTTTTTCATTTTGCTCTTTTGAGAACATATGTTAGAAGAACATTATTAAGGTTACAAAGTCAAGGAAATGTCAAAAGTCAACAGTTAGGAAATGCCAGAATTAAGATTTCCTGTGGAAGTTAAATTTGGCCCCCTTGTGCTTATGCATTATGATACAATTATTAATTGCATGAGCACTGTGATGGTGCATCCACCCCACATATGTCCTGAAGGGGGTTAAAGTGGCTAAGTAGGCCAGTGAACTGCCCAGGCTGCACCTGGAGAAGGAGCCAGGGAGCAGGGATTAATTATAGATGAGGCTCATCTGGAGAGGAACAGACAGGCTTGTATAAAGCCAAGGAGCCAAGAGCAGAAAGGGACTGCAGGAAAGTAGTCTACAGTCACTAAGAGAATGGAAGTGTGTTTGGGGCTGTAGAGGTAAATGGCCTACAGTTACTCCTTGGGCAGAGGGAGTTTGGTCTGGCACACCCAGAGAGGGTGGAAAGCCAGAAAGATAGGAAAGGCTCAGGGAAAAGCAGCAAGGCATGGGATAGGGTGGGCCATCACAACTGAAGAGAGGGCCCCAATGTTGGAACCCAGAGTAGAGGGCAGGCCTAGGTTCCCCTACCAGTCACTGGAAAAGTGGTACAGGCCAGGCAGTGGAGAGTGAGTGGACTGCCTGGGACGTTTTTCCCTGAAAGACTTTGATATCCTGGAAGGAGAGAATTATTGTGTCCCAGCTGGAAGGCCAAGTCATGAACAGGAAGCTGCAACTCCTGGAGTGAGAGGGGCAGCAGAGTGAGAGAGGATGATGGATGGACTGCCAGGGGAGGTGCAACACCTGTAAGGAGCTAATTCCCAGATCCATTAGGAGGAGGTGCCCTAGTGGACCCCATGATAATGACATGCTATTTTTTTCCACAGGATCCCTGCCTCATTCAGTGCACAGTGCTTACTTAATGAGCAGCTTTTGCATATTTTGTTTTCTCCTCCATGTTCAGTGTTGGCCTCATGCTTTATTTATTGCTCATCATACAAAACCAGCACTCTGTGTAATATATGTATAACCACAATGTACCTAGATTATGCTAAACATTTGTTTTCCTTTTAAACTAAATGGACCATTTGCTAATTTCAGACTCTAATCACATAGTCCTCAGTTATCATGTTTGACAACATTTGACAATAGTTTAATTTTTACATTTGTGACTCATTTTCTGCAGAGTTTCTGAATCTCCCCTTCAAACAAAGTGTACAGCAGGGAGCTACAATCAGCCCACTACCAAATATCCACAGCTCACCATGTCTTTCATATTAGGGCTCACTGATGAGTCTCCAATACTCCATGGGAAATTTCCATCTTGAATCTCTTTCCAACATTTCAGGACCTGGAACAGCAGAAGCAGAGTACAAAAGAGGAAGTGTGAGTGTCCTGCCCCTCTCTTGCTCTGATACCCCCTGCTGTTTGATTCACAACCTGACATTTGCTGTCTTTCTGAGGAAGCTATTTGCAAACCCTCCTGGTTGGAAGCAATGTAAACAGGACAGTGGGGAAGTACACTGAAGGGAAATGAAGTAAAGAACACATCCCTTTCATATTTGCAGTTGTGAATAATGCAGCTCTAGCACTAAAGCAAACAAAAATAATTCAGCCTTGGCACTCAGCTGCAAATCTTTTTGTCAATGATAATGTTTTTCTCTTTCAAACAGTTGCAGTTCTTTGTGGCCCAGGCTTCGGTACACAAAGGCAAAATTAAGGAAGGAAATGCCAATTTAAAATGACCCTGATGTCAAGTAAAATTGCAGTGTTACAGTAGCAATGCTACACTGATGGTTCAGGATGCACTTTCATTGTATGTATCCAGAAAGAAAAGGGGTTTGTAAGCATATTGTATCTTGCAAATCATGCTTGCCTTTAGGAGAATTCACATTAGTTTTGCCTAACCCAGGAAGT
Organism: Trachemys scripta elegans; assembly: GCF_013100865.1. Taxonomy (NCBI): domain Eukaryota; kingdom Metazoa; phylum Chordata; order Testudines; family Emydidae; genus Trachemys; species Trachemys scripta. The sequence continues at coordinate 52,614,167 of NC_048301.1, read as the reverse complement.
AAAGCTTGTGATAGGACTAACTGCTCCCTAGATGCAGGCTACTGCCCCCCTCAGTCTGACTGAGATGTTCTCACTCTAGCCCCTCTATGGCAGACTCCACCCCAGCAACCTGTTTACCTTATTGGCTGGATGCTGATAGATGAGCTTCTGATCAATTGATGGTCTTCAGATGAGAATGGCTAATAGTGGAGGGAAATGCCAAAAGACAATGTGGGATTGGAAATCAGGAGATAACAGGCTGACAGACTCTCCCCCTCCCTGCCAAGAAGACAACAATAGAAACAGGGAATGTAGTTGTATGGGAAGGGAGGGTCAGGGGCTTATTGAAGAAGGGTATGGGTAGTGGGCAGAAGGAAAGGAGGGCTGAATGTTTTGGTGGGTAGCTTCCAGAGGCATGGATAATTCTGACTGAAGAACTGAAATGAATCTGAACTCTGAACCTTTAGAAATCCACCCATCACTAATGCAGATGTAGCTCTCTTGTATGTAGTTAGTACCCTGGTTTCAGTTAATTATATTCAAAAGCATTGAGCAAAACTCAGACTCACTCCAGCATTCCATATATCTATAATGGTTTGAACTGAATTTAAATGCCTTGAAGGTCCCTTGTGAATTGTTGAGCTCACAGAATTCTGTCTCTAATAACCTTTCTTTTATTTCTTTGAAGTGTCATCATTTATGGGTAAAGTTTTGTCTATCCCCTATTGTGCAGGTCACGCTCTAATTAGTTCAGGCACTTTATAACTGGAACATAGATATGTTTCAGGACACTCAAGAGAACCTCATTTAGTAGTTTTCCTGAAAAAAAAAAATTGAAGTTGAAGAATATTGTTTTCAATGCTAAGAAAAACATTGACTTTCAAGACAGACATAATTCCTGCTAATTACAAGAAAAATACTGCTGCCTTCAGTGCTTTTTCTTCATGTGTACAGCAGGAGATATTTCCTTCATAAGAGAATAATTGTTTCATTTTTGACCTGAATTAAGATCCTTCTTTTCCCCATCCTCTGATTTCTGCTCCCCTTTTAGTTCTTTATAGAAGTGTAGAAGGAGGCTTTGAAAGTTTTCAAATCTTGCATCTCACAATGTTTGAACTAATGAATTAAGAGGCTGACAATTTAGAATCGTTTGTCTCACTGTAGAGTGGTAAAATTGATCAGATTTCATTCCTGTAGGAAGGAGTAGATTTTTTTCTTTCATTTTGTGTATTTAAACCCTTTACTTGCTTGAAACAGGCAATATACACTTTAAAAACAAAATTAAAAGGAGAAAAATCTGTGGTAGGCTTTTTCTTAGGAAACAGCTGTGAAATCTCAAATTTCAAGAGCATGAGGTATTTAGGATGGGATTAAAAAAAAAAAAAACACTAAGGGAAGTATGTGTCCAAATCCCATTGTAATTCAATGGGATTTGGGTGCCTAATTCCCTTAGGATCATTTGAAATTGCCAGCGTTGGTATTCATCTCATTTAAACATTAGAAAAGACACAAACAATGGCTTTTCTGTTCACAAAGATGAAAGGCATAGACCGCATCAGGGTACTGTGTAAGAAAAGAGAAATAAAAATTTAAGTTTTTTTTTCTTCTATGTATGAATGTGTAGTGCTTTCCATTAAAGTTCACAGGAGAGATCATATATAGACACATTGAAAGAAGATATCGACCATTGAGACATATATCTCAGGTGACTTTTTTTAAATTTTCTTTTGCCCCTATTTAATCAACTTTAACCCTAAATGGTGCTGTGGTACTTTCCCTCTTCCTTTAAGAGAGGATAAAGTAGTGTTGTTTGAAGCAATTGCCAATGTAAAGCTAAGAATAGTGGAATGTGATGTGTGGAAGGGAACGTAGCCAACATCCTTCTAATGTAAATGGAATGCCAAGTGTGCTCTCGAATCAGTTTTCAGGGATTGGCAAGACTCTCAAAACCCATAGCTGGCACAGATTGCAATGTTCCTCAAAGTCCTCTGCCCACAGCTGTACACCTTTTAATGAATCCAGATTAAAAAATAGTATTTGATAGAGGAGCTTTAGCAGAACAGCCAACATTTATAACTGTATATAGTATTATGTATTTCTTCTAACCCTCTTAAATTTGATTATCCGCCTCCTCACATAAACTCACCAGCTCAGGCTCTAGAGTAATGGTAGCGTTTGGAACAATTACTCTCTGTACTGGACTCTACTGTTTCCTGGAGGGGGATTAAAAGAGGCTTTGTTAAAATCCCAGTCTAGCAGGTTAATAAGAATTAAGACTGTAACATATAAAGACATTGGGCCAAATTCAGAGGTGAGTCTAAAACAATCTATGGAAGTCTAGTGGGAATATCATTTATATCCTCTTCTGGCTGTCTCAACATGCATGTTACCTAACACCAATTTAGATGGCTTGTAGACTGTTTCTATACTCCCTTAGACACAGGGGACAGGCTGAACCTAGACCATCCCATGCTGCTACACTTTCAGGGCCCCTGCATTGGGACCCAGTGGAGTGGGAGGGCCCAGTTCTCCCTATCCCACCCCAGAACCCCAACTCTGGACCACAAGAAGGGAAGGGGGATACTGGCATAGAATATGGTCCAGCACAGATCTCATCCAGAAGGCCCAAGACATATGAACTAAGAGAGCGCCTAAGATCAGAGGCCCAGACCACTAGGCCTGCTGACTGTTCAAACCACTGTGCTACAGCAACCTAGGTACTATATCAATATAAATTTTGCAGCATGGATTTAAAGGTGCAGCCCATAATGGGTAAAAGTTGAGGCAGGAATTTGCTCCTGTGAAAATGTAGTCAATAAAAGTGAATTTCAGCATTTTGTATTTTTGTTAATTTTCTTGCAATCCTTATTTTACTCTGGAAATGAGCAACTAATTCTTTTTAATGCCCACTGACCCACACACCATAGAACTGTAAAGTCTCCCAAGGAAATCCACACATAATGAAACAGTAAGTTCCAGTTGAAGTCTCCTCTATAATACCTAGTTACCGATTTCAACAAGTATTGCATCCAGTCCCAATTATGGGTTCTTCTGATTTCCATGATAAAGATTTGATACAAGTGTTCAGCTTATATCTTGCATGTGAAATTGCTATAAGGTGGGTTGAACAGCTGGTTGAAAGACCATGCTCAAAGAGTAGTTATCGATGGGTTTCTGTCAAATTGGGAGGTGATCCCTAGAGGGGTCCCACAGAGGATAGCCTTGGATCTGGTACTAGTCAATATTTTCATTAATGACTTGGATAATGGAGTGCAGAGTATGCTTATAAAATTTGCAGATAACACCAAGCTGGGAGGAGTTGCAAGCACTTTGGAGGACAGGATTAGAATTCAAAATGATATCTTTATCCCTCCACAGTTTCTACATTCCCTTCTTATGTATTGGGACCAGAATAGACTTGTACCAGTCTTTGAGAATTCTCTTGTCTCACAACATGGTTTTAAACAATCTGCCCAGCCATTTTATGCCTCTCTCACTCAAGACTTTCACTAAGTCTGCCGGCACTTCATTAGGTCCCACTGCCTTACCGTTCTTTATTTCCTGCACTGCACTTCTTACCTCCTCCTCTGTTAAGTCAGGTTCAGGAACCACATTAGGACCACATATTGACAACTCCACCCTTAATGGTTTGCCACAGTTAAGAGACTCTCAAGGTATTGTTCCCACCTCTCCTTCACTGGCTCAGGTGTTACTAGCAGTTTCCTCTGATTGTGTACAAACGGTATTGCAATACCATGTTCCTTCCCTTTGTGTCTTATCTTGTTCTGCTTGCACAAACTTCTCTGCCACACTTCCCCTTAACTTCCCATACTTCTCTTCATGTCCAACACTCTACTGCACTCTTCGACACAAGAGGTTTGTGTTGCAGCTATACTGTCTCACTAGGTATCACATTGTAGTCCATAACTCAGCTCCACTGAGATTTACTCACCAACATCCTATCAATCTGGCTTTTGTTTCCACCACTGATGCACATAACCAATTGACTCACCCTCTTTTGGAAGTATGTATTGGCTATCATCCATTGGTTGGCAATATACTTGTGTAATAGCCCTTTCCCCTCCCCATTCATAGTGCCTACACTGCCTTTCCCTAAACACATTTCATATCCCCTTCTGTTTTTTGCCTCTGTGTACATTCTTTGTTATAGACCATAGTAATTATGTCAGATATTAAAGGGCATTCTAAGGGTCCCAGATTTTGCCTTATGTTTCTGGATTATGTTGACTTTCTCAAATAAGTTCTCACTATTTTTATAATACAAAACATTATTAGGCCACTCACTTAGAGCTCAGTCGTGCCATTTAGACACAACTGAGTTGGGGTTAGGACCGAGCAGTTCTGCTCCACATGGAGGCCTCTGAAGGAAAGAGACACAGTTCTTCCCCTAGTTTCTTGGTGCAAATACACCAACTTTTAGGATGGTGCAGCTGGCTCTCCTCAGTATACCTGGACCACTCTCTTGGATAGTCCAGGTATGGGGTGGAAGTAGGACCTCACCAGTGGCTAATGGCTCTGGGTACATCAATGTCTGTGGTTCCTGCAACAGTGCAAGTTACAGAACTAGGTCAAGTTTGACAAAGACTTCTTACTTGATTTAGGTTTGGTTGACATTATTCAATAGGCTATGTAATAAAAGCTGCAGCCAACTATAGGTCTGTCTTTATTTTCTGGCCTAGCACTTGACATTGGTAGGGCAATGTGGGGAAGCTGTTTATATAGAATCTATTCTATAATTAAAGAAAAGACTTCAATGACCAGTGCCATTGCCCCAATGCTCCAGGGATTGTTGTCAGTGATACCAGTGGTAAAGGTGTCCAGGGAACAAAGTTGGTTAATGTGGGCATTTTTATCAGCAGTAGTTCTCTCATCCTTAGCCCCTACTACTGATCCAGCCACCACCACCACCACCACCACACTTCCCCCTTCTCTCTGTACTGAATGTCAGATACCCAAAAGGCCAATGGGAAGGCATGTGATTTTAAAATAGAAGTGAATGTGAGGCTAACATCAAGAATGTGCTGTGCCATATATGTGGTGCAGAAGACAGAGAATACTGACCCATCACAAGCATTAACAAAATAACAGCGTACTGTAGCTTCAGCAATGTACCACATCTCTCTCAGTAACTTGTGTTAACTTACCACTGTGTGGATTACCTTTGCAACCAACAAACTGCAAAGGAGTTTAACTTCTGCTGTTTGAAAGGCCTTGCAGCCACCAACATGCAGAATTTTGCAGTTACCTGGGTTATTTCTTCTCCCTATGTTTTTAACATTGAATCCAATTATAACATGACATCCCAAGACAGGAAGGAAGGTGCTTTGATCACAGGCAGAAGCATTTCTCGACTGCGACACACACACACACACACACACACACACACACACACATAGAGGATACAGACGTTTATGTGGCAATAAACCAAACTCTAACCAAGCCTTAAGACCTGTAGACATACTTCCATATTTTTTTTAAATTCCAAACACTGCAGCATTATACTGCTGCATGAGAACCTGAAAGCAAAATTGACTAGCTTATTTTCATTGTCCTTTCTGAGAGAATTGCAAAAAGTATATAAATAATAAATCTATTTTAACATAATTTAACTTTATATTTTATAGTTATTAGGATCAAAAAAGGATTTTTAAAAAATGCTATTACAGTGTCCCTTTAAGGATTGTCCCTGATCTGTGTGATTCACTTCTTTATTTTTAATTAATGTGCTGAAAAGTTGGATTCAGACTTGTTCCTGTGGGAACTTCAATTTTTCTGTGCTTATATGTGAGTAATAATTTAATTATATATAAAAATAATATTGATTTCAAGAATGATTTGCCATACTCATGTCAGACTTCAGTATTTAAAAAATGTTCTTTGTATCTTCTGAAATAATAGAACTTCTCTAAATTTTCAGGCAACACTGCTATCCCAGCATTTTGATTCTTATGTTGCTCTGCTAACTCCTTTCACAGACTAATTATAATTGTGCAATCATCAATAAAAACCTCAGTAAGAAATATTTTTTTGGAGGAGTGAATGATTTTCCTTACAACATCATGATCAAATACATATACGTATGGAAGGGGCGTTTTGTATATGACATAGTGCCAGGTAATTTTACTCCAGAATTACTAAACCTGTGTTCTAAAAAAGCAGTGCTCACGTCAGCTGAATTATTAATAATTTTTCATGATCTAATTGTTCTATAAATGTTCTTTCCATGCCTTAGGAGATGACATGGCTCAGATAAACAAGAGAACAAAAGTTTATTAATTTATTTTGCTTAGAAAATACTAAACCAAAACAAGTAAACTAAAAATCCCTCATATGTTAGTTCAGTTACAATTACTTCTCTTGTGTTCCTTTTGTGGAGAGCTTACAACAGAAATTGAACCTTATAGGGGCTTGATCCTGAAACACTGAAATCAATGGGAGTTTTAGCATTTACTTCAGTGGGAGCAGCACCAAGGTCTGTAAGGGTGAGGTCCACTTATTCAAGGGGATATACCCTTTTCTATGCACAGTGAAACAGAAATCAGCTACAGTTGAAAATGAATAGATGGATCCTATGCCCAGATTATCTAGATCAGTCAAAGCATGCTTTCAGGATGCTCTAGTCTGCGTGGGAAGACTGGCCCAGCACAGAGCCAGAAAATGATCTGCAAGGCACAAAAGCTATCATTGAAACTCCACTCCTGAATAGAGCCAATGACTTCTCAATTGAGGTTTAACATCTTGGGCCAGATCCTGTGTTTGGCACTGCCAGGCAACCCTTCATTGTTGGCCTATATAATGTAGTTGCATTCACCCTGACTCCATCGCAACCCTCAGATAAAATTGAAGATCATGCTTTGTTTCTCTACTGGAGTTCTACTTGTGATTTTTATTGGGAGAAATTGCAACAGTAACAATGGTAATCTGGGCAAAATGCTGATTTTAATAGTAGTAATTCTCCCTGCCCATAGGATTGTGTATATATTCCAAATCTTTTAAGATTTTAAAATTTGCTGCATCAGTGGATTAAAATTAAAGTAATACACTTTTCCTAAATCCTATAAGATCTACATACCTATGTAAAAAGGAACATACTGCCAACTGAAAGCAAAACTTTCTCTATGAGCATGTTTCTAGTCTGATTCAAGGACATTGGATGTCATAATTTCTAAGTTATTATAATTCACCATGAACTCAGATACTTTCTCAAATTGTTCGGATTACTTTGGTTACCCAGGATCAGTGAAAAATATCATATTCACATACAATATAGTCCAGTGATACATACATTGTCTTTTACTGTTTGAGAAGAAGTTCCATAATTGGCAAAAAATGGTAACAATGAAAGCAGATACCCCTGCCTTGTTCCTAAGTATAAAGCAAAAACACTCATGGAATCCATTTCCATTTACTTGGGCTTTTGCTTGGAGACCACTATAGGGAGCCATGCCACATGTATCAGAACATTCATTAATAAGTTTCACTCTTTGCAGTCAAACTTTTCGGTATATCAAGTGAATGGAGCCCTCTTGGGCTATTTCCTGACTGAGAGAGTGGAGAATTTCAAGTAATAGTCTGACATCTGTCTATCACTAATAAATCCTGAGGATGGACACATACAGACAACATATATATAATCTTTTGCTAAAATTTTGGCACTCACAAAATATGTCAAGAGAAGCTGAAAGATGAGTTCCCCCCACCCCCATTCCTTAGAAAGTATTTTAATGGCAGCTTTGTAGTGGTTTGGCTACTTAGTGCTTCTCAAACGCCTTCTCATGGAAGGAGGTTGCTTTATGGCACCCTGCTTTTGTAGCCATCTCATCTTTTCAGGGGCCCTTTAAGATGTCACAGAGTTCCTATTTATTGAGTCCTCTGGTGCACACGGACCAAAACCTGGTTCAGTGGCCCTCTCCCAGTAGTCGAACATAACAGCCCTAGTGGGTCAAACCTAAGGTGACCAGATGTCCAAGATCTTTCTTGAGTGTTAACAGCTAATGTAGATCCCATCATTTTGTATGTGTAGCTGGGACTATGTTTTCCAAAGTGCATTATTTTGCATTTATCAACATTGAATTTCGTCTGCTATTTTGTTGCCCAATCATCCAGTTTTGTAAAATACCTTTGTAACTCTTTGTAGTCTGCTTTTGACTTAACTATCTTGAGTAATTTTCTATTATCTACAAATTTTGCCATCTCACTGTTTTTCCAGATCATTTATGAAGGGACACAAAGGCTTTCCAAACAAAACACAAAGTAATGCAATCTTCTCCCCAGTTTCAACTGGGCACAGCCCCCTCCTCCCTGAGAGTCTTCTGAAGTCCCTCCCAGGCAGAGCTTTCTGCTGCTTCTTGCAGTCATTCCCCTCCCCCTTTCCTGTTGCCTTTAACCTGGGGACACTCAATTCCCCTCAGGTGGGGCTCATCATGTAATCAGAGCTGGTTTAGCCCCATGCTCCTCAGCCAAGGGCAATCAACCTTCTGAAGTGGGCTGTAGTCCACGAAAGCTTATGCGCTAATAAATTTGTTAGTCTCTAAGGTGCCACAAGTACTCCTGTTCTTTTTGCGGATACAGACTAACACGGCTGCTACTCTGAAACCTGTCATAGGGTGAATGTGTGTCCAATGGTGTCTTGCAGGGGTCTGTGCTTGACCCTATGCTATTTAACATTTTTATCAATGACATGGAAGAAAACATTAAATCAATAATAATGTTTGCAGATGACCCACAAATTGGGAGAGTGGTTAAATAATGAAGAGGACAAGTCACTAATATAGAGCGATCTGGATTTCTTGGTAAACTGAGTGCAAGCAAACAATATTCATTTTAATATGGCTAATTGTAAATGTATAAACCTAGGAAAAAAGAATGAAAGCCATATTTGGAGGATGGGGGACTCAATCCCAGGAAGTTTTGACTCTGAAAAAGATTTGGGTATCATAGTGGATAATCAGCTGAACATGAGCTTCCAGCATAGCACTGCAGCTAAAAGGGTTAATGTGATCCTTGGATGCACAAACAGGGGAATTGATTCCCTTCCAAGGGACTGTTTCATGTCTGTAGTTGGCAGTGGTGTGACCGTTGCTGGAATACTGTATCCAGTTCTAGTGTTCACAATTAAAGGATGTTGAAAAATTGGAGAAGATTCAGACAAGAGCTCAAAAGATTAGAAAACCTACCTTATAGTAAATCTATTTAGTTGAACAAAGAGAAGGTTAAGGCTGACTTGATTGCAGTCTATGAGAACTACAAGGGAACAAATATTTAATAATAGACTGTTTAGTCTGGCAGTCAAAGATATTACACAATCCAATGGCTGGAAATTGAAGCTAGACAAATTCAGAATGGAAAATGTTTTAACAGTGAGAGTAATTGTTCCAGCATTTAATTTACCAAGGGTGTGGTGGATTATCCCTCACTGAGCATTTTAAAATCAAGATTGGGATGCTTTTCTAAAAGATATGCTCTAGGAATTATTTTGGGTAAATTCTATGGCCTGTATTATACAGGAGGTGAGACTACATGATCACAGTGGTCCCTTCTGGCCTTGGAATTTATGAATCTATAAATAAGAACAGGTTTATGCCAGCTCATATTAATCTTGTAAACCAATTCCATGCTCTCACACAGTGAGTGTTACAGCAAAAAAATAAGATAAGCAATTCAGCGCATGGCTGTACAAGTGCAATGCAACATCTTACAATAATTATGATTAACCAGTTCACGAATGCTTGCTATAACAAATGGTAAGATAAATACTATGCTTTGAATTTTCTTATTTAAATGATTAAACCAACACATAGCCAGTTCCTTCAGAAAATACCAACCAATATTCTGTAATCTAAATCTTGTATGGTGCTTTATGTTTATTAATGAAACATACTCAAAGAAGATCATTCAGGCTGATATGTCCTTATGGGTGCTCCACATTGTGTGTAGATGTGCCCGTGCACCTTTGATCAGATATTTTTTCTTCATCAGTGTCTGCTGGGCCACACTTCTTCCCTACAGAGCCTTGTGCTCCAGGGTAAATACTAAGGTGGGGTAGACCCACTGCCACTCAAGTTCCTTCTCTATTCCTGAGAGTAGAAATGGAGGGTTGTGGTATCTCCTACATACCTATGTTCATTTGTTCTCTGTTATTTTATTTTGTTTTGCTTATTTTACCTTTTCTATTTTAATTTTCACGTATGGCACTAGATTTTATTCCTTGGGCCTTTGAAGAGTTCCCTCCCCTGTTCTTTGCTGGACATGGCTAGGACCTCAGCCATGTTTTCTCAGCTGGGTGTTTTGTGTCGGGTTATGCCCAAAACCCCAGACTCAAACCCTACCAGTCCTGCCACTGGTCCTCTCCATTCAGATACAGGCACTGCAGCTTCCTCCATTGCCACGGAGAGTTGCACATCCCATCTAAATGTGAGGACTTCACCATGTTTAAAAGCATATCTAGCAAGCAGAGGGGATGAGACCCACAGTAGCAGTCTCCCTCCTCTACCACCATACATCAGCTTCAGTCTCTCATAGTATCCCAGTGGTCTCTCAACATTAGTTCCAGCTCTGTGGAGAAAAGATCAAGAGGTATTTGCAGAAGCCGCCAAATGCTCCAAAAAGAAGAGCTCCTGGTCCACTAATAGGAACCTGAAGCATCAGGGGAGACCCCCCTCAAGAGGACCTCAAGTCTAAGGAGATACCATGTCCTGCCCCAAGTACTGCCAAGGCTCTGACTTCTTCCGTTATTGAGGGTCTAGTACTGCCAAAGAGATCTTCCATCATTCCATGTAAGGAGAAGTCTTTAAGCAAGCAGTCAGGTTCAACACTGGCCTCAGTATTCTTGGTGAGCCCTTCAAATGTAGGGACTCAAAGAACCCACCAGCCCTGACTTTGGCAGCCTTTAAGGGCCATGGACATCAGAAGCTCTTTAACAACCTGAAAATCAAAAAGCAATCCTACAAAAAGTGAAAACGAGGACAAATTGGTAAGGAGTACAAAAGTGCAGCACAAGTAAGTAGGGACAAAATCAGAAAGGGTAAAACACAAAATGAGTTATACCTGGCAAGGGACATAAAAGGCAATAAGAGGTTCTTTAAGTACATTAGGAGCAAAAGAAAGATGAAGGAAAGTGTAGGTTCTCTACTTAGCAGGGAAGGAAAGCTAATAACTGATGACATCAAGAAAGCGGAGGTGTTTAATACCTATTTTGCTTCAGTCTTCACTGCATTCATTTTACAGGTCAGGAGATGTTTTTGGTTCCCATCCTTAGGCCACATATCAGCACAAATCTGTGACAGGCAGATTCAGAACATTTTTTGGCCCCTGTCCACCTCTCTTAATAAACTTGCATCTCCTCCATTTTGAGAATTATTACTATTTTTTAAATTGTGGTAGCACCTGGGAGACCCAATTGGACCTGGTTGGACAAGGACCCCATTGTGCTAGGCACAGTAGTGCCCACTACTTTCTCATACCTCATTCAGTTATTTTCTAATGCCATTAAGTATGTTAAATCTTTTTATCAACTGCTTAAAGACAAAGGAGGAAAAGAAAAGAGCCCAATGTGTCTAAAGGTAAATCTGGACTTTTCTTTCCAAACCTGATTTCTTATGCCAGTTTTACTTGTCACCTGTCTTATCACAATTGACCCTTATTATAATTCATTTTGTAGTTTCCCCCTTATTTAAATTCATTGTGTTTTTACAATCACAGAGCTATTTAGCTGCTTATTTTGCATGATTACTTTTTGCTGTAAGTCCATCCCCATGCCAGGGAATCTTCTTCAGTCTCAAGCCTGTCAGTCTGTTGCAGTAAATCTTTATTTTTCATTTCCTAATCTTTAAGGATTCTTTCGAGTTTTGCTGCTTGCCAAAATCCTGCTTCCTGTTCTTCTTCTGTTTTTATTCCTTGATCTTCTTTAGTGCCTTCTCTTCTCATTCCAAGTGTACAGAGGAGCTTTTGTCTTTCTTTCATAGCTCTAACAACATAAACTCTGTCCTTGATAGCTGAAGAGGGGCTTAAAGGGAAAGCCCCATCTATAAGATGTCCCTTTGTCAAAGCTCTTCAGTTACTTCTCACATCTCCCTGCATAGCTTCAGAGCTAACACAGAGAGATCTTGAAATATTTGTATTTTCTGATTTTGAACAAGTTCCTTTTGATCACCTGCCTTAACAGCATTTCTTTTTGCTGGAAGTAATGTAGCTTAGTTATTATGACAACTTTGGATGATTGCCTGGCATTTGAACGATGGAAAGAACTTTATGGGCTCTCTTCACCAGTATCATTTCTACTGTATGAATCCAAGTCAAAATTTCCCTGGAGTAAATTTTGTACAATGAGGACAATGTTCCATTCTCCCACATTTCCTGGCACTCTCTTATTTCCGTTCTTTGTTCTTTATGTAATTATCCCCCCCCCCATTTTTATCTGTCTCCTCTTTCCAGATGCTTTACTCTCACTTGGAATTAGGCAACCTGATCTGAATTTTCATCAACCTGTTTGAAATATTCCCTTTCATTTTCTTTTTTCAAATTGTAATTCAGTTTTGCTTGGGTATCAGCCATAAAGCCTTGAACTCCTGTAGCAGTTACCATAGTAATCAGCACAGTACACAAACCTATATAGAATAATTCCTGGATATGATCTTTAGTTTAAGGTAAACTCTGGACCTCTTCCCTGCTTTGTTCTACCAGGGTGTCATCTTATCTTCTTCCCCTAAACATGTGGAGTCATCCTGCAACTAAGCATTTCAGTTCTTCTTGCAGACAAAAGTACTTATGTTGGAGGGCTTTGCAGAGTTAGGCATGAGCATGCAGAAGATGCCCTACTTGTGGAAAATGTTGATCTGGAGATGAATGAAGTAGGTGTCTCCATGGAGCTAAAGCCTAAAAAGGCCAAAGCTAGGTTTCTGTAGAAAGAATAGTTTCTCTGCCAGGACCAGAACTCCAAAATAACTATATACAAATAAAAAAGTGTACATACATGTAAAGTCAATTAATATATTATTCAAATAAAGTTGGTTATTTTTTATCATGCTTCTCAGTTTCTATCACAGATCTTAACACCTTGAAATATGGTGACTTTTTACATAACTACAGATGACATTAAACTTCATTCTCTATATCAAGTGTTATAGGGCAGCTATGCAGAGAAGATTTCAGTGGGTGCACACCACATCTTTCTTTAAGGAGTAGCTCTAGTGAACACAAGCTTGGAAACAATATCATCTGGAAGTGAAATTCTGATCAATATCATGTCCAAGTGCCACCAGGGAATATGTAGGACACTAGTTTGCTATGAGTTTTCAACAATCAGGGTGACTGTTAATGTCCACCATGCAACAGTTTATAGGCATCATGCAACTGAACACCTACAGTACTGTTTAAAGAACAACTGATCAATTTATGGTTGCACTTCAGCAGACAACTGGAGAGTTTACTGCCCTTCAGTCACCAAGAAAATAGATACAACTTGCAGTGCAGTACAACATGCAACAGCCAACAAAAGACAACCAATCTCTCAGTTTATCAGTTATGAATAAAGGTTATTTAATATTTAGTAATGATCTAAGATGAGTGATTGCATTGCAGTCCCAATTGATATTGGAATATGACAGTATAAATTATACACAAAAACTATCTTAAAAGAATGCCTGTGTAACCTTAATTTGCCCCCCTCGTGTGTATACATTATGAGACAGTCTTTAATTATATGATCACATACTATTTTTTCCACAGGATCCCTGCCTCATTCATTTGTTCAAGGGAAAAAAAGTAGAAATAGAACATAATGAAAATATATTTTCATTCTTGCAGTCTTTGATTAATATGGAACATAATGAAACAATAGACCCACATTTCAAACTATCACTCTGAAAACTGGCCACTCCTTTTTCAGTAACAGTGCTTTCATGGAAATATGGGTGCCTCGTGCTCTTTCTATTAAATACTTTTTAAAACAGTGTGATTCTCTGAAGTTTAATATGTTCACTGAATTCAGGGTAGATTTATTATCTTTCCTGTGTCCTGTTAGCCCGTTACTAATAATCTGACTTTTGGGAATTTTTTTTGGACTGTCTTAAACCCCGTAATATATCCTTAGCTTCTGTACTTGCATCTTTCAGACACAGTTTTGGAACTATGAAGTGTACAATGCCTCCACTGCCTCCCTTTTCAAGTGTGATTTCAGGAATGGAACTGTTTTCTTAAGATTCCTGTTTGATTATTCTAATCCGGACTCTGGACAGCTGATTTATTAGGTCAGAACTGTTTTCCCAACTGAAAGTCCACTATAGTTTAAATGAATAGTTTCAAGTTAATTTTTGTAGTTCTCATGTGTTATATACTTCTCCGGGGTGAAATCCTGACCCCACTGAAGTGGAGAGGAGTTTTGCCATTGACTTATTGGAGCTAGGATTTCACACATATGGCATGACTGGGATGTGGGCAATCTGGTCTAGAGGTCAAAGCAGGAGTCAGGAGGCAGCTGGGTCTGGGTACCAGGAGACCAGACTCTGAGACAGGCCAGAGGGCAAGATGTTACTTTGTGTGAGTAAAAGTGACAGAGTCTGGCCCAATGAGTATTGTAGTCTAATATTTATAAAAAAGGAAGAATCTGGGGAAAGAATCATGATAAAATGGTTATTCCCTCTCCTCCTTGCTTTCTAAGTCAGTAGTCAAGCAGTTTTGTCTATAATAAAACAATTATCAGCCAAAGCCAACATGCTGGAGAATAGGCCAGTGACAGTGATGGTCCAAATTGATTCTATTCTAGAAGCCAATGAAAAGGTGCATAGTGTTTTAAAAAAAGATTGCCTACCAGTTGGTTTCTTCCTTTGTTATAGTAATGCTCAATTAAGTAAAGTCAATTAAGAATAATTTATCATCAGTGATAAGGTTTTTCTTACTCTCTTAATTATATTCTTATTTAATTGTGTTGTAAATAAAACTACATAATTTACCTGCCAAATAAATGTTGTGTTAAGGTGTTTTAATTGGTTGGGGGTGAGAAAAATAGTAGCTTTTTGCCAGTGTTATGGGGCCATTAGTATCAAAAGCACCTCAGTAAACCCCAGCATTAACACGGGAAAACTTTGTGTAACAACCTGCTGTAAACCTTAGCAAAGTACATCGAGAGCTAGTGATAGGGAAACCTAAAAAGGTTCAGAGTTTAGATTATGATTATCTGAACTGCCCACACTTGCAGAGTAAGCATTGCCTTTGTTCCAACATCCAATAGGCTCTGTTATTGATGT
Organism: Trachemys scripta elegans; assembly: GCF_013100865.1. Classification (NCBI taxonomy): domain Eukaryota; kingdom Metazoa; phylum Chordata; order Testudines; family Emydidae; genus Trachemys; species Trachemys scripta. The sequence goes on along the minus strand of NC_048301.1, from coordinate 52,598,925 downwards.
TTCTCTGATATTCCCCAAACTCCTATTGTAGATTCATAGACTCCTATAATGTATTGTCTTCTTGCCCAAAAGGACTTTTTGCCTGCTACACATCTCTGCTGTCTGGTGGGTGGACTTTTTCTTGCCTCTGGATTCTTTTGGGGGATCATCATAGGGACATTATCACATGAAATCCTGTCTGATTTTAGAAGTTGTAATAAGAGACTCATTGCCAATCACTCCCTGCTTTCCCCTCATAGAATCATAGAAGATTAGGGTTGGAAGAGACCTCAGGAGGTCAGCTAGTCCAACCCCCTTCTCAAAGCAGGACCAACCCCAACAAAATCATCCCAGCCAGGGCTTCGTTAAGCCGGGCCTTAAAAACTTCTTAGAGTGGAGATTCCGTTACCTCCCTAGGTAACCCATTCCAGTGCTTCACTATCATCCTAATGAAATAGTATTCCCTAATATCCAACCTAGACCTCACCCACTGCAACTTGAGACCGTTGGTCCTTATTCTGTCATCTGCCACCACTGAGAACAGCCTAGCTCCATCCTCTTTGGAACCCCCCTTCAGGTAGTTGAAGGCTGCTATCTAATCCCCCCTCACTCGTCTCTTCTATAGACTAAATAACCCCAGTTCCCTCAGCCTCTCCTCATAAGTCTTGTGCCCCAGCCCCCTAATCATTTTCATTACCCTCTGCTGGACTATCTCCAATTTGTCCACATCCTTTCTATAGTGGGGGGCCCAAAACTGGACTGCAATACTCCTTGCCAGTGCCGAATAGAGGGGAATAATCACTTCCCTCGATCTGCTGGCAATGCTCCTACCAACTATTGCAGCCCAATATGCCATTAGCCTTCTCAGGCCCTCTGAGAGGTCCAGAGAGGCCTGGGACACTTCCAGCTTTTGGGGCCCCTAGCCATAATAAAAATAAAAAATGACAACACATGAAAACAAAATAAGGCACCAAATGAGACTTCATTTGAATATTTTTTTATTTAACAAATGCTTTTTTAGCCTTTTCCTGTGCAAATGCACTAATTATTGAGGAAAAATCTAGCTTTCGTGCAATGGCACAGCTGATATTAAGCATGGCGAGCCCATTCAAATGCTCTTGTCCCATAGTGGAACGGTAATAGTTCTTTACCTGCTTCAACACGTTAAAGGTGCATTCACCTGAAGCCACTGATGCAGGCAAACTGACAAAAATACGCAATGCTACTGTGATATTAGGAAACACCCCAGAGAGTCCAAGTTTGAGTATTTCTTGAAGCAATTCCTTTGGCTTGCAATTCAGTTTAAAGTTTGTGGAATATATTCGTTTGAGGAAGATGACCTCGTCACTGAGATCTTTGAGCAAGAATACTGTGGGACCTGGACCCCAGGACCTGATCCAAAGACCTTACATCATTGGTCAGACCCCTTTGATATCACTGGATTTTGGATCACGCCTTAAAAGATGTTTCTTCGGACTGAGCAAACAAAATTCAGCCACTCCTTGATTTGAAGTCACAAATGATTTCAAGTAATTTCTATTAACCATCCTGACCGCATTAGGTATGCTCAGCCAATGAGGGACCCAGAACCAAATAACCTGTGACTTACAACCACCCACAGGTTTTCTAAAATGTGTAGTGTGCAAATTTGTCACTAAATATTTGCAAAGATCTTAATGGCAAAAACATTTCTGAGTGAACTTTTGGGGGAATAGTTTGGAAAATAGCAAATTTCACACAACTGACCCAATTCTGTAAAAGTTTCATGAACTCAAAAATGGCAAGTGTAAATGGGAAAAAAGTTTATTGCATATGTTTTGACTAGCAATATGAGAATATAACGTATAATATGAGAAAGTGTATACATTTTAATTTGTCAAGCAAAGGTTAATATGATGCCACTTTCCCCTTTATTGTCTATTTCTATACACAGCACCTTACTCTGTTAAATAACATTTTATTCTGTTTCTATATGTTACATTCAAATGTAGGCTAGGTCTTCAGTCTAATTAAAAATTAACTATAATGTATTATATTGGCTGAAGGTGCTATATTCATTTTGTGTATCCTTGTAGACCGCAGGATGACCATGAGTCGACAATGTGACGTGGCAGTGAAAAAAGCCAATCTTGGGATGCATTAGGCGAGGTATATCTAGTAGGGATAAGGAGGTCCTGCTTCCGTTGTACAAGGCGCTGGTGAGACCTCATTTGGAATACTGTGTGCGGTTCTGGTCTCCCATGTTTAAAAAAGATGAACTCAAACTGGAACGGGTACAGAGAAGGGCCACTAGGATGATCAGAGGAATGGAAAACCTGTCGTATGAAAGGAGACTAGAGGACTAGAGGAACAAACAAAGGCTGAGGGGGGATATGATTGCTCTCTTTAAATATATAAGAGGGATAAATACCAGGGAGGGAGAGGAATTATTCCAGCTCAGTTCTAATGTGGACACGAGAACGAATGGATATAAACTGGCCGTGGGGAAGTTTAGGCTTGAAATTAGACGAAGGTTTCTGACAGTCAGAGGGATGAAATATTGGAACAGCCTTCCGAGGGAAACGGTGGGGGCGAAGGACCTGTCTGATTTTAAGATTAAGCTAGATAAGTTTATGGAGGGAATGGTTTAATGGGATAACGTGATTTTAATCAAAGGAACAGCGTGCCATGGCAGGTAAATAGTATAATAGCTAATGAGGGTCAGGATGGAGAATCTTGCCTATGTGCTCGGGGTTTTACTGATCGCCATATTTGGGGTCAGGAAGGAATTTTCCTCCAGGGTAGATTGGCAGAGGCCCTGGAGGTTTTTCGCCTTCCTCCGCAGCATGGGGCAGGGATCACTAGCAGGAGGATTCTCTGTTAATTGAAGTCTCTAAGCCACAGGATTTGGGAACTTCAACAGCAGAGTCAAGGGAAAGGGTAGGGACGGCTTTGTGGCCTGCATCATGAGGAGGTCAGACCAGATGATCATAATGGTCCCTTCTGAACTTAAAGTCTATGAGTCTATGAGTCAGTTTCTCTGCAAAAAGAAGAACAGGAGTACTTGTGGCACCTTAGAGACTAACAAATTTATTAGAGCATAAGCTTTCGTGGACTACAGCCCACTTCTTCGGATGCATATAGAATGGAACATATAATGAGGAGATATATATACACACATACAGAGAGCATAAACAGGTGGGAGTTGTCTTACCAACTCTGAGAGGCCAATTAATTAAGAGAAAAAAAGCTTTTGAAGTGATAATCAAGCTAGCCGAGTACAGACAGTGTGATAAGAAGTGTGAGAGTACTTACAAGGGGAGATAGAGTCAACGTGCCACAAGTACTCCTGTTCTTCTTTTTGCGGATACAGACTAACACGGCTGTTACTCTGAAACTTGTCAGTTTCTCTGGGTTGTCAAATTCTAGCTTCCTAATGCCACTGACCATTTGCAATGATGACAGTAAGAATTAATTGCAAGAGTCAATGAAAATAATGAGTCTAATATTAGACTTTGGATCATAATATTTTTTTCTACTTTACATTTTAGACTAAATCTGAAAAAATCTTTGCATTGACATGAACACTAAAGAGTGGCTTGAAACATTGTGGAATGTGTTTTACTCTTTAAAAGCTAAACTTAAGCCAGAAGGTCTAAGCTACTTGTAATATTTGTATGTAGCTACAATAGATATTATGAAAGAGATTAGACTCTCCCTCATTTAGATGCACATTTACATGCCCTGAATGTGAAAAATAATTTATTTATTTTTCTTTTCCAGTTTTACCATGGAATTACATGCCAAGAGCTTTTAGCTAAAGACATTCTTTAACACTAGCAGTTATGTAGAATTAATAGTATAAAAAAGCAAAGGCCTTTCTATTCTTTTATAGTTTAACATTTAATCTTACTTAGAAACACAAAGCACCCATAAACTGTCATCCAGTATAAATCAGAGTTTACATATCAATCCACTGCTATTTATTTGTCCTGTCCTGCTTCATTTCTCATTGGAAGTCTTCTTTTCAAATGATACCTTACTTGATATAGACTGGTGGGAGAATGAGTTACATTGGGTAAAATTTCAGAAATGCCTAGGTGATTTAGGAGCCCAACTCCTGTTTCTAAAAGAGATGTATGCTCTTAGGAGCCTAACTCCTACTGACCTTCAGTAAGATGCAGGTTCCTAAATTACTGAGGTGCTTTTGAAAATTGTATCCATTATCTATTATTGCACACTAAGCCAATGCCTCATTCTCTAGACTCAATTATTTAATGCCCTTTCAAAGCATTTCCTTTGTAGTTTCCCAACAGAATTATTCTCAACAGTGTACCTAACAGAGATCACATGTATGTACCTCCACTTGTCATCCCCTTCTGTGCTAGTCTGCATATTGGTCAATGGAATTAAGACATTCGCACACTTGTGTGCTACCTCTGTGTCACCCTTTTTCAGTGTAACAAGGAGTGATCTCATGGTGTGGTAATTAAGCATTGCTAATTAAGCAAGATAAAAGGTTTAGAATATCCAAAGCAAATAAAAGTATTTTTGAAAAGCTATATTTAAAAAAATAATGGGACAAGTTATGGGAGTGAAAAGTATGTCATCTGAACATTTTGGTCTCTTCTTCCTCCCCACAACCACTGTAACTCTTGAAAGCAGCTACAACAATAGTTACTTTGAGTTTGGGTTGGGAGCATGTGGAATAGCCGGAAGGGGTGGGGTCATTTTTCTCCCCAACTCTCAATTAAACAGGGTTAATAGAAACTGAAAAAGGGGGAGGAAACCCGCAAGTCAAACTCCACTCTAGTACCATTTATTACACCGATATAATGCTCTAGGGCGAATCCTATATAATGCAACTGTCTAAAACTCCATTGTTAAAACAGTCCTGAAATACCAAGGCACAAAGGGACAGATGTTCAGGAGAGAGTTGCAGCATTAAGTTTTTGTTTTCTGGCTTCTGTTGGTGTAAGCTAGACCCTTGGCATTATTTAAAATTGTTTATTGTATTTAATTAGATTCTAATTTCTGGAGAGAGACATTTATTTTCAATGCTAAATTGGTAATACAGGAGAAGGAAATTCAAATCAGCTGTGTGCTTTATTCATGTTGTATTCTACTGCAGAGGTAATTATTTCTGTTATTTTTTAAGACATAGCTTTATGAGTAAAATACATTTGGAAAATGGGAGAGACAATGTAGATATATAGACCACTAAAAATCTTATAAACCCACAACATATACTTTAATTACATTGGATAACTGTAAATCATGAATGTAGAACAGCTGGATGCTATGAAAATGTAAATGTAGTCTAATCTGTGGACACAGAATGAAGCTAGAGAAGGTGTAAATCAAAATATCTATTGGAAAAAAATACGAGGGCTGACATCAGCCACTTCGACATTTTTACATAATTTCCTGCTGGACTTTATAGTCCATATAAATGCATGCGAGAGTATTGTAACTCTCAGTTATGAAAATACAGCCACATTAAAAATGACTTTGTGCATTGTGATTTCCATAATTGGCTTTCTCTAAATTAGGTGCCCAATTCCCAGTTACGCAGCCCACTAAGCTATTCTTCTAACTTAATTATTTGGATGTACTCAGAACTAAAACTTTCTGGGTGGAGATTAACAAGGCCTCTGATAAGAGCAAATTTTCATGGGGGGAAAGAAAAAGGGAAATAGTGAGTGTTCTTGACAAGGGTCCCAAAATATTGTCTCTTGCTTTTACAAAATGAACACAGGTCACAAGGGCTCTTCCTGTGCCCCATCTAAGCAACAGTAAAACTTTTATTTTATTTAATTAATTTATTTATTTACAGGCTTTTCTATGAAGCTTCTCAATGAATTTATCTTTCCACACCTCTGTGAGGTAGGGAAGTATTATCATTCTATTTTATAGCTGTGGACTGAAGCATAGAAAAATTTCAGAGTGGAATTGTCAGACGTGCCTGAGATAAGAGCACAAGTTCCACTGACATTAAATGGACTGAAAATCAATGGGACTTGTGTGTCTAATTCAAATAGGTCCTTATGAAAAATTCCACTCTAGGTAACATACAAGAGGGCTAGGGTTAGGGTTAGCATAGAAAGTCTTTGATACTCAGGAACAAAGCCTCCCAGTCCAGTGCCTTAGTCTCAAGATGATCCTTCCTCCCCAATGAATATATTATAATCTCTTTCAGGTTTGTAAAAAACAAATGCATAAATGGTATAGAAAATATAGATCAGGAGCTTCTGCTTTCCCTGTTTCATAACAGAAGGGAACATTCAGTGAAACTGAAAAGTGGCAAATTCAAAATTCATAAAAGGAATTTTCTTTTGCACAGTGTGAATTTAGACTGTGGAACTAATTGCCAAAGGATGACCTTGAGAGTAAGAATTCAGAAAGATTCAAAGAGGAATTGAACATTTATATCGATAATAAAAATATCGAGTTATAATAGTTAATGCCAATAAATATTTCAAAGGGTTACAAAACCTCAGAGTTCAGGGATCAACCAAATATTTAACTATTAGGGATTAGACTGAAACTCTTAAAGGGGAGCAGATTATCCCACATCTCCCTACTGTGGAGTTTCTTGCAGCTTCCTCAGAAGCACCTGATGCTGGTCACTGTCAGAGACAGAATACTGAACTGGATAGACCTCAGGTCTGTTCCAGTATAGCAATTCCTATCTACCTGCATTCGTACGAAGAGGAATGTCTTTATATCAGGCATTAAATATACAATGCAACAATCAACCTGCTGTAGTGGTGTCATTACATAACTTTGGCTTAATTTTTAAGCAGAGCTGAATGCATTGAGATGCTGAGGAATAAAATGGGGTATGTATCCAAGTTTTTGATTGGCTTTGCACCAAGATGTAAGGGCTAAACGGTGGAAGGGGAGAAGGGGAATAATCTGAAAAAAGTAATGTCTTAAGATAAACTGGACCAAGAGGACAAACAAACAGATTTTTTTTTGGTTGGTTGGTTGATTTTTGTTTTAATTATTGGGGCTGGAATCAAAATAAAAAAATATGCCCCAGAACATGCCTAATATTTAAACAGACTAGTTGGTGATTGCCCAGCAAGCAGAATGACCCCACACACTCTAATGATAAGCTTAACTTTTATACTGGGTTAAAAATGATGGTCCCCAATCCTCCTCACTGAGGAGTGTTTGTGTGTATTATGTATTTACACACACACTTCTTCTGAGGCATACATAGAAATTGAGGCAAATCAGTTCAGTCTAACTGGTAGTTATTAAGGATATGCTTCTTTCCAGTATGGTATAAGGCAGTTCATTGTGAGCTAAGCTGGATAAGGTATGTTATATAAGACTGGTTTCAGAGTAGCAGTCGTGTTAGTCTGTATCCGCAAAAAGAACAGGAGTATTTGTGGCACCTTAAAGACTAACAAATTTATTAGAGCATAAGCTTTCGTGGGCTTCCGAAGAAGTGGGCTGTAGCTCATGAAAGCTTATGCTCTAATAAATTTGTTAGTCTCTAAGGTGCCACAAGTACTCCTGTTCTTTATACAAGACAGCATACCTACACAGCATGAAGATGGACCATCCATTAAAGGATGAACGTTTGTAATATTTTCCATGGACCATCTGTTTCAGGTACAAAGAGACAGTACAAAAAGTGTATGCAACAACAGTGGGACAAGAATGACCTTCTACACAGCCAAAATATTTCAGGTATATGGGCCTGATTCAAAGCCCAGTGAAGTCAATGGAAGTCTTTCCTTTGTCTTCAGTGAGGTATGGCTCAGTCTCTACAGGCATATATATATGCACACGGTGTTATACTAGAATGATGTTTTTGCCATATTCACTCCTGAACTCTGAGGGTAGCCCTCCTGTCAGCTTTTTCATCTAGGTATAATTTAGATGTAAAAGTTAATGAGTATAAATTTTGTAGTTTTTCTTCTCAGTGGCAATCACATTTATTGCTGTTCTGTATAGGATGGCTACTGCAAGCCCACAGTCATGTAAGTAGTCCAATTGATTTCAGAGTTGTACTCACATGAGGACTACTTATCTGTGTTTTCAGAATCAGGCCCTTTGTTTCCTCATGCATTGTTCAAAGCATTGGTCTGTGCTTACCTTATGCAGAGCAGACAAGCACTGATTCTGGGTCTGACCTAGTCAGTGGTTGCACCAGTCATAAGAAACAGTATTTAGATTATCATGTTGTGAGTGCATAAAGAATGCCCTGAAATGGAAATCTCTGCTTTCTCTGGCTCATGATCACTGCCCCTGGAAAAAAAGAAATTGTGGCTTATATTACAAAATCAAAGAGGTGTATATTGTTTCACTCTCAAATGTTCCCTAGATGTGTTTTTGCCCTTGCCAATTTGTAGTGGATTATTTGGAATTGTTTTTCCCACTACTATTCAAAACATTTTAAAGTATCCAATTTTAATTATTTTGAAAACGTTACAACACACACACTCCCTGTACTGATCAGTAAAGAAAACATAAGTGAAAATCAGTAATTTTTGAGGGGGTGTTTTGGAAAAAAAAAAACAGTTTTAAAAAAAAACAATAACACCAGGAGAGGCTAATGCAACTGTTACATTAACTTCCTCTCTCTCTCTCTCTCTCTGTGCACATACACTATATCTAGCTATATAGTAACAAACAATATGAGAATAACAGACTGGATTTTTAAATATTCCAGGAAAAGCTCCACAACATGCTCAGAATTTTAAATCCATGCAAAAATTGTCTGATCACAATGATGTTAAACATTAAATGTCTAAGTGCATGTCCAATACCTATGGAAATTGCACATTTTGGAGAAATGTACTTAAATTGTCTTTGACTAGGCCGAATACAGTGAAAATGATAGTTGAAGAAGCATAATTATATTAAAATGATTCAAGGAGAGTGACAGTCTTTCATGATGTCTAATCAGCACCTTCGATGTATCAGTCGGCACAGAATGGTCAGAAACAATCTGCTAAACTGCTGGTTCTCAATTACAATTATCTTTGGCTTGTTACTTACCTAAGTACATGCAGTATTTCAGGATTGATGCTTAAGCAGTCTGGTCTCTTGTCTGAAACCTTTGGGGGCATTAAAGTACCATTTTCTTACCTTTCTTCTTCCCCCTTTTATGTAATTCTAATTTTAATAATAGAGTAAAAGTACAAAATATTATGCCATAGGACAAATTAGTCCAGCATCCAGCCTCCTCCCAAACTATATGAGAGTACTAGACTATACAAGTCCAAGGTCTTTCCTCCAGCAATGACCCTGATGTTTCAGGTGAAGGGAAACACCTATTGCTTGATTTCACTTAAAAGCATCTGTTTATTTTCTGAGTTATATATGTTAAGGAAGTTTATGGTTCACTTTTTAGGAGCAAAACCATTTTTTATCAGGGTTTGGAAAGTTGTTTTTGAAGCTTCATGCAGACAGTGATGAACTCTCAGCTGGAAATGGAGTACTCAGCCAGCCCTTCTGCAACAATTGTACATTTGGTGAATGTACAGTGTATCTTTAGTCTCTTTTGTGGCATGCCAGTGCTTCTGCTTCCAAATAGAGATACTAATTACCATTATTATTATTATTATCATTAGTAGTAGCAGTATTACTAGGATTATTATTAAGTTACCACGTGTGAGGTGGGAAAATCCCAGAGCTCAATCTGCATCATCTATACTGCAACTAAACAGCCTCTTAGCCCAAGCCAGGTGAGCCTGAGTCAGCTGGCACAGACCAGCCATGGATGTCTAATTGCAGTGTAGACATACTCTAAACCTCAAAAACAAAACTCACGGAAATACGACACCTTGACCTAGCCCCTTCTATTAAGACTAAGAGGGGAGTGCAAGTTCCAGAAACTCTGTGGACTTCAGCTCCACTCCTTAGAGGTTACAGGGTTCTCTTTTCTGTGGAAATGGCTGTGTGAAATTACCCCTTTAATAATAATCTTAACAAAAGTAAGGCTTATTAAAAACAGAGAAATGGGACTTAAAAATAAATGGTTTACTTACAATAGTTTCTTCTTTTATCTTACTTCTTATAAGCTAAACTAAATAAAGCATTTTCAGCATAGTTACAGAGGAAAAAAAAGAAAAGTGAATAGCTTACATCTCTTGAAAGCTATGTCCTCTTCTGACTTTTTTGGACTGCCTGTTAGCTTCCTTTGCTGACTAGATACAAATCCCTTTTGTATCCAGAGATATCACTTATTAAAGCCCTTCAGCTAGAGCAGTTAGAGGTCTGGACACCACTCCCTTGATCTCGGGCAGGCACTCCCATTTTCCAAAGTACTTTCTCCAGTTACCTCAAAAACAAAAAGGGCTTGGGCTTACTGGAATGGTTCACTGAGTATACAATGAATCTTAATGAGAATAAATAGCCAGCTTTCAAAGCCTTAACAACTAATCCCAGAAACTCCACTTCACAGACCAGTTTCTTTGTGTGCCCTTCAGATAGGCAGATTGGCATTTTCCTCAGTATGAAAGCTACTCATTTCCTGTTGTGACAAATTAGGGATCGAGGTCCATACCTCTATCACAGGAATGAATTTGAGGTATCCTAATTTTGGGGAGTCAATTTTGAGACACCCTAGGGGCCTGATGTTCGTAAGTGTTGAACACTTACAGCTCCAACTGAAACCAATGAGACCTGCTCAGCAGTTCCAGAGAATCATTTCCAGGTCTATCAATCTGGGCACCCAAAAATGGAGATACTAAATCTCAGATAGCTACCTGATACCTGGCCTTTCCTCTACAGCCAGCTCCCAAGCATATCTCTCAATGAGCCAAGGCCAAATGCAGAACTACAAAATGAGACTCAAAATGAGGGACAAAGCTAATGTATTCATCCAGGAAACATAAAATGCTGTTAGAGTTCCTCCTTAAGTTTAAATAACTTGTTTACCTCAGTTCCATGACTCTTTGTTCCTGATAAACTGTCATGTATAAAACATAAAAGGGAAAGGACACCAGATTTGTGTGACATATAGGACTATGTCCTTTGAAATGAGAGACATTTGAGAGTGATACTCCCATGCTGCTGTCTCCAGGCTGCTCCTCACTGTAATATATACAGCCTCCTGGGGTCTCACCCTGAATCTGATCTCCTTTGCTCCGATTGGATGTCATTTCATTTTTCTATTCATTGAACAACATCAAATGCTCTACTGGCTATTTGCTGTACTAGGTCCTTATTCTCCTGAGGATGTGCTGAAGCCCAAGAGTTTCCTTCCATCTCATGCTGTATGCATGGCTGTACCCACTAATGAGCCAGCAGGTTAATTACAGGAATTGAAGTGGTGATTTGGATACTATATCTAAGGAACCTTGAGGAACTAGACTGGGATCTATTTTTGGACTGTCCTCTAAAAGTATATGTAAAAATTCTCTGCTTTCCTTTTGTAACTATTCTCTAAGGCAGTGGTCCCCAAACATTTGAGTGTTGCACCCCCCCATACCCCAGTCTGTGCCTCCCCCACCCCCTCATACTCTCGGGGCCAGGAGTGGGGCCACGGTTCTGGGATGTGAGGGGGGGGGCGCACAGGAATAAGGGGGCCGAGGCTGGGGCCGCAGCTGGGGAATGGTCTGGGGTTGAGCCTGGGGGCAGAGCCAGGTGCAGGACCGGGAGCTGGGGACGTGGCTGGGGCAGGATCGGAGCACAGCTGGTGGCGGAGAGGGGCTGGGTGGTGATCCCACCTCACCCCCCCATGGGGGCTGGCCCGACCATATCGCACCCCGCTGGATGTTCCTCCATGCCCCGTAGGGGGGTGAACCCCACAGTTTGGGACCTCTGCTCTAAGGATATGCCTATACTCCAATAAAACACCTGTGGCTGACCTGTGTCAGCTGACTCAGGCTCATGGGACTCAGGCTGCAGGGCTATAAAATTGCATTGTAAACATTTGGGCAGTGTAGGCATTGGGGTGTGGGCTGAAGCCCGCGCTCTGGGACTCTCATTCAAGCTCCAGCCTGAGCCCAAGCCCAAACCTCTGCACTGCAAGTTTGTATCCTTGCAGCCCCATGAGCCTGAATCAGCTGACATGGACCAGCCATGGGTAGTGTAGACATATCCTAAGATTTGTACCTTTAGGTATTTTCTTAAATTCTTTTCCTGCGAGCTCTGGCATAATGTCCTAAAATATATATTGGGAACCCCTAAAAGGCTAGAGAATGTAGAATCCAGGGTGTGGATCAGCTACACTATTTGCCTCTAAGCTCCTGGTACACATACAATTCTATAAAATATCGAAAAAGGTTAGGTATCACAGCATTCAGGTGATAATTTGCAGCAGGGTAAAGTTACAGTGAAAGTTATTTTATTAGGAACATTGAAATCTATAGCAAAATTCCTCTAGATTTTGGAAGGAGATGTATTTGGACATTAATGATTTGAAATATTAATGGTTTCTAGATATTTAAACTAAAACTCTATTAGTCACACCAGTAAGACTTCTCTTGATTAAACCCTTGCAATATCCATGTATAAAACTAATGATGTTGTCAAAAGGTATATTTCTCAAAAATACAATAATTTTATTCTAATGAGATGCAATTAATCTACTGTGTGTTGTAGTTGGATGCAAAAATGCTTGAACTGGCTGGCAATGCAGTGGAATTATTCACATTTCACTAAGAGAAAGCATGTAATTTTCTACAAGAAAAATTGGTTTCCAAAATCCTCTTCAAGCAAAACCCAACTTTATCCACATGAAATACTTTCTCTTTTCCAAATGTTTATCATTTGGCCATATCCTGAAGACCTTACCAGCATCCTAACCCAGGGAGAAGTCCCTCATCCATTTCAATGAGTGTTGCTTCAAAAGTAGGAAGACCACTCTGCCTGCTCTCTCATAGGTTTGTAATATTTGTTAATTGTTGTTTTTATTCATCTGAAAGTAATGAGGTCCAGAAAGTTTGTTCTTTGGGTACAGAAGCCCAGCAACGTGATTCCACTAGAATGGCACTTCCAGAGAGCTGGTGTGGGGACAAGGCACAGCTTGACTCATGTTAAATCTTGGGACAGTCTGTGTTCAAAACACTGATGGAATCATCTAGGGATTATTCTGTGAAAATAATTTGTGGCGATTTCCTCTCTCCCCTAGTCTCGTCTCAAGAGGATGGTCTAGCCTAAATTATTAAAGTGGAAAATTTAAACCAAAGGATTCACAGGTATAACTAAAGGCAGAATTTGGCCCTAAAATACACAGTAACTGTAAATTTCCTTCAGTTTTGGGGAATGTCTTAACATAATTTTAATATAATTCTTCTTAATTAAGTAGAAAAATAAATTTTAGATTTGCAAAGTTAATTTAATTCCAACTAATTAGCAACTTTTTATTTGTTTTCCTCCTGTTCTTTCTCAGGTACTCATTGGCTGAATGTTAACAATGTTATTCTGTCCACTTCCACAAGCAGAGGGACTCAAGGACGATTGGAGGCTGCTGACTTTGTTTAAATACTCCTTTTAGCTGAATGACTAAGTGGAACTTTGATAGATGAGAGTAAATGATGTAATCAATCGAGCTCTGTGTTTTCCTTTTCTTCTATGACTATGTTGTTTTGTTTCTTTGAATACATAATGAATCAGATTCACTGTTAATTGTAAAAATTAAGAGAGAAAAAACAGAGCTATATTGTCCTTTTCCCTGGGGAGAAATATGCTCTGTGGAAGGGGGAAAGTTATGTTGGAAAATATACCATTTTGGGGTACTATGCCTAACAAAGCAGGCCTCTAAATCTGGGGCTGCTACATGATTCTGAGCATCTTCACAGAGGATCTGATGCCCTCAGCACTCCTTTCCCTATGGCAGCATGGCTCCCTCAGAGCAATGCTCCTATGTAGTTTCAATCTGATAGCTTCACCTTAAACCACCACTTGCATGCAGGTGGAAGACAGCATACAAGATAATGTGGATAGGGCCAGCAATATCTTATATAGAAAGATCCCCACAGCTTTGTACGGTATGGGAATTATGCCATCTAACACTCCTGACCACACAGTGCACCCATGGAGATGCTTCCACATAATCAGAGGAAGAAAGAGTATGCTATGGAAATGCTTCTGCTCCCTTCTGCATATAAGGATCCATTTCTGCTGAGTTTGGCGTCTTTCTGTGCATGGTAGCCCTGTAAGGCACGCTTTCCTCCTCTTTGTGACTCTATACTTGTATGCCCAATAATTAAGAATTTCAGTTGTGGTGCTTCCTTCCTACAATGCCTCTGGCAGTGAGGTGGGTAAGCCAAGAACTCTCCAGCAGGTTGAGGGATTAAAATCCAGTATTTCTCAAATTTATAGTTGAGCCTTTAAAAAGATTAATGTGACCCCCGACCATACTGTATGAAATAGAATATCTCACTTGTCTTTCCTCATAGCTTTTCCCAAAGGAAAACATACAAACATGAAGCTAATTTAGCTTCTAGTAAGGAAACCACCAGACAGAAAAGATGTTTTTGTTTTGTAATTTGTTCTCATGGCAGAGCTTATAAATGTAATCAGTACACACACATTCTTCTTAGTAGGTATATAGTCCACGGACTCTTCTATAGTTCATCTAGCTATGGTAGCAGTAAAATTTTATGTTACATTTAAATTCAGTAGCAGTACTGTAATTACATTTCAAGCTAGTGTATTAAATGTAAAAATAGCTGTAAAATATATAAATGGCTAAATTCTTGACTGTCCACAGTATATTTACCTTCAGTGTGACTTCCCTCCTCAGATTTAAGAGTTTGCCATATACAAAATTTCTGCTTCACAGGGAAAAGGCTTGCTTTTCCAAACCCCTGGGGAATGTTTTGAGAGTGGAACTGATGGAAAAAGATGGTTAAGGAAAGCTGCGAATTTTGTTTTGGTTACCAGAATGTTCTTTGATTGTCTGAGATTTGCTGTTGGTAGTTAGGGGTGGAGAGTAGCATAGCTTCAATTTTATGTTTGTCAGCTTTGTTTTGTTTGATCTGCATCTGTCCATTTCATTGCTCTCCAAGCCATGGGTGTAATGAATATAAACCCCATTGAACCTCAGGCCACAATGTTTCTTAGGTTTAACAATGTATCCTAGATGACCAGTTGGACTTGGTCTTAACCCATCCATCTTATATGGACCAGGGACTATGTCTTCCTGAGGGAAGAGCTGTGACTCCAGACTGAAGCTGACAGCAAGCACTGGAATATGACCAGGCCACTTAAAGGAGCTCCTATTCTTTTTATTTTTTCTTCTTTTACCACCTCTAAGAATATTTGGTTGCAAGTCAGTTAATATTTCCACAATTAAGAAAATGAGGAAGGAAGAAAAGTTGATTTTGTATCTGGCACTTTTCATATGGGCTTAAATTAATAAAGATAGGATGTTTACTTCATGTGTGTGATTATAAAGGAGTCAAATGTTTAGACCATGAGATCAAATCCTAGTATTTTAGCACAAGCCATGGGTACACCAAATAGCATTTAATTAAACAAACACTAGCAGAAACTGATCCCTGCATGGGCTGGAGCTCCTTTCACCCCCCTTATGCCAGAACATCTGGGCTTGGATAAGAATATTGTGGTCATAAAACAGACAGATTGAAGGGTCTCTCAAGCATGAGTTATAAGAAATGTTTAGTTGCATTTCTAATGAACTACACTATACACTATACAATAATTTAAAAAAATCTAATAGTTGTAAATTTACTCAGAATGCCTACTAGTACATTTTATATTTCACATATATCCATCTTCTTTGTAAAGTGTAGCCATTATTAACCCTTTTGCTAACAGTCCCCTAGGGCAACTGCTATGGTATATGACTGACCATTCATTAGTATAATTTATGATAATAGAATCATCCTCACCCACTGGGGTCTATGAACTTCTGTAGTACATAAACCCTTTTGAGATACTGTACTTGGTAACATGCCAGGAGCATCATGACTTAGAGACAACTGTTAAAGGTGATTCGACAGCTAGGTTATGTAAGCTTTGGAACTTGGTGGTTCCCAGTACGGATTCTGACACACAGCTCAAAGGAAAGGGTAGTTTACCATGGCTGGCAGAAAAGGTTGCAAATACCTAAGCTCACTAGTTGGAAGTTAATAATATAGCAGTTCCTAGCTTGAACCATAGGTGGCATCAGAAACATTAGGCCTTTCAGACCTAGGACCTGGGGTTCCCCCTTCTAGTCTGTCTCCACTAGAACTAATTAGGTATACTGTAGAAGAACTCCAGCTGGGGGATCTATGCCAAAGCAATAGCTTCTGCACAGCTCTCACCAGCCAGCTGTCACAACTGTGGACAACAAGCAAACTATCACTCTGTCCCCATTTGTATGTAATTATGTCATAGAGCTGCCCTCAAACACCGCATTGATCTCGGGTTTCCCAGACCCCCTGCTGCACTAACCAACTTTTGACCAGCTGACCCCTCAACTGCCATGGAACCTTCCCCATCCTGGCTGACTTGTAATAAATCAGCACATTCATCCCAGTATGTTCAAAAGCACAAGAGGTGCACTCGTTTAAATTTCCTTGCAGATTTCCTTGCAGTCAGAGGGTTAAAATATAAAGAAATGGGAGCAACTAAAACAGATCTCTATGTCTAGGGATTGCTATTGGGATTCCCAGGCCTACACTTGCTAAGAGAGTTATTCTCACACAGTGGAGAAATGAGAATGGTCCATCTGTTTGTGACAGATTTTATTACAGTCATGGTAATGACAGCTTCATATGAGTAATTTTTTGAATGGAGGTTAGGTTGGATCATTTCTTTAAAAATATCTTATTTATATTTTAAAGGTTTTAGAACTATTCCATGTATATGGTTAAAAAAGTCACATTCCCTATGTCAAGATAGTAATATATAATATAAATACAAACTTATTCCCATGTCCTCAGGTATCGCTATAAAACAGACTAATAATACTAAAGAATTGTATTTGGCCATTTAAGAATTAAAGATATAATAAAAACAGTTATATTTTTAAAAAAACGGACTATAGTTAAAATCAGTCCAATATAAACAACTGCAAGGCTTAAATTGAGTGTCATTAATAAGATTGTAAGTGGATACAAACATATTACTCTTCAGATCATAGAGTTTTAATATAAAAAAATCAATAAAGAGCTAAATAAAAACTGCTTTTTATATTTCCCAGATTATTCAGTAGAAAAGCCAACGAAATTAAGCCCCTATTGATATGATAATAAGTAAACACAAACACATTACTTTCCAGATAACAAAATTTTAATACAGAAGATAGGCTGAGAATTGATTTCTATATCAATCAAATTCCAATTAAATTACACCAGATTATTCAACAAGACATTCTACAAAATGAAGTATATATTGAGATATTGGTTAGTAAATACAAACACTGTATATTACTGTCTAGATATTAGAGTTTTAAATTCAAAAAGCAAACAAACAATTTCATTCAATTTCTGGTGATATCAAATCAAGTAACTAATCCTTATCCAAATCATTCAACTTTTCATCAACAGATTGATTTTCCCATAATTTTTTTTTAATTTGAGTATTCTCATATTCCATTTTCATCATAGTAATAAGGAACAATTTTTGCCAACCTTTATAAGGTGAAGTTTAGCAGGGAAAAAGAAATGAAACAGCAAATGAAAATCTTGCAATATAGATATACTTTTTTCCTCCTTGCTTAAATAAATCTGGCAATATCTTAATTTATTTACCATTATAATTAATATTTCTTTTTGATTTCCAAACCATTGACATCAAGCTTTTCTGATGTAAAGAAGACCAAAAGATTCAAATAAGAGTTCAGTTCAGAGGATTACACATATCAATGCAGCTAAATAAAGCAAAGTCATAAATATGCAGTTGGCTACCAGCAGGTAGAGTCTCATGTCTGCATGCTCATGTCCTGGGGAAGAATACTTTGACCCCACAAGAATGAGGGACAAAAAGGGGAAAGAAAATAAAGCTGATTTAGAGTGCCTGTGGCCCCATTGAAGAGTGCTCCTTGCTGATTAAACTGGGTGTTCCATTCTTGGCTTGCGGGGCTGCCTCTAACAAGTGGGTGGATTGGGTCCAGGGACCCCTATCTCCTGTTGCTTCTTCCTGGCCAACCTGGATGTTCCATTCTTGGCTTGGCTTGGGGAGGGCTGCCTACCTTGCGGTCCAGGGACTGCCCATCCTCCCTCTCCGGAGGATCCTCCTTCTCCCCTACCTTTGGGTGCCGACTATTAAGCTTCCTCACTATCTGCTGTAGCTTGACTAGTAAGCCTTCCTCTGTGGTTTCTGCTGGGGAGAATGATGCCCTGGGGTACATTTCCAGGGTCATTCCATCTGCCAAGTCAACCCACTGGGTACATTGGGGTGATCTTGTGGCTCCACTAGTTGAAGAGGCAGCTGCCAAGGCTCACCCTGCTCATACCCTCCAGCCCTTGGCCCCAGTCCTATTTGGCCATCAGGTCAACCCCTGGCCCCAAAGAGAGGTGAAAAGAAGGTGGCTGGACCCTCCTCCTGCAAGGGTTGCCCTGCGCACTTCCTTCCACTCCAGTCTTGTGCCTCAAGTCCCTGTCAGCCACCAGGTCAACCCTGAATCCCAAAGAGGGGTGGAAAAGACTTGATTGGACCTTCCTCCTGCAAGAAACACCCTTCCCACTGGTCCTGGGCCCCAAGTCCCTGTCGGTCATCGGGTCTACCCAGGACCCTAGAAAAGGGAGACAAGGAGGTGGCTGGAGCCTGAGGAGGAGGAAGGATGAGAGTACTTTTCCCATCCTGCTAGAGGGCCCCCTTAGCATGCAGTGTGCTATAGGTGAGAGGGGCTCCCTTCTGTCTGCACTCCAGTCCTGTCATAAATGGCTCTCCGCACTGAGCCTTACTCCCCGCAGAGGGGGCGGGGGCGGCTACCTAGGGCCAAACAAGGCCCCATGGCCCTGCCATATCATTACATTGAGGGGGGATTCTGACTTAAAGGCATTCAGTCATAATCCCACAGATGGTGGCTTTGCCCCATTGGCTTCTTGACTAAGCATACACACCAACGGTTTGAACCTGCAAGTTCCTCTGTACTGAGCAGGATTACTATTGCAACAACAAATGATCATTAGGGTAAAACAAGCCCAAAGTACAAAGCCATATAAGGAGATGATACATTGGAGATCTTTTTGATTTCCTCCTCCACCTCAGAATAGTACTCCACCTTCTCCCTATGGGCTGCCTCCACACTCCCAGTATTATCTTCCCAATCCTAATATGTGGTTCTACCAATGGTTTCCAATCCAATTTGTTTCATTGATCAGGACATGAAATATCCTCTTATATCTTCTAATCCAGTCATCCTTTGTCTTAAAATGCTGCCTGGAAATATGTGGGAGTGTCTCCTTGGCCAAACCATACCATTTACACATCTCATTAACCAGTGCTTGCCTGGTAGGAAACACACTAGTTCTTAATTTCAATGCAGTTATCAGAGTAGAGAATTTGGCTAAAAAAGTAAACTTCAAAAAAGTATTACTTATAAGATTGTTTTTTAAATTATTGATACACACTCCTTGATGCTTTAACCTGCTCCATTTATTGAGTTCTTCTTCACTCCCTGTTTTGGGGCTTGGTAGCACTAAAAGTTAAAATTGGTTCAGGTGTATGTTAATGACAAGCCTACCCAACTGTTATTAGAAGCCACATGCTTTCCCCATTTGCGAATTAACATAGAGAGAATTTGTACCAAGAATTATAGTTACTGTAAGCAACCATCTTTGAATCAAATAGCTTATGGAGATATCCCATCTCCTAGAACTGGAAGGGACCTTGAAAGGTCATCGAGTCCAGCCCCCTGCCTTCACTAGCAGGACCAAGTATTGATTTTGCCCCAGATCCCCAAGGGGCCCCCTCAAGGATTGAACTCACAACGCTGGGTTTAGCAGGCCAATGCTCAAACCACTGAGCTATCCCTCCTCCGATCTGCAGTTCATTGTGGAGATGAAATATATTCTTATTAGTTTTCCTAACCAACACATCTAAATTATTTAAAATGTGAAAGGGAGGCTTATTCAATAATAAATTATAAAACAATCTGGGTAAAATATGAACTTTTAAAATAGTCAGAATTGGGACTGGTCTAAAGGGATCTCTATAAAAACTGTTATTCCAGTCAACCAATTTAATAGCTAAGGATGCATTTACAATCCCAGTCCATAGGTTGATTAGCACCCAAATATTTTTCAAAATGTCTGAGTTGCACATAGTCTATTAATTTGCTCCAGTTGTTGTTAACAATGTAAAGTTTGTGTTTGGCTACCACTTTTGTCTTCTTAATATTAACTTTAAGACTAGTGTAGTACAAAACTGATTTAAAATTTCCAGGTTCTCAGTTACACCCCTGTAGGATCCATTCAGAATGACCACATTGTCAGCATATACCAAAATTGTGATCTTTTCACCCCAAACACAAACCCACATCCCTCAGGCTCCATCTTTGATCCATAACAATATTAAACGGTATTGGAGATAGGGGATTTCCACGTTTCACCCCACTAGGAATTGGAATAGAGTCGGTGCAGTTCTTACCCACATAATTTTTTGTAGAACAATTATTATACAGACTTTTAATAACTTCAATAAACCTTTCACTAATACTAAAGCTTTTGAAACTATATAAAATATGGCAATGACCCATTGAGCCGAATGCCTTGGCCAGATCTACAAAGACAATAGCAATTTCATCTCCCCAGCCTTTAGCTCCCTTAATTAAATTATTTAAAATAGATATATTTTCCTCACATCCAGTAACTGAAATAAATCCTTTTTGTCTATGGCATATTTTAATGTTAATCAGGTCACTAAAATATTCTAAGCCAAGATGATCTGATGGTAATATGTTTCCACAAGGAGAGATGAGTAAGCTCTTCAGGCTCTTGAATTTTTAGAATTAAAATTGTCCTGTTCTCCTTCACATATACTGGAAATTGTAAATTTAAAAACCAAATATTAAAAATATTACTAATTATATTAGAATTTAAATTAAAAATACCCCAAAGTTCATTAACTGTATCTTGATCAGGGTCAAGTGCACTAGTTTTATGAACAGCTTCTAATGCCTCTTGAACTTCATTGGTTGTTTTAGCCTCATGAAAAGATTATTATCTGCCCGCTCTTCTTTCAAGGGCCATATTACAGTACTACCATGTCCAACCTTATCCAAAATCTCTAAATAATAATTCTCAATCTCATCAGTGGAAATACAACAGTTAGCCCTATCTGGTTCCCCATAATAATACATGCCAATCTCTTTCTATCCTTTTCAAATAAAGTTTGAAAAATTTAAAAATGGCCTTTTTTGGTACCATCTCCCTACTCAAAGTAATATCCTCTTTCCTTCCTGGGTATTTTTATTTCTACTCCTATTATTTTCGGTCCTGGTGGCTAATGGTGGTGAGTGAACAGTTCTAGTTACTTGCACCAGGGATTTACACAACTCCTCCATCATATCCCAACCAACTAGAGTAGTCTGCATTCTACCCAAGCTACCTTTTATCTCTTCCAAATTTTTTAAAATCTGTTCTACATTCTTACCATTCCTAAATTCCTTAGAGAGGCTATTGATCTTAAAATGTTCATTTAATAATTTAATCCTCTCACCTGGTGCTGAAACTTCCAATATGATTCATCCAAGTTGATTGTCTGAATCTTGAGCCACTTTCGTTAATTCTTTTTTAGCCTGTTTTTAAAGCCAAGCCTCTCTTCTTGTCTACAATCTCTTTGTTTTGTCTTCAGTTCATTCTCATTAATATTCCTAGTTTCAGTATATTTAGCCTCTAATTGAATTAGAAGTTCAATTTCCTCTGTG
This sequence comes from Trachemys scripta elegans, assembly GCF_013100865.1. Lineage (NCBI taxonomy): Eukaryota > Metazoa > Chordata > Testudines > Emydidae > Trachemys > Trachemys scripta. The sequence goes on along the minus strand of NC_048301.1, from coordinate 52,577,171 downwards.
GTCCACATTTGAGAGTGAGAGTTGTTAACTTTCATCTTGACTTCTTTCCTCTCTTCATTTCTAGCTGGTGGGTGTTTATGCCAGGCATGTTGACTCAATCCAGATCTAGTGTGGAATGCAGAACCATTTGGAGGGAATAGGAAAAGCCTTTCTCTGGGCTGGATACTCCTTAGGAAGGCGCTTGGGGAAATGGCATGCAATATTGTGGCAACGGGGATGTTTACCACGTTTGCTTACCCCATACGACTCTTATGGCTGTACTTCTGTGTGTAGTATTAATGTGCTTTGCCCATTTGTCAAAAGGTGCTAAAATCTGAGGACAAGAGGAACAATCACAGTATTCTATGGGGTATTCTAAATAGAACAGAAAATCCCATCCTTATGCATGCTGCTATTGTGTCTATTGTCCTCGGGGTTAAAAGAAGTATGTGTGAAATTATTAGTGAAACTAGTCTCAAGCAAATATGGGTCCTCTAATGTATCTAAATACTTGTAATAAAAATAGGCTTAGAAACATCCCATTTCAACTCATTAAAAAGATTATTAGTAAAAAAACAATAGTAAAAAGGATGGCATTCTCAATACAAGCTGCAATACAAACTAGATCTGCTTCTCTGTACAGGACATATTCCTCCTCATCATGGATCTTCTATGCATGAAGAAGGTCCCCATGAACAGGTCCAACAGTCTCTGTCAGACCCCCTAACATATTTAATACGGCTGGTCAGGGGATCAAAGCCAGCAGTGGGACATTGTTAACCCAGTCCAGCGCCAATCCAGTATAAACAATGGTATTATTTAAATTCTCCATAAATTTAAAAGATATAACCCATCACAGGGGGAATCTATCCCTTACCAGAGAGAAATACACATGCCTGGAGGAAGCTACTCTTGCCAGGGGACAGATTTAAATGGGCTGCCTTCCTCAGACCCTCTCCAAACTACAGGGGTGGTTAAGACAGTCATTGTTACTCCTGCCATTCACCTGCGCTTCATTGAATTTCTTCACTTTGACATTCAGAGCACTGGGCAGAAATCACATTGCGTCAACACCCACTGCAGACCTTCATGATGCTTTGTTTTCATTAAACAGTCAGATCCCCCTAATCTGCACCAGTTCTAAGTCAGCTGCTAGGCACCAGCTGAGGTGGAATGACAGTGCCCTTCAGCCCCATTGAGGGGGAGAGGTGAGCAACACCCACCACAGCTGGGACAATCCACAGGAAGGGCCCGGCTTTTGTCAAGAGTTGCTGCCGCCCCCCAGCAGAGGGTGGTCCCTCACCCAGCTGCAGTTCGTGCCCAGCCCTTAGAACAAATCCTTATCCCAAAGTTATGGATCTGGCTTGCCTACTTCCCTTACCTACACTGTTCTAGCATGCCAGAGGTTGTTCACCTTGGAGACCTGCTGATGATATGGATACAGCTCACCATAAGATTTATATTTATATCTACCTTGGATTTTTAAGAGCTCATCAGATGCCAATGGAACCTGACACTTTCCAAGGCTTGGACCCCTCTCTCAGTTCAAATCCAACCCAGGATGCCCTGACCTTCTCAAAGAAAAGAGAACTTGTCCCCCTTGTAAAAGGCCGCAAGGGCTTATGGGGGAAAAGTGCAGTGGTGGTCATCTCTTTCAGCCCTGGGATGCTGGAAGAGCTACTGCCTGGGGGCTTTAACATTCACTACCACAAAGCAGTGAGTCACTTGCTCCCCAGGCCTTCCCAGCTGACCCTGGGCCAGTAATGATGCATCGCCTCAGTGTAAATACACTCAATAGTCCGGGAATATCTATGAGGTATTTCCCCAAACTTCCCAGAGAGGGTGCAGGGGATCCATCATCCTGTGCCAGCTGACCTAACCTGCAGGTGGAATTCTCCAGGCAGACTGTGCAGACCCCCACCTGTTTACCTCTTAACTGTTTCACACCCTACTCTCCCTTCAAAGTAGCAGGGATGAGCAGATGGCTGGGATGGTGGCTTGGGTGAACATGCAAAGGAAGGCACAAAGGTAGCCCAGCGATAGACAAATGCTAATGGTGGGGGCCACATGTCCCCTTTCTGTGCCCAAGACCTCACTGCCAGGTCCCATTTTGCACACATCCAAGGTTGTTGGTATGGCTCCACCATAGCTGTGCTCAGGATTGAGAGGAAGAGCCCCATCTTGAGGATGGGGGGGCACCCCGGCAGGCCCCACCAGCCTTCTCCAGGAGAAAGGAGCAGGGTTTGCAGCACAGGAGATGGACTGATGGGGATAGCAGGGTCATAACAGGGAAGGACAGTGGAAGAGAGGGTGGCCCATCAAGACCTCCTTCTCCCCACTTTTCTCACAGGCCCAGAAGAGGCCGGAAGAGAGAGTCCCCTTTGAGAATCTAGCCCCTATGGCCTAACTGCGATTTGTTCTCTGGAAAATCTCCTCCTAGATTTCTTATGTGCTATACTTCTTTGCATCCACACCCACATGCATCAGTGTCAGGCCAGTCATAATTTAGCCCCATATTTTTATTACAAGTACAACATTTTTTACTTTTAGAATTCTGAGATCAGAACTTTTCCAGAGGGGAAGAAAGGTTGCTCGGATGAGGTATTTTAAGTACTTACTGAACCAGTTTCAACTTAATACTATAGTGTAGTTTTATTTCTGCTTGACAAGTTTTTCTTAATTAACGTAGCTTACACTTGTTCAGAAAGAAAGATGTCTCTTTGCAAAGACTTCTGAGACAAGGAAAAAACCTTCAGCTAATATAATCTTCTCTGAAAGATCCCTGAACAGAGTTAATTATCCTTAATGCTGAGTTTAGAAACTTTACTGGAATTCCTTTAAACTGTGAAGAGTGAAAACCAACAGACCGAGTCTCAGCTTGCTATGTTAACAACTAAGTGACACTTGCATCTTTTACAAACACGTGGCCTGAGTTTTATCAATCACTGACCCTGAAGTCAATGGATTTACATCAGTAATACAGGCCTCAATGAGATCAGAATAAGGGCCCTCATACTGTACAGCAATTTTGCATCTCTCCTGTGAGGCAATTATTTTTCACTCAATTCGTTATTCAACAGATTATTTCCATGCAGATCACAAATTAGTAAAGATGTCAGTCAATAAGCTTAGGAAAATCTATATCTAACTGACTTTAATGAAATACTCATCTGACTGATATAAACAGTAATTTTATTAACAATGTCAATTTACTATTAAACAATTTAGGCATTATGGACAATGATAGCTTTTACCAAGTTCAGAGGCAGTTATCAGTAAGCTTTGGGAAACCGATGATTCTTCAGTTCACAGGAGACATCCTGCATTTAAGAACCAAAGATATGGACTCTCCTCTGAAAAGAGAATGATATAGTATAATAAAAATTGTGGTATCTCAGCCTCAAACTATTCCATCTATGCATTAGTTAGGCCCCCTAGTTAAGCATGTGTCTCAATGTACTAATTGAGCAAGCTACATCTATTTTTATTTTTTAATAGCAGTACAAATTCTAGTTTATCAGCTTGCACTTCTATACTGCTTTGCTGTTTTGGTTTAGATTACAAATTTACATAATGCTTTTCACACTGTTCCAGTTAAATTTCATACATGAAATATATCAAATGAGATGTCATCCTTGGAGTTCACCAAAGTAAAATTTCAGTTGGTTTAAACATGTGCAATTTTTTCCCATGATGAAACTAAATAGGATCAGGTAGAAGCAGTAGTGTATAGAGATTAGTTCAGGCAATCAGGGTAAAGAAACAATGCCATGTGATTTAAGTATTCCATCACACAGCTTGCATATAGAATCATGAATATCAAACACACATAGGAATACTCACAATGAATCGTGCACAAGCATTACACAGGCTAAAATCTCTTTGCACAAAATATTTGTGGAGCAATGCAAGATCCTGATTTTACTATTATGGTTTGAATCTGATTCAGAATAGATATTAAGGTCCACCCTCTTGGATCACTTTGCACAATAGGAGCTGTAAGTAAAAACCTAATGTTTAAACAAATTGTTTTATGGACAATTCATGAACAGGAAAAAGGGCTAAATTCTTTGCCTTAGGCATAAAAGATTTGGGCTTTGTCCACCAAGAAGCAGTTTTACACAAACAAAGTCATTAATTTATAACTAGTTATACTTTTTTCTCCATGCAGACAACTCATCTCATACTGAGATAATCTTTTGACGGCAAATAATAAAACTATGTGGACAGAAATCTGAAAATAGTACTGGTTGAATAATACTAGCCAATTTATATGTCAAATTTTAGCATTTTTCATCAATTAAATAAAATTCTTAATACAAAAGCTTATCTCTTTGCACATTTATTTTCTCCAAAATATTTGGTCTGCATGATGTAAATTTTCCTAATAGCTATTGTGACCTATTACTCTTTGCTTGAGGGGGTTTTTTAGGGGAAAAGGCCTATCTTTATGAATGCAACAATTGGATGAAATGGTAGAATTGTAATGACTTTTCTCTCCAGTTTGTTTTATGACTAATTTTAGATCACCTTAACTTTTTATTCTGACTCATATCTCATTCTTCTCATGTACTTGTATTTCTGCTCTGAGGAATAACAGACTGTAATGTTGTGTATAAACCCTGCACTACAACTGAAGGGAAAAAAGAGTAACTCAGAGTCCAGCTGTATCTGCAGAGCATGCTACAGTTGCAGGTGGAGCTTAAGAGAGAAGCCAGACAGCTCAGAAGGTGACTAACCAGGCAGGGACAAGGACCTGCCCTGGAAGCTCCTGAGAAGGGACACCGCAGAATCCTCTCTTTGAAAAGAGGAGCCTTCCTGCTGGGCCCAGACAGACCGAAAGTGGAGTTAGTACCTTTTGCTACAGACTGTGAAACTTGGACAACAGAGCAGGTGGTAGGAAGCAACCCAGGGAGGAAGCCTTAAGGTCCTCCTGAGTGCCAACCCTATGACAACCTAAGCTAGAGCCTGGTGGAGTGGCAGGGCCCTGGCTCCCCTACCAATCCCTTCTGCACCAAGAAAGTACTGACCCCCTAACCACAAGGCAATGCTTCCAACAAGCGCCAGCTATCACACAGACACTAAACTGATCTCATTTTAAGCAGCAAATTTACCCATGAGCCAAAGATAATGCTAGTGCATAACCCTCCGTTAGTTAATTCAACAAGTAGTTTGTTATTGCCTTTTTCTGGACAATTAATATTTCCAGATTACTTCTTTTTCTAAAAATATGTAATATGTATACAGTAGCCATTATTTTTAATTAGTATTTACATCATTCAGTGAGGCTGTGGCAATGGTGCCAAAAGACATCACCTACCTATAGAAGAGAGAGGCTGTAAAAGATTACCCTAGAATTCTGATAGAAGATCAAAAGATCATTCAGTCAAAATCATTCTAAGACAACCCTGATACTGGTGTGGCCAGTGGGATGGACAAACCTGAGAAATGTACATAAATAACAAAATATTTTCACTTTTACTGTTAGAACCTCTAGGAGGCTGTGACCCTAAGCAGACTTTCCCAATGAGTCTGGTTTCAGCCTGGACTGGCAAGAGAGCCTTTCAAATAAACAGAATTATGAGATCAAATGAAATTTTCATACTCTACATGTCCTTTTCTCCTCAGGTGCCCCTACTGGGATGGAGTATTTCCAATGCTTCTCTGCCATGTAGAGCAAGAGTCCAAACAGTTGAGTTTGGTTTCATTCTTCTTGGCCCTGAGAGAGGTAAGTACATTCTCCCTACCAGTGTCTCATCTGTTATGAGCGACAAGGCAGGTTATATTCTGCCATTCTTCATAGAACTTGTCCTGGTTAGCTGAGAGAAAGAGGAGCCCTTTTCTACCCTAGGCTTCAAGGCTTCTAGTACTGGACTTTAAAAAAGACCAGTTGCCTGTTTTTTGTTTTCCAGACACCAATTACTTCCCCAGCACCTCTTTGCCATTCTCTGGATCTCTGTCTGCTGCAGAACTCCTGGAATAGCGTAGCCTAGCACTCAAGACTTCCCCTTCTGGCCTTAAGGGTCAATATACCCATTTACAGAGCTCAAATTGAACATTCCAGTCAGACATTAATGCCGAAATGATGAGTTCTAAAACTCAGATGACATTACAGTACATTAGAGGTGTCTACTCCACATATATTCTTTGGATTGCTTTTTTTAGTTGCACAGGTTACTGTTTGACATGACTGGAAGAGTTACAGTATGGAGTGTGGTATCATTTTTAATTTTGCAAGAGTGGTGACATTTAGTTACTTAGATGTGTCACTCAGTAAAGAAGTGGCATGACTAAATGTCAGAATAGTGGTTTTCAGGACAAAATGTAAAGATGCACAATAGTTATAGTTAACTAAAATGCCAGCTAGCATCTCAGTATACAGTTTTTCCCAGTGGAAAAGGTGCCATTCACAGAAATATTCTGGAATGACACATTGTGGAAATAATATTTTTTTTCCTATGTAGAGAGATGGATATTACTTGTGCAATTTGGAACCCTGCACCTATGCTTGTTTTTCTGCTCTGTTCTATTCTTGTCCTATACTCATTGCCATAGTATCTGCACATTTGACTACTGTGGTTGGGTGGCTACCTTCATTTTTTAAAGGACACAACGTGTTTATCTGATTTTTTTCATTAATAAAGGCATAGTCTATGGGAAAACAACAAAGCTGTGAAAAAAGCAGTAGGTACAGTGTACTGTGAACTGCATATAAAATGGTTGCCTTTCTCTACCAAGATCAGAACAGAAAGATGTAGTACAGACTAAATAAAAACATAATACCTGAGTACACCCGGCACACACACATCTAATAAAGTCGCTCTCTGCTAACAAACACATCAAACCCAACTCTAATAATCTCCACTCAAACATCAACTCATTATAAATCACACTGTGATTAGTTCCTAAAGGATAATGTATATTTTATTGTGCCTATTTCTGATTGGTGAATGCTCTGCTACCTTCAGGGATGCTATAAATTCAGCATTACAAATTAGAGCACCAGAGAGGAGAGGAATGGCTGAATATTTCCTTTTTCTAACGAACGAATTCTCACCACTAAAATACTTCTGACCACCATCATCAGCTGAAGGAGAAAGAGGAAGAGAAAATCCCAGAGTTAGTCCTAAATGCACATTCTCTCAAGTGACTACATACATTTGCTTGCTATCACGTTAACATGGACATTTCCCACCTCCATCAAACCTCAGCTCATCCCCTTAGGCATCTCACATAAGATACAGTATAATAATGGTTTAGGTTAGTTAATCATCCAACACTCTTTTAGAGTTGGTTGAGGATCAATTTTTCATTTTTTAAAATAGCTGAACCTCTGTCCCTGTGACTTATGTTATTTTTTTTCTGAACATTCAAGAACTTCAGCTGTCTCAATAAGCTTTCCATGCCTCTCATCGATCATTTAAGATGAAAGAAAAAGGAAAAACTCAAAAGAATGAGTTATAAATACTGCAGTTCCGTCATCTTTTAAGTCTCTTCACTAATAATCAACCCTACAGCTACCTTTATTTTGAAGTTTGCTGTTTGTTACTAAATACAAGGCAACACGCTTCACACATATGAAGGCACTATCCTATTTCTGTTTTTTCCTTATTGCAGAAGATACCATTTTTCCTATGAGAAGAAAGAGTTAAAAGCCCAAGTAAGTAAACTACAGTTCTATTCCAGTTGGTCTCACAAGTTGAAAGAAATCCAAACAAAGTCTGAATGCCGCTGATATTTCTACTAGGACAATAATAATACTGCAAATAATTGCACTTGTGATAATATCTAATTGCTTTGGTTTGTTACAGTGTCATAAATAATGGAATTTAGTATGGGAAAGTGGATCAGCTCTTAGTGGCTGAAAATTAAATGTTTTTTGCCCTGAGTTGAAGCTCTATGAAGTGAACTGATTTTCACTGTTTTATGTAGGCTTTTACTAATTTTATTCCCAAACCCTTCAAAAATAAATATTTCTTTACTACCTACAAAAAAATATAGCTGTGATGCTAATATGTTCTCCCCTCCTAGGATAAAGATTTAAAAAATGTCCGTAGCTGTGTTGTTGTAGCCATGTTGTCTTCAGTGTTGTAGCCATGTTGGTCCCAGGATATGAGAAACAAGGTGGGTGAGGTAATATCTTTTCTTGGACCAACTTCTGTTGGTGAGAGAGACAAGCTTTTGAGCTTCACAACGCTCTTGTTCAGGTGCTCGAGAAGCATCACTGTCTTTTCTGCAATAGGTTTCAAACCTGCAAACACAGTTTGTGTAGTGAGTACAACTACCTACATAGGCACTTACTTGGCTTCTATCACCATAATGAATTTATCTTTCCAACACACCTATTATCCCATTTTATAGCTGGAAAACTGAAACAGCATTAAAGTGATTTATTAAGGTCACACAGGAAGTCAATTACAGAGCCAGGAATTGAACCCACCTCCTTTGAGTTACAGTCCAGTGCCCTAATCACAAGACCATTCTTCACAGCACAGCACAGTGCATTACAATATAATTTCCATACAGTAAGCCTCTCTAATTACATTATTTAGATAATTCACATACATGGATTTAAGTCTTTAAATCCTGGTTAATCAGTCAGGTCCTGTTCCTACCCCCAGATGTACGTGTGTCTTCTGGGCGGTGCTTACTTCCTCAGATTACATTGACGTCAATGGGAGCTGTGAGCGCTTAGTCCCTTGTAGGAATGGGTCTTCAATTCTGTAAGATCAGGTCTTGTGTAAACACTCGTGTGATACATGGATGCTAAGTTTTCCTAATGGGTTTTTGTGTGTGCAGTTAACCGCATCTTGATAATTTTGGAATACTCAATTTTCTGTCCAGATAAAATTGACTTCTGTTTATATCTGCTCAGTTTTAATATGAAGTAATAAATACCATATAGACAATTTCCCCAAGTACTTACTGAGATTCATTTACATAGATGACTAGGTAGTCAGCCCTTGACACTACTCTTTTTATGATTTTTTGGGTATGTATCTGGCAATATTTTAAGTATATTTTTCATAAAGCTGATTAAAAAGTTGGTTAGTTAAAGCATGTTGTCACATGCTGTAGATTATCATACAAAATAAAACACTGTTGTATCATAGAGACATTATTAGACCTACAAAAAAATACTTTACTATGTGTTATTTACCTTTTAAAGCCAATAATGACCTGGTTGAGAAACAAGCTACCCACAGAAATATCGTCTCCCATGTACATACATACATGCAACCCAAACACTTCTCCTATGACCTGATGTATTGTATCTGAATTTCTGTTCAAACGTTCACTGCATCATTTGTTCTTTTCCACAAGTATCCTAATTACTAATGACAGAAAGCATAGTAAATATGTAACAGATGACTGAAGGTAATGAAATCAATCTACTTTCTTCCGATGATCTGTATAGAATCATTTCTGCTGATACCTTGCAGTGTCTGACCTTTTAAACTGACAGGATATTCACCACTGAAGCTTTTTAAAGACAGCTATCTCACCTCAGAAAAGTGGAAGCCAGACATCTAAGACCAACTTATTTGTCTGTGAATCAAACTGTCATTTTCATTCTGGCAGTGTCTGTTATCGCATCTGGACAAGCAATTATTCTTTAGGTTAGGTTCATACAACCTTGAATTTTTAGGAAAGTCCTTGAGAGTTAATGCAGCCACTTTACACAGTCACAGTTAATGTATATAAGTGAATTATACAGAATCTTGGCAGCTAGTGCTGATAATAAACATTTAATTTACAACCCATACAATTCTTTTAACTTTGCAAAGTGCTTCATGTATCCATCCGTTTCTTCTGATTTATTAAAAACCTCTATTTAGCTCTCATTGCATTTAGGTAAATGGCAGTACACGCTTGGCGCATTCTGGGGTCCAATCCAGACCAGTGAGGGGTAGTCACCACCTGCCTTGAAACCTGGGGGCCTCACAAAGTTTTTCTGTTGTGGTTCCCAGCCTGGGCCACTCACAAACAGCCAAATGGGATGCAGGTCACACCCTGAGTTTCTGTCGTGGTCCAGCAACTCTTACCCCAGCAGCCTGTCAGCAATACACCAGTCACATTCTGGCTTCAGCCAGTCTTGGATACTACTTCCAGGCTTACCCCAACACACTCTCAGTCCTGAATTTTCCCAAAACGTGTGTTCTGCACTGTCCAGTCCCCTCCTGGATATTTCAGATATTAAAGGTCTGTTGCTCCTGGAAAGGCTCAATATTCAACAGTTTGCTCCTTTAACTGGAGTTACCAAACAGTTCAATTTAAACACAATACTGATTAGTTTAGTTTAAAAATAAAACAAGTTTATTTAACTACAAAGAGAGAGATTTTGAGTACAAGAACAAGGTATTAAAGTCACAAATTGTTACAAGAGAAATAAAGATAAAACACTTTCTAGTAGCTAAAACATAACAAGCTAAACATGGTTCAATGTAAAATCCTTACCACATGTTCCCAGCAACATGGCTGACCAAATTCTCAGATCAGGATCTCCCCTAGAGTCAAAGGGCTGGTTCCTTTGTCTTCTTAGGTAGAAGAGAGAGAGAGAGAGAGAGAGAGAATACGCATGTGTGAGTCTGGGGTAGTTTTGCCCCTCATTTTTATAGTCCAGTCACACTGTGAAATGCATTTTCCTGAGGGTTACCTCTAGATAAAGTTCATCCCATCTGGTAGGAAGGAGACATGGAGTTTCATGATGAAAGAGGTTCCATGTTGTTGTTTGCTCAAATGCAGATCGCTTTGTTCCCACCCCCTTTGTTACCAAAGAATGGCCACTTGCCAGGTGATTGGCAATCAACTTTGGTGACACCTGGCTTGAGGTGTCAGGTTGTCCTTTTCTTTGAGAAACCGGTTTACCTACTCCCCAGACTTGTCCTGTAAAACATTGTAGTCATAATTTCAGTTTAAATTCATAACTCTTAATATGCATTTTGTACATATATTATACAAGAATATTAATGACCAGTGAGTTATTAGTTTCTAAATGATACCTTGCAAGGCATATTTTGTACAAAGATTATTACAATAGCATGCAGGGTGTGGATATAGGGGTACTTTCAGTCACAGCTGAACAGAACGAGAGCCAGGGCTAGAGCATGAGCAACTCATGATTAGGTAGCGACAAATCAAAACTTTCATTATGTTCCCCTATTTCAGGATTAAAAATTGACTCAGTAAGCAGACAATGAAATGATGTGGATCTCGCTCCCTTCTCCAATTTAATGTATACTTCTGACTGAGAACCTGAAACTCATTACATTGAACAGAGAAGTGGTTAGATCATTTATACCCACTGCACTGGGCCAAAGCACAAAAAAAATCACCTACCAGCATAAGCACCATACATTGCATCATATACGCAACAAACATAATTCAAAATGGAGCGTCTCAACCAAGCTGCTGAATAATCAAAATCAATCTAGAATGGAACATTTTCAGGCGAATGCATTCAGAGATTGAAAACAATCTCTGAACAACTTAAATAATGTATAAAGAATATAGCACTGAATTGCACTCTGAAATAGAAATCTGCCAGATCCAAATGGCTTTTACCTTATTTTATCTGGGGGAGTCATGAAATAATGGTTGCATGTAATTAGATTACTGATTATCTATTGCTATTTAGGGCAGGGAATTCATACCCAAATAGTTTTTGCAGGTTGCTTTTTTTTTCTTAATTAAACTTGTGGAAAACCTACATATACATGAAAACATATTCACACACATGTATAATATCTGCATTATGTAAGCCTGAAAGCTTGTTTCCTGCCAGAGCCTGAGTTCAGGGCTCTGTGTTTTTCTTAGAACAACAGTGATTAACAAATAAAGAAAATAGTTTCTATGCTGTCCATTGTGTTGATGTCATCAAAGTATTGCTGGAAAAAACATGGCTCTGACATCTATGTAAAGAAAATATTTTAAAATGTGTGTGTGACATAAGCTGTGGAATTTGTGAATAAATTAGACCATTGATGGTAGGTTACAAATATTAAGCTCCTGGAATTGCCCTGCTCCTATCCCCTTCCATCTCTAGAGTTTGACTTTAAAATATATATATCAATTTTCAATTTATTTGGGGGAATTTCTTGTTATTTTGTTTTATACATTCCCTTTAGGGGTCGGGTCTTGCCCCCAGGGTTTGGGAGGCACTGGAGGGGGTTCGGGTCGTGCCCCTAGGGAGGTGGGAGACTTGCGGGGTGGTTGGGTCCTACCCCCAAGAGGCCATGGGGGTGCAGAGCGAGCCTTCCCTGCACTCACTCTGCAGTGGCGGCTCCTGTCCCGCAGGGCAGGACAGAGGGAGAGCCAGGCCAAATCTAAGCAGTGCCAGGTCACAATGCCCAGAGCGAGGAGCTGGGCTCAGCCCTGCAGGACAGGAGCTGTCGCAGTGGGTGATTTTTTTTATTTTATGTCATGTTAAGCATTGTCTTTCACTTTATTTTGCATTATTTCACATTTGCAAAAAACACAAGGCTCTATCCATGCTCCTCAGCTCCTCTCTTCCCCACCCCCTCAGCTCCTAACTTCAACCCTGCTCTCCTTCATCCGCTCCTGTCCCTCACCCTCACATGTGCTCTCCCCTCCACCTATGCTTCCCCCTCCAAAACTCTTGCCCTCCCCACGCTGCTTCTCACTCTGCTCACTTCTGTGCTCCTATTCTCCTGACCATTTGTCTTTTGCTTCCTTCCCTCTGCTCCTGAGTCTGTGAACCCCATCCTAGCTCATGTACCTAACTCTCCTCCCAGACTCCTATCCCCCCTCTCTCAAGCCCTGTATCTCTTTACCTGTCCCTCACTCCTCACTGCTAAGTCAGGCTCTCCTCCTCAATGTTGCCTGCAGACAGAGCATTAAGAGCACAAAAGAAACAGTCTCCCTTCTCTCATTTCTGATGCCTGGTGCCACAGCAACCAGCCGTAGTGAGGAGGAGCAATTGCAGAGAAAGTCCTGCTCAGCCCCTGATGGAGCATGCTCAGTCACTCTGTGGGGGTGGTACATGGGCAGCCTGGTTGCAAGGGTTGCCACCTGTCCAGGTTTCCTCAGGATCAGCCCTTTTTCGAGGCAGCTGTCCTGGGACATCTGTGAGAGTACTCAGTACACACTGCCAGCTGTCCAGTTTTATGGGCTCAGGATCAGCTCGGTTGTCAGTTTTTTGTAACTCAGGGCTGGTCCACACTAACTCCCCAGTTCGAACTAAGATACGCAACTTCAGCTATGTGAATAACATAGCTGAAGTCGAAGTATCTTAGTTTGAACTACAAGGTACTTACCGCGGGTCCACATGCAGCAGGCAGGCTCCCCCGTCGACTCCGCGTACTCCTCTCGTGGAGCAGGAGTACCAGTGTCGACGGCGAGTACTTCCAGGATCGACTGCTTACCGCCGAACCCAGAGGTAAATATAGACGTATCCTCAGAGTGTCAACCCTACTGATTGCACATAGGAAGCTGTGAGGAGCTGGAGCATGTTCAGTACAGATGGAATCTTTGTAGAACTTAGGTGCCAAATTCTACCAAGCCTCTACCAAGTATGAGTTTTAGTCTTATAATTTTTCCATATTCGCATGAATTTTCATGAGGATGGTAAAAGGCACATATCTAACATTAGGGGGACTCTCCTGCCTAATTTCAAGACCTTGCTCCAAAGCATGGATGTGCTACTGTTTCGCAACCACTTATATGAAATTTTTTAACCTGGGCAAAACAACATAGTTTTTCCTAACCATCTTCTAGGAAATGGCTGGACTATTAACTGAATCTTAAAAACAAAACAACAAAAACCACACACACCCAGCATGGAAAATTTCAGCCCAAGTGGTTAAAGTTTTGCAAAGCTATAAGCAACTGAAAACAGGGTCTTAGAATGTGAAGTATCAGGCAACTTTAACTTTTACCTGTGCTGCCCACAGTGAAATAAGCCAAGAGCAAGCTTCGTAGCAGATAAAAAAAGTTATTAGTCTAATTTCCCTCTGTGAATAAACATCAAAAATAATGTTTGTTATGTTTCTATCATTCTCTCCTATTCTCAGATAGGCCACACACTCCACCCTCCATGGTTTTCAGAGGAACACTTTCTTCATCCTCAATGCCCTATATCACAGAAAGTTTCTTAGGCTAATTAGGGCTATATGAGTCTCTCTTTATATCCCATCAACATTACTTTATGCTCTGCTACAAAGATCACTGCAGAGTGTTTTTCTGCCTACGCAGCATACTCTGCACTAGGGGAAGGTTATCCCATAACTGCCTACTTAAGAGTTTCTTATACTTTCCTCTGAAGAGCTGGAATTGTCAGAAACAGGATACTGGACTGGATGAGTCATTGGCCTGATCCATATGGCTGTACAAGTAGCACAAATGGATTAGTGCCTGATTGCCTCAGATGCTGTAGTTACAATGGGCAATTTTAAACAAAGCTGGCTGATGTCCTATATATTAAAAATATTTCTGGATCCTAATAGCTACAGACCACTCTTTTGAAAATATGAACGTTAACTCTGTCTGTCAGTGCATATTGTCAGCAGCCTTTTAGAAATAATGTTCGATTCTACTATGTGCAGCGTTTCTATACACACACTGACAAATGTTAACATATAATATGAATAGATTTATTATAGCTGTATCACAAAGCATGGTCCTAAAATCAATGCAGAATGAAGAATAGTGACCTTAGAATACACTTGCAATCATTGAAAAGTTTTTAAAAGCAGCTATTTCAACTGGCTCTGAAGTTAACTTGTTTTGAAATTTAACAGAGAAATCTGTCCTGAAGGTTATTCCAGTTTTATTGTCACCACAATAGCAGCAGGATGTAGCATCTCAAGGACTCAAAGATTTTTGTTTACACTCACCACTTCATAACTGTTGTTCTTGCTGTGCACAATGTGAAATGTAAAGGTATATGAAGCTTGTTGATGTCCCCGATCAAACGTGTTCTAAACATGAATAACTACATCCCCTAGATTCAGCTGAAAAAGAATTAAGGAAAGGATCAGGTGAAACAGTGTTTAGGGTTGAAAACTCACACCCTCTTCACACACATAAATACTTTTCTATTTGTCACATGTATGCTTCAAAATACAGGTGTTTAACAGAAAAACATGGTAGAATTTTAAAAGAAAATGACATTTCTCATCAATAGAGGAATAAAACATTTTGAGACAACTATTAGAATAATCACTAACTGAAATATAATTAAAATGTTTATTAAAATGAATAGTAAAATGTGATTTTATTTGTTCTTGTAGAATTAACAAAATCAAACATCTATAACATTAGAAAGTCTTTGATTAGTTAATCTTAGTGCTGACACTTCCTCTTGCTACAGGTACAAATTAACTAAGGATGGATGGCAAACATTTAATAGGCTTAACCATGGATAGAAATTAGCATCACAATTTTGTTCCTATGGTCCCAGAACTAGAGAGGAGAAACAAGGAAACCTAGGGCACACTTCCTGATGCTCACTGCTCAGCAAATACTGACCCCCAACAGTATCTGAATTCCGCAGTTTAATAACAGTATTTCCAGGAACTTGTATGGGAGTACTTGTGTAAACTGATCAGAATTTGGCCACTGTCTGTCCCCTAACCTCAGATAAAGGAGGCAGTTAACAATTACCGCAAGAGGCCAAAATAGTGACTATCTAATTTCTTATTTGAGGCCTGTTTTTGAAAGATTCTTTTTGTAACACAGGCTTGCAATGGAAAGTATATGTTAATATCCCAGCTGCTGCTGGATGTCCAGGTAGCAGTAGTTGCCAAAAATGTTTTTCATCATTTGTGCTTGGCAAGAAGATTACAGTCTTTATCCTCTGATGACTCTTACTAGTCTTCCATGGCCTTGTTACCTTCAGACTGTGGTGTGCTGTACATGGACATTGAACATTCAGCCCATTCAGAACTGTAGCTAGTGCAGAAAGTGAATGCCAGAACTTCTTGTTCTTTATAATCAGGTTTAGACATCAGCCCTTTTCCAGAAGACATTAAGGTGTTGTTTTATAACTTCTAAATACTAAATAATTTGTGTCTTACTTTTGCTGAGCTGGATTGTTTCCTGCCATAGTAAAGCTAATGGGAGGAAAGGGGGGACTCAGGCTGCAGAAATCTCTATGAGATTACCTTTAGGAGATAGATTCCCCATGTATTTCTGTCAGTTGCCCCCTGACCTTTAGAATAAGCTGCAGGACATGTGTTTCCCCCCCCTCCCCAGATGGTCCCACCTTCTATTCCCTGGCCATAGTTGCCTTATCCCTTCCATAAAGGGGGATCCCCGATGTGAAGTGAGGACTGTGAAGAAATAAACAGTCATAGGCTGAATTATCCTTTCTTAGGAAGCTCCTCAGTGCAAGTGAGGAGACAAGCAGCATCCTTATTTTGGTCCCACCTCCATCTAGGAGTCCCCAACATGTGCGCCACCTTGTCCGCCATGGAAATGAGTACCTTCTGCACATGGGCCTTGGAGATGCAATTGCCCCTTTAAATACCACTTCTCCTGATGTAGTACTATGGCAGTTGCAATCAGTGGAGGTGCTTTAACGAGTAGTTATCTGGCTTAAATGAGAGGGGTTGCTGCCTGTGAATTATTGGTGAGATCATTAATTCTGAAATTTTCTTTCCTTTTTGGTTTGCCAGAGTCCAGATTTATTGACTCTCTGGGTATACTGCTGGGCATCTGTTTTCCCTGATTTCTCTGGAGAGGCATGTGAATGATTGTAGAGCTAATAGCTAAACAGAGTCCTTTGTTGGCATTGGGCTAATTTACAAATCTCTGTTTTTTCAGTACTGTTTTTAATTTTTCTGCCTCTACTAGGAAAATACTGAACATCACATTTGGAAATTTTTTAAAAAATTAATAAATGACGCCATCAGCTGCTCCTGCAAGTTAAGGTGGGTTTGCAGTTGCACCTAGCTCATGGAAAGATCGATCCCCATGGTAAGTGTAAAACCACAAGGGAATCTAAGCTTTTTTGGTTTTGCTTTTGAACAATATGCATCAGGACAGATGCTCCATGTTCTCACTAATCCACTGCCCCCACCCTACTTACTTGACCTGCAGAGAGCAAGAACAGATCAGTATAAAAATGAATTGTGATCCATTAAGGATTTATAAGGCTTTCAATTGCCAAACCCAAAAACTAACAAGTTCTAAATCATGGATTCTTTGAGTTTTCCCTTTGGTATCTTTATGACAAGCAAACAAGTGTCAAGATAATCCTTTTATTATGAACAGGCACTACAGACAGAATAAGGTAACAAACTTTCTACTACTCTGTGTAGCTGTAGCCTGTGGCTTCTCTATCCTGGGCTTCCTTGTTTCTGTCCCCAGCAGGAAGTGTCACAGGAAAACAAAAGAGTGCCTCTAGAGTTTACAGGAAATGTGGCATCTCCACAATTCCTGGAGGACTTACTTGTGCATCCATATGTCAGATCTAGTGTCTCCTTTTCAATTTGTACATCATCTCTGTGGCTGTCATAACCCTAGATGCATATGAGACTGGCAACCAATTAGCTCCATAATGCTATAATAGTACTTCTCCCAGCCCTCCTTTCAAGACTCTGTAGAGAGTTTGATGTCTTTCAACAAAATTGTAGCACTGAAGCTGATGCCAGAATGTGCTTTAAATCTCTGAACGCTCGGGAATCTATGCCCATTCAGTAACCTCATGGGAGAGATGTCTTAGGTGAATGTGCAAACTGTATAGTTAGGAATGAACTTGCTGTCATAATTCAGCATGCCTTTGAACTCCCTTTTTATCTTTAGGTCTTGGTGTGTTCAGTTTTGCCTGAATCTTTGATTCATTGGGCAAGATTCCCTTTGAGGTCAGTCTCTCTCCCAAGTATTTTATTTCCATTTAAAATTGATATTTGGCCTTATTTAGTTTCAGGTTATTAGCTCTCAGTTTCCAGTACTTTCCTCAGTCATTCCTGATGTTCAATGGCAGTGCTGTCCCAACTTATTATGTCATCAATCTATATTTTCACACCTGCCACACCCTTTAGTGATTGGGTCATTGTACAGTGAAACACTGCTGGAGCTGAACATATTCCGAAAGGCAGTTTTAGGAAGCAGCATCTGCCAAGTGGTGTGTCGAAAGTGCAGACCTTGGAGCTCTTGGTGTTCACGGGGATCTGTCAATATCCTGCCAAGGCATCTAATTCACTGAAGAATTTGGCTCCTGCACTCTCAGACAACAATTCATTTCTTGTGGGGAAGTGTATGTGTCCTCTTTTTATGTATACACAGCTGTATTCCACCTCCTTTTTTTCTTTACAATTACCAAGGAGTGAATCCAATCTGTTGGTTCTTCTATTCTCCAAATGATACCATTTGCTGTCATATTTTGCATCTCTTCTTCTAGTCTCTTTCTTAAGGCTTGTGAAACTTTCATGTAGTATATACCAGGTTCTGCATCTTCTCTTAACTATATCTTGTAGGTTTCTGGGAAGTATCCATTTCCTATTAATACATCTTCAGATGATGCTATTCATACTTTCATATTCGGTTCTGTGTTGCCTTTTTGTCTTTCTCTGACATACATCCTCTTAATGAGACCAAGCACCCAATGTAGGCCCACTACTGGCTGCTCACCTTTGTGTACCACCACACACACTTGTTTTATCATTTTCCCTTTGTTTTTAAATATCAGTGTGCACTCTCCCAGAATTGGAATTGTTCCTCCATTATTGTCTTTCATGGATATTTTTGCCTCATCTCTCTATTTCAGTTTCTGTTATTACATTTACTTGTGCCCCAGTGACTAAATTGTATATCACATTAGTGCATGTTTTAATTAGCCAATTTTTTGAGTTTTCAGCCTCCTCCATTGTTGTGCTTAAGAACACCTCTTCTTCTTCATCTGAGGAATTCATTTTTTTACTTAATACTTGCAGTTTTGTGCTTTCTCTGACCACGTTAGCATAATAGGCTTATTATAGTTTCAACACATTTATCTGAATGCTGAGCATTTCCTGTACTTATACTGTTGCCATATCACTGGCATTGTTTCCAACTTTCTGTTTTTCTGTCCTTGGACAATTTCATTTCTGTGGACTTTTCTCTTGCTGATTTAGCTATAGTACTCACAGTGATATACTCAGTGGCTTTTTCTAAGCTTTTTATTTATGTTTGTTTGTTCCAGTGCTTGACATATACCTATTGCCCTTTCTAGAGCCAGATCCATCCACCTTAGTAAACATTCACATACCTTTTTATTGTTACATCCCAGGACAAACTGGTCTTTAATGACAGAGTCTTTTAACATTCCATAATCACAGGACTGATATTTTAGTTTTAAGTCTGTGACAAACTCCTCTATCATTTTCCCTTCATTCTTTGTTCTCATCCTGAACACATGACTCTCAAAAGTAACATATTTTTCTTCCATACGGCTAAATGCAGTGCCTTGCATGGTGTCAAGTATCAGAGGGGTAGCCGTGTTAGTCTGAATCTGTAAAAAGCAACAGAGGGTCCTGTGGCACCTTTGAGACTAACAGAAGTATTGGGAGCATAAGCTTTCGTGGGTAAGAACCTCACTTCTTGCATCTGAAGAAGTGAGGTTCTTACCCACGAAAGCTTATGCTCCCAATACTTCTGTTAGTCTCAAAGGTGCTACAGGACCCTCTGTTGCTTTTTACAGATTCAGACTAACACGGCTACCCCTCTGATATTTTTCTTGAGACACAATGATCCTCAAATATTCATTATTACTGCAAAGCTTTCTTCTTTCTCTCTCTCCCCCCCCCCACCCACACACCATCTTCATGTAATTCATTGAATTCACTCCATGCCTGACACTGTTAAGAGCATAGCAATCCTTTGCTCATCCTCCTGTTTATTTGCCCCTGTGGCTTTCATACACATCTCAAACTGCTGTTTGAACTATTTCCAGACACCATCAGCATTTCCACTGTATCCCAGGGCTGATGGGGGAGTTATGTGCAGTTGAATGGGTTCTGTAGCAGCCATTTCAATGTTATCGCTCACTGGTTATGCCAGCACGCTGTGCCCCCTATATGCCCAGCACCATGAAGTATCTCTCTGATCAGCAGCCTGGTGTCAAGGTAAATCCTTCGTTATGAGTAGGATCCATGTCCAGCAATGTGGTAACAGATTCTCTATTGCTCTGTGTAGCTGCAGCCTGCAACTGGCCTGTCCAGGGTCTTCTTTGTTTCTGCCCCCAGCAGGAAGTACATCATGGGAAATAAAAGACTGCATCTAGCATATACAGGAAGTGTGGCATCTCTACACTTCCTGAAGGACTTACTCTATAACACTTTCCCTTCTCTGATTTGTACAAATAAAGTCTTCGTACTTGCTTAACCATCAACTGCAGGTCGGGTAGACAATTGTTTATCATTCCTGTAGTAAACAGGTAACTGCAAGCTGAAAAGAGTCTACATTATTTATAAATCAGCACATCAATCTACTTTCAGTATGTGCAGTAAAAGCCTCTCAGGCTACATTGTGTACGGTTATGTACTAACAATGATGGATAGCTTCCATGATCATAAGTCTGTCCAAAATAAATCTAGATCTCCCAGCCTGTCTAATCTAATACCTGCTTACAGATTGTGTCAAATTGTGACAGTCTCCTGCTAACTTGCAGAATTTTGCTACTTTTGTCAAGAGTGTACCGGACACTTTATTGCTAATTCAATTGCTGACTTCATGGTGTTCTAACTTCTCCTGCTTTATTTCAATAAGCTCCATGTCCAGGAGACCTTTTTACAATAGTCTCATAAACTCTGCTCATGCAGTCTGCTCCCTTTGTTTCCTTGGCTCTAGTTTTATAGTTCTTTCACAATGGTACAAACCAGAAAAGTAACTGTTTGTGTTTATATGCACCAGGGAGCTGTTCTTCTGTACTGCCCTGCTAAAGAATTGCACTTGGGAGAGCAAAGCATAAAGCCAGCCTCAAGGTGTTCTATGACCACTGGTACCTACTGCCCCTCTTGTTCAGATTTACTAACTTTGCTCCCACCTCGAAAGGCCCATCCTAAGTCTTATGTGGTGATGTCAGCGTTGCTCAAGGGATCTAAACCCTCTGTGATGAGTTGGATCATAGAAACCCCCTTGGGAACTGCCAACTGATGTGCCAACACTACTTCTGCCCCTGCTTTCCCTGCCAGCCTGGGAATCCAGCACCCTGTCTTGTTGAGCCAGACACGCCAGTCTGCTCCAGGACAGACCCAGGGTCTGAACCACGTGCTCCAAAGTTGCAGACTTAACTGAAAGCAACTTACAGAAGTGTTCCCATCTTTAACACTCAAATGCTCAACTCCCAATGGAGTCTAAACCCCAAATAAATCTGTATAAAGATTATTAATTTTTTATTTAACCAGGTATTAATACATACTCTGAGTTAATTAATAAGTAAAAAGTGATTTTATTAAATACAGAAAGTAGGATTTAAGTGGTTCCAAGTAATAGCAGACTGAACAAAGTGAATTACCAAGTGAAATAAAATAAAACATGCAAATCTAAGCCTAATACAGTAATACAACTGAGTACAGATAAAATCTCACCCTGACAGATGTTTCAATAGGTTTCTTTCACAGACTGGATGCCTTCCTAGTCTGGGCACAGTCCTTTCCCCTGGTACAGCCCTTGTTTCAGCTCAGGTGGTAGCTAGGGGATTCCTTATGATGGCTACCCCACTTTTCTCTGTTCCACCCATTTATATATCTTTTGCATAAGGCAGGAATCCTTTGTCCCTTTGGGTTCCCTCCCCCCCTTTCTCAATGTAAAAGCACCTAGTTAAAGATGGATTCCAGTTCAGGTGACACGATCACATGTCACTGTAAGACTTCATTACCCACTTGCCAGCGCACACTTATACAGGAAGACTTACAGGTAAAACAGAGCCATCTGCAGACAATTGTCCTGGTTAATGGGAGTCATCAAGATTCCAAACCACCATTAATGCCCACACTTTGCAAAATTACAATAAGCCCTCAGAGTTATATTTCATATTTCTAGTTTCAGATACAGGAGTGGTACATTTATACAAATAGGCTGACCACACTCGGTAGATTATAAGCTTTGTAATGATACCTTTCAAGAGATCTTTTACATGAAGCATATTCCAGTTACATTATACACCTCTACCCCGATATAACACGGTCCTCGGGAGCCAAAAAATCTCACCACCTTATAGGTGAGACCACATTATATCGGGTACAAGCCAGTATGCTGTGCCAGACTGGACCGGCTTCCCTGGTGGTGATTTAAAGGGCCCGGTGCTCCAGCCGCTGTGGGGAGCCCCGAGCCCTTTAAATCACTGCCGGAGCTCCGGCAGTGGGGCTCGGACAGCACTTTAAAGGGCCCAGGGCTCCCCGCAGCGGCCGGAGCCTCTGGCCCTTTAAATCCCAACTCGAGCCCATCTGCCGGAGCCCCAGGATTTTAAGGGCCCGGGGCTCCACACGAATTCGAATATAACATGGTAAAGCAATGGGGCTCAGGCAGCGCTTTAAAGGGCCCGGGGCTCCCCACTGCTTTACCGCATTATATCCGAATTCGTATTATATTGGGTCGCATTATATTGGGGTAGAGGTGTATTTAAACTCATAAAATCATATGGAGTGCAACGTCACACCCTCCTTGTAAGACTCCCTGTTGCTTTTGGGTGATAGAGTGTGACAGAGTTCTGGACAACAGTAGCTGATCCAGCACCCTGGTCACTGCAACTCTAATTAATTGCTCTAGATTAGACCTTATTAAGAAGAGCTGTGCCTAATTATGGATTGGAACAGACTGATGAGAGGCTAATTAGGCAGAAAGAAGAAAAGACAGGAAGGAAGTACAAAGGGGTAGTGAAGCCTTTCAGAGTCAGAGTCTAGCGGGATCTCTGAGAGCAAAGATCTCTTCTGTCTTCCCTACCCTAACCTTTTAGCCAAGATATCTAAGGATTATGTGTTACACTAAATATAGGATTTCATGTGTCTGTAAAGGTAGTGGTAGGATACTGAAATAAACCACAGGAGGTGCTTTTACCAGAAGATGGTCTCAGGGCTCCACGTGAGAGAGCAGGGTTCCACTCTTGTCTCTTTTCAAGTTCCCAACAGCTCAAAACTATTTTCTCTATTTTGCCAAGCCTTGGTGGATATTTTCCTTTTTAGAGGCATAAGTATGTGTCCTGGGCTTCTTAATCTATAAGTGTAATGCATATTGGAATAGTGGGAGAATAGTCAGGCTGCTGAGGGGATAGGAAAAGCTACTGTTTCTGAGGACCTCTGCATGTCTGCAGTTGTAGTAGTAAAAAGTTGCTATTTGGCTATAACCAACAATGCTTATAAAAAAATCTAAATATAAGCCAATGATTTAATGAGAAGCTATTATTGTAATCATAGCTAGTGGTGCTCTTTTGGGAAGAGTCTTTATTTTATATTTCTTTCTTTATTTTTTTTACTAAATATCTGACTGTTTTTAATTACATAATAAAGATAGAGGAAAATAAGATGATTTACTGAACTTACTGGTTACTCAAGTCAGTAGCTGTATCAGTAGTAGGAAACCTGGAGAAGAGTTTGATCTCCTAGCTGAGTGAAGGAAAGCTTCCACTTGGACTTTAGTCTTTTTATTTTCAATTACTTCTACAATTTTCACCCCCAGAACTCATCCATTTTTACTTTAACAGCCCTGGGCATCCTATATTTCCCTTTCCTCGCATAATAGTTCACTTTCTTTGTTATCTCACAGTTTGAAATTTCCACAGAAATTAATTCTTTCTTTGCAAGAAGAAAAACATGCTTGTCAGGCTTTCCACCCAAATCACTGAAAATCTTGATCTACTACACTGATTCAAATTCTGAATACTTACCTCTCTCAATGACCCAGCTGTGGCAGCTCTGAGACATTAACATTCACATTGATATTCACATTGTGTCACATCCTTCTAAGATTGGCATTTAAGCCTTTCAAGTGATGGGGCAGATCCACAGAGGGAACAAGGAGACTAGAGACTTCCTTTAGCTTTCACAAAACCACAGTGATAGTAAACAAAACAGAGGAAAGTACAGGCTTTAGAATCTGTGGCCTGTTTGATACTTGAGAGATTCTACTATGGAAAGACTAGAAATAAATAAAGCTAATACACCAGTGGGAATATTTCCCAGTTTGCAGTAATATCCACCTTGGTGATTTCTCAGCTTCTCAGATGAGAGAAATAAAAATACCACATGGCGGATAACATTTCTACTACCTCTTTGTTAGAAAATTTGTTACATTCAAAAAGATACATTTTGCAAAATTGCTTGTGAAAGGTATAAGGAGAATGCCAGAGTATCATACAGTACATAGGGAAAACATTGTAACAGCTGGCTCTACTGTAGTAATTTTAGCTGGGAAAATAATTCACAATACATAATTCATTCACTAAATCTTTCCTCTTTTTCTTCTCAACGTGTCCAGAAACAGAGTCCAAAATGCTTGAATTCATTCAAAATTCTTTACAAGTTTCTTTGGTAAATAATTCCTTGCCTACGTATTATTTGCTAACTGCAAATATCTGAAATATGGCATCTGAAATTGTGCTGCATTAGTTGCACAAGTCACATGATGTTGCTTCTGTCTGCTGCTTGAATGATTTATGTGCTTAACTGAAACATGAATTTCAGTTCATAATTTTCCATTGTTGCTGGTTAATTATGCAAGTCAAGATTTACTTTTGGTGAATATCCAGATTAAAATGTCCTTTTCACAAGCATTTGTGGTAGTAAGGTTGAAGTGCTTGCCTTTTTGTGGAAAGAGACTGCAAATGTAAACATGGTTGAATTAAAATTCACTTTTGAATACAAGCATTTGCAAATAATTTTTGAACTATTAACCCGGCTGATAGTAGTCAAAGTAAACCTGATATAAAATAACAAAGTCTGAGTTCAAAATTAGGACATAGGTGCAATCCCAGTAGTGTTGTCAGTAGCACCCATGAAACACACATGGCATGTTATCTCTACTCATTTGTTTTAACTAACTTCAAACTACCTACCATAATTGAAGATTTTTCAGGTGAGTGATTAACAGTGTGTGTCTCTCTTTTCCTATGGTGAAAAGTGATTATTCAATGAGAAAGTGAAGTTGGACTGCTATTTGATGTACCTACATTTACCTTGCACCTAAATTTTCAAAAGTGACTACTGATTTAGGTGCCTTGATATTTAAATTTGAGCACCAACCCTTTGAAATTCAAGCTTTTCTAACTTTCTCAGGTTGGGAACCCAGAAAGGGAGACACCCAAAATCACTAGTTACTTTTGAAAATTTGGGCCCCAATCAGTTGGATTAACATTTTGTTTGTGTGCATATCTGGAACTGAAACAGGAATGCTTGCTCCCCTGTTGATACTCCTTTGGAGAAGGACAGTTTACAGTCATATCTGCAGTCCCATATGAGAGAATGAAATAGGTCTGCTGCTTGCTGTAAAACCTTTCACTCACAGGAGGTAAACAGGTCTACTGTTCTGCCACTGATAATGTGCCACTTGCTTTATTTATTGCTAATTTGTTATTTTACACTGAGTAGGCTGGTTAGTTAACGCTAAGTGATCTATTGGCCAACGAAATAGTCCAGCTATAATGGCTGGGTTTGTATTCCACTGACAAGCTGTTTGCTCAGTGTTAGTGTCTATTGTCCCCAGCAATTTTATTAATGAAATATGACTGTTTTTCTACCTTTAGGGGCCTGAAACAAGATTGCTTTACATACACTAGCAATACAGTAGGTCTGGTACAGCCAGCACTACTGCTGATGTATCAAGAATAGGAAAAATAAGGTTAATTCAATAATAAGGTTCAAAATATAGAAGTGCTTCTGGATTCATGGCTACTTCTGGATAACCAGATATTAATGGTGACTAAGGCTGCCTTTTTAAAATGTATTTGCCATCTTTCCTTTTGGATGTAGACCTTTCCATAATTATTTATACATTTCTTACCTCTAAAGTGTACTACTACTACTACTAGATCCAGACAAATCCAGCAAAAGAGCTTCACAAATATTCATTCACATTTTAAAAGTAATTGGCTTCACCTGTTATATGCCCATTATGTGTTGACTTTTTCTGAATATTCTTACACATGAATTTTACAAGAAAACTTATAAATGAACTGTGACTGGGGTCCCAGTGAGTGCCAGCTGAGGTCACTCAATTCGGGTGAACTGCAAAGAATAGGGCAGATAATCTCCAAAGCTGGTGGATATTTTCAATACTTAGATTTAGCAAGCCAGCATGAAACAGCTTTTTTATTACCTCACTGGTTACCCAGAAGCCAACAACACAGTTCCCTTGAAGCAACCCAGTCTCAGGACTCCATCCAGTTACCCAAGTCAAATATGATGAAGATTTCTGAAAATCTTATTTCATCATATAAAATAAAAGGTTCTACCAATCCCAAAGGATCAGGCACATTAACTCCCAGGTTAATGAATATTCCAGATCTTACTCGAATACACGCTTTCAGCCAATTCTTATTAACTAAACTAAAATGTATTTTTAAAAAAGAGACAGTATGGTTAAAAAATCAATATACATACAGACATGAGTTCAATTCTTGAGGTTCAGCTACATAGCAGAGATGGTGAGCTTTGTAGTTGCAAAGAGTTCTTTTAGAATTTAGTCCACAGGTTACAGTCCAATATCACCTTCAGGGAGTACCAGCATAACTGGAATCTCAATCTGGCGACTCAAACTTCCCTAGGTGAAGCTTAAGCAGATCTGAGATAAAAAGGATCTGAAACCAATAGTCTTTTATACAGTTTTCTAGCCTTCACTTGACCATACAGTCCTGAGTAAACAATAGGCTTTTGATGTAACCTTCTGTTTCCTGAACACCACCAGTAATTAGTTACACAAATTAACATAGAGCAATTTATCCATTAGGCAGTTTATCACAAACTTTAAAGAGACATATTTCAGAGTAACAGCCGTGTTAGTCTGTATCCGCAAAAAGAAGAACAGGAGTACTTGTGGCACCTTAGAGACTAACAAATTTATTAGAGCATAAGCTTTCGTGGACTACAGCCCACTTCTTCGGATGCATATAGAATGGAACATATAATGAGGAGATATATATACACACATACAGAGAGCATAAACAGGTGGGAGTTGTCTTACCAACTCTGAGAGGCCAATTAATTAAGAGAAAAAAAAAAACTTTTGAAGTGATAATCAAGCTATTTTTTAATTATTTTTATTATTTTTTATGGCTGACTTAGAACAACGCTTCCTTAGCTCTCGTCCCCTAACGCCCCTACTCTACTTGCGCTACATTGATGACATCTTCATCATCTGGACCCATGGAAAAGAAGCCCTTGAGGAATTTCACCATGATTTCAATAATTTCCATCCCACCATCAACCTCAGCCTAGATCAATCCACACAAGCGGTCCATTTCCTTGACACTACTGTGCTAATAAGCGATGGTCACATCAATACCACCCTATACCAGAAACCTACTGACCGCTACACTTACCTACATGCCTCCAGCTTCCATCCAGGACACACCACACAATCCATTGTCTACAGCCAAGCTCTAAGATATAACCGCATTTGCTCCAATCCCTCGGATAGAGACAAGCACCTACAAGATCTCTATCAAGCATTCTTAAAACTACAATACCCACCTGCTGAAGTGAAAAAACAGATTGACAGAGCCAGACGAGTACCCAGAAGTCACCTCCTACAAGACAGGCCCAACAAAGAAAATAACAGAACACCACTAGCTGTCACCTTCAGCCCCCAACTAAAACCTCTCCAGCGCATCATCAGAGATCTACAACCTATCCTGAAAGATGATNAACCTCTCCAGCGCATCATCAGAGATCTACAACCTATCCTGAAAGATGATTCTTTACTCTCACAGATCTTGGGAGACAGACCTGTCCTCGCTTACAGACAACCCCAACCTAAAGCAAATACTCACCAGCAACCACACATCACTGAACAAAAACACTGACCCAGGAACTTATCCTTGTAACAAAGCCCGATGCCAACTCTGTCCACATATCTATTCAAGTGACATCATCATAGGACCTAATCACATCAGCCATACCATCAGGGTCTCATTCACCTGCACATCTACCAATGTGATATATGCCATCATGTGCCAGCAATGCCCCTCTGCCATGTACATTGGCCAAACCGGACAGTCTCTCCGCAAAAGAACTAATGGACACAAATCTGACATCAGGAATCATAATACTCAAAAACCAGTGGGAGAACACTTTAACCTGTCTGGTCATTCTATGACAGACCTGCAGGTGGCTATTTTACAACAGAAAAACTTCAAAAACAGCCTCCAATGAGAGACTGTTGAGCTGGAATTGATATGCAAACTAGATACAATCAACTCAGGATTGAATAAGGACTGAGTTAAGTATGAATGGCTGAGCCATTACAAAACATTGAATCTATCTCCCCTTGTAAGTATTCTCACACTTCTTATCAAACTGTCTGTACTTGGCTAGCTTGATTATCACTTCAAAAGTTTTTTTCTCTTACTTAATTGGCCTCTCAGAGTTGGTAAGACAACTCCCACCTGTTCATGCTCTCTGTATGTGTGTATATATATCTCCTCAATATATGTTTCACTCTATATGCATCCGAAGAAGTGGGCTGTAGTCCACGAAAGCTTATGCTCTAATACATTTGTTAGTCTCTAAGGTGCCACAAATACTCCTGTTCTTTTTGCGGATACAGACTAACACGGCTGCTACTCTGAAATCTGGGTAGCTAGTCACTTTCTGTCAGGACTCTTGGGCTTAGTCGATCCATCCACAAAATGGTTCACCCAAGAAGCAAGCTGCCTTCATCTCCGTCTTCCCTCATCAAGGAAGCAGCAAAACTCTGCAGTCCTTCCTGGTTAGCCCTGGAATGGATGAGGTTTCCCCCTTTCAGCTCCCTTCTCTGTGCATGACACTGCCTACAAGTATAGTGGGGTGGTATCAACTGGGTCCACAGGCTCTCCTTAACACTGTCATTGCCAGTCTGAGGCTCCTTTACCCCCTCATTGCCAGTGTGAGGCAGAGGGGCCACATCACAGAGCAGTACAGATTATTCTTTCCAGTGAGCATTGTCTTCCATTTGGCAACTCTGACTTTCATCTACCATTGTGCTACTCTCTTACCTCACTTTGTTAGCCCCCTCACTTTATTAGGACTTCCTCAGTCTTTTATAGTCTTGAACAACCTCAAAATGTATAAAATGTTACTACCTCACATTGTTCACTCCCTTTTCCAGATCACAAATATATTAGAAAATAGCATTTTTCATATGGATCTTTTGGATACGTACACAGAGTAAAAGAAAGTACTTGCTTCAAAAAAGCTTACCACTAGCACTGAAGATAAGGTTTCTTATTTCATTATCTTTGGTGGCCAAAAACCAGCTGGCCTATTTAAATCTAACATATGTTCTGGGACTTTGCTGGACCATAGTCATCCAGAATATATAGTCCTCTCTCTACGCTGCAGGAAGTCCCAAAAGTCATGTGATTTCATGTCAGCCAGAGGCATTGAAAACTTAAGATGGATTTCAGCAAAGGAAGGAGATCTGGGTGTTTTGGGAAGGAGAAGGAGTTATCCTAACCTTAATGAACCTAATAAAAGGCTTATATTTAGTCCTCAGTTTTGGCTTATTTTTTCTGAACCAGTGTGCTTATCCATACATAATATATAGGTTAGAAAGATAGTTAAATTAAGGCAGATAAATTATGATGAGCCTTTAGAAAAGTAAGTGTTTATCATTTAAACCAATGAATTAAAGAGAGTCAAAAAGTTAAGTGTGTGGAACATTATATTATGGATGATGAATACATGAATAAAAAATGAAGGACAAGGCAGTTTGTTTCAGCAGAGTCTACATGTTGAGGTAATTCCATCAGCCATGAAAAAGATAGCTGGTATAGGTTTATAATGCAGAAGAGGTGCATAGTTTAAAGATCAATGTATTAAGAGCTAAATAACATTAATTAAAAACCTTTTCTGAACGAAAAGAACCGCTAATATGATTTTTGATTTAGAACATCTAAGAGTATTTGATCAGTATGCTTTTTCTCTTTTCTTGGGTCCAACAAAACCTAAGGTAAAGATAAATACTGCCAAAAAATAGAGAGAGGATGAATAAGAAGAATATAGCCAGATAGAAAAAAAAAAGACTTGAAACATTTTAATAGATGAAACAGACAGTTCAATGCAGATAAGTGCAGAATAATGATGACTTTGATGGGTCTTTATCACACAAGGCCATGTTAATCATAAATTATAAGCTCTAAAAAAGGAATTCTATAGTCAAGACAAGTCTGTTTGTATCATTAATGATTGATGAGCAGACGACACAAAAAACAACAAATCTCAATATGTAGAATAACAACTTTGATAAGACTATTACACAAGCCTCCATCACTCATAAAATATGTAGAAGTAAAAAGACAAAGATTTTTATAGAATTCCACCAAACATGCCTTTATGCAATTAAAATTTAGGGCTCCCATTGCAACATTTTCTTTTAAGTGACAGATTAAAACTGTTTCAAACTAAGGGGCTTGTCACCATATTAAAGAACATAATTTCTTTTAGTGTATGTTTATCTAAAAGAGAACTATTCCAACACTTTGTGCCCAAGAACCCCTTTCAAAGGACATAAAGGACCATTGGAAAAAAACTACCATATAAGAACTTTATTTATATGAAGAAAATTTCACTTTCCATGGTGTGTTTTTCTGCTGAGTTGGCTGTTTGTGAGAGTGTCATTCTGAGAGTCCAGCCATGGTTCGACAATAGTTCTTTCCCTTTTGTGCAGGTCTGTGTATTTAACTATAGCATGTGAGGAGTTCATGTAGGGGCAAATCCTCTGCCCAACACCAGGCTGGACTGGATGCGGAGAGGGAGACCAACGGGGAAAGTGGGCAAGAAATCTGCCGCCACCACTGAGGCTGTAGGGTAACATTATAATGGGACCATGGGTTTATGCCCTCCTAATAAATAGACTGGCCAATGGTCCTAGTGCTCCTCCTCCATTGTTTAGGTCAGAAGGAGAACACAAGGATCACATAGATAAAGATTCTCCAACTCCATACTTTCTGCACGCCCCGTGCCACTCTAACCTTTCCCTGCATGTGCCCCCAAAATGAGCTATGCTCTGTGCCATGTCTGTAGTGCTCACCCTCTGAATGGCCTCACCAAATCCTGCTGCCACTTATGCAGTTGAAATACACAGGTTACATTGAAAGAGGGTCCTCCACACTCGCAGGGGGTGGGGAACAAACTATGCCCCATAATAGACATGTTGCATTAATTCAACTGGAAACCAATGTCTAGTTCATGTACTGTTACATGTGTAATCTTTCCTATGAGACATTAGTGACAGGATTGCAGTGGACACTAACCGCTTCTAGATGTCGTGTGTGTGTTGTACCATAGATAGAGCTGGCAACATTTTCCCCTTATAATTGTTTTTTGACATAAAATTGGGTTTTCGACCAAACACATTATTTCAGGGATAGTGTCTGCTTTTTGTGAAAAAATGCCACTTTTCACTGAAGAAATAGAAACCGGAAAACTAAACTTTTCAGGCAAAACCCCCAAATATTCCATTTTTGGTCATTTTTTCTTTTGTTTTTTAATTAAAACATTTTTGTTTTGTTGAAATTTTCTGGAAGCAGAGGGAAATAACATTTCCTGATCAGTTCTAACTACGAGTTTGAAGACTTCAGGCAGCAGACCCATGGGCAGTAGAACCTGGGGGTTCCCAATAACCATTTCACATATTACCCCCAACCACCGCACTCCACTCAGGGCCCCCAGATCCTTTGCCTTTTCTCTGAGTGGCGATAGAACCTTTTCCTCCTGCTGACCTATCACCAACCAGAACACAAGCCAGAATCAGTCCTCACTAGATTCATCACACTGCCCTGTGCTGGACTATGAGTATGAGTATTCAGCAGCTTGATCACACAATGTTAGGGAGACCAGATGTCCCGATTTTATAGGGACAGTCCCGATTTTTGGGTCTTTTTCTTATATTGGCTCCTATTACCCCCCACTCCCTGTCTCGATTTTTCACACTTGCTGTCTGGTCACCCTACACATTGTGCATTAGTGATAGCTGAACTTCTTTCATGTGATTCAAACCTATTCAAACATCATGTATTTAAAACTTTGTAGCCCTTGTTTTTAAATGTATTACAGATATTTTTGGATGACTGAAGTTAAAAGAGACTATGGTATTAAGAGCTAGGATACCATACAAGTCAAGCCTTGCCTGTTCTACCCCACATAGCAATTGACGATAGCACTGACACTAGCAACAATTGGCTATGTGGCAGGTGCACGTTTGTTTTTATAGTTTACGATGACCTTTTAGACATTTATTTTTTAGAACAACTCTGTACTGATTTGAAGCAGTATGCATCAGAAAAACACAGAAATTGCAAAATGTACACATATCAACTTGCCAAACTAAAGGGGGAGTGAAAATTATCATGTTGTTGATGTCTTTTACTGCACAAAAGATGCTAGATATGGAAATCCACAATGCTGAAAAGAGGGAAGGGAGTAGCTTATGTGCTCCATTGTCTAATACTGTTTTTAGTTTATGCTAAATAAATGTTCAGAAAAAGAACAGGGCCATATTCTCAGCTGGTGTAAAGTAGGGCAGCTCAATTGACTTAAATACAGTGCTTAACACTAGCCAAGGATCTCGCTCATTGGATTTTTCCTCTTTTTTAGGAAATCTCTTTCATCTCTGACCTACCTAGGATTCACTCCATATCACAGGTCAGACAGTACTCTCCTAGTCAAGTTATGTGGGTTCACATTTTCAGGAATTGTGTTGATCAAGGATGTTGCGATTCTCTTTTCTAGGTAGGAATATAGGTCACTCACTAGTCATCTTCTGCTGCTAACCCTATTCTGTGCAAAACTCAACTTTATTTTGTTAGGTGTTTTTTCTATGATGATTTTTTTTTCTATTATGATAATGAGGTGGTTTTTCCAGTTGCTGACTTTTATCTTCTTTTTGCGTTAGTCAGTGTTTTCAATATTTCTGTCTCCCATTTAGCTAGTGGCCTACAATATTGTTGACTTAGAAGGTGAAGTGATCAAACATTCTAGTGATTATCAGTGCTATAGATTTCAGCATTTAAATTTCTCAGAGGCAATTTCCTGTGGGTAAGCAGATAGCTCCGAGTTTACTGATTGTACCTTCTTAGTGTGGGCCTCTCAGTGCTTGGCTTCAGTGCCGTGGCTCATAGTGTAAATAGTTGGTCATATGGACCAAAAAAAGGGTCTTGCTCAATTCCATGTTCTATTTCAGTAACATTTTGGTTGTATGGTTCTGATGAATTTCCCAGTGTCCTATAGAGTTGCATGTTTTCATATTGGTTTCATAAATTTTCAACTGTGTTCTGCTTCTCACTTGATTAGAGTTTTGTAGCTGCACTTCCTCCCTGCTCAGGATCCATGCACCTTTCACATTTATACATGTTGAAATTTTCTGGGAGCGGAGGGAAATAACATTTCCTGATCAGTTCTTGCTTGATATTTTTATGGAACTCAGTGTACCTGATGGTGTATTTGGCAATGTATGTGCTTTCAGTTAAACCCTGTTACAAATATATACATGTTGGTACTCATAAAATGCCATTTTTTGCAACACAGCAGAAACTCTCACAAGGAAATAAACACTTTTCTTCAAATAACTGAGTTCATATGAGTCAATGTTCACAATGGAAGGCACCATTCAGTATTGATGAGTAAACATATAATTGATAAGTGGTTTAAAAGTGCATTTTAGTTTTATAGACATGGACAATGCTGTGAAGTGGTTTTGGTTCCACCAAAACAAAACCATAGTGGATGATATTTGGGTTCCATTGTATTTGACTCCCAAGAAAGAGCAATTTGAGGTAAGCAGAATGGACCCAGTACACTTGCAGTCTTTTGCAAACCTATGGTTTCTAAGTGCTTTACAAGACTTCTATACATGTTGTGATGTAAGCTCTCTGCTATCTTCTACCTACATCAGATCTGAACCTTAATAAAAATGCTCCACTGTTACTATGGAAATTTTCACCTCTTTTTCATTCTCTTTTTCTCTCATCATTATGTTATTTCTTATCTTTCCTAGCCTATTCCCTTGGTCTTTTTTTGTCTTCTGCTTCAATTATGTCATGAATGTAGGCACTAAAAAGATGCAGCATTAAAGATCATGTTGTGTTTGAAGAACTGTTTGGGGTCTGTTGGCTCATTAATACATATTTCTAAAAGACCTTAAAACAGAGATTTACATGTTAGGCCATAATAGCTCCATTGGTTCCATTAAAATGTATTATGTACAACTTTGGTCATTTATTTCAAAAATGAATATCAAAAGAGTTTTTAAAAATGTACTATGGCAACTCCTACATACTGCCAGGAACATTTAAAATGTATTTTTTATTAGGAAAAAGGTTAGTGATATAGTGCTCACGAGAGGTGTTGGGATAGACACCCTGAAGATGGAATACTCTATCCACAGAACAAGAGCAGCAAGGTTAGAAGCAGTAGCGTTTGCTCCACTACTAATATGGAGGGAGCATTTCTTGATGTGAGAAAGTAGTTTAGTTACCACTTCTCTGCTGCTGATATTTCAAGTGAAGTTCAGAGGTCACCAAACAGCCATGAGATTCTAATGATTTTCAGTCACTACTAAACCTGAGCCAGATTTGAACTAGTAACCTGTATGTGAAAGGTGATCTTATTACCAGTTCCCTGACACGTCAAGTGTAACATATCTGTTATTCTTTGGATCTAATCAACATCAACATCAAAGGATATGACAACATAAAAACTATGTTCAAACGAACATTTTAAAGATCTGCCAGTATGAAAATACAAGTTGGCGATGCAGTTCTGCTCTCAGAAGTGACTTGAAAAAAACTTGTATTGTGAGGTTGCTTGCCTATTGTATCAAGAATTTTTAAATTCCTTTTCTTTATTTTGAGGAAAGGAGGAGATTTAGAAAAGGAGAATAAGATATAAAGAGCAAAATCATATGATGCTGTGGTCCTCTTACCTGCATTGCCTGGTATGATCTACTGTCTGATAAATCACCTAGCGAACGTTTTTTGTTTGTTTGTTTTTAAAAATCTCTGGATTTATCCCTGTCCATTACTCAAACCAGCCAACTCTGAAGTTTGGGTAGGAACCCTACTGCCAATTTCTAGAAAGTAAGAATTCAAATGATTTCACATTTTCCACACTGACTGCACCAGAGAGTATTATCATTATCAACGTATCTCCTGAGCTTATCCTGATTACTTGACTCTTGCCTCCTCAAGGGAAAATTACTTCAGAGAATTAACCATTTGCTCATTTTCCTTTTTAAAAGACTTCAGCAACTTGACGCAGCAAACTCTTATTGAAGTTCTTTGACACAAACAATAATGATAGAAAATAAACATGAGACCCTGTAGAAGAGTATGTAAACATGGCTTAAACACTGGCATTACTCACTTCCACTCTTTAATCATAGCTGCAAGGTCTTTTTTCATCATATGTGGATATACCGAGTATGCTTTTTTGACTGCACACTTGATTTTGCATGTAATGTTACACTTCTTAAATATTTTGCAGGCTTCCCTCCAAGAGCTCATTTGTAACAGTTTAACACAAAAACAAGATTTAAAAAACAGGACTCACACATCTAATTGAAACTTTATATTATTTTGAGACTGTCTCAAGACCCCATAATTGAGCCCTTTGCAGTTAGACAGACAAATAGAAGACCGGTGAGACTGTGAAATCCATGATAGTTTACTAATGAAATCAGCCTGGAAACCTCTTCATTGAATATTGTAATTTGATTGCCATCATATTCTGATTGGACCCTTGTTTTGCATTCTAAAGAACACACATTATTTGAAATGCAAAACAGGGAGTTATCAGGGGTATTTCACTAGAACCGACAAGATTAAAATGAAAAACGTCTAATGTTCTGTTTTATAAAAATATTCAAAAATGAAAGTGCAATACAGACACATTTGAATTAATTGGGAAGAGCTTATAGTAATTGGACATTAATTAATTAATTAATGCTAAATTACAAGAAATTCCTGTGACAGCATGTATTACATTCTCCTCCACAATACTAAATGGATTCATTAAGAATATCGTTTTGACAGTGCAAAATAGCTACCAATGACTTTTTTATTCGTATTGACCTTGAGTATCCTTTTATGATGAAGTAGAGCTATTGCAAGATAAGCAGCATGAATCTCCAGTCACTGGATGTGTATTTCAGTGCTTTGAATTTCATCAGCTTACTTGTTGTTTAAGGAATCTAAAAGAATGATCTCATCTTCTGGCCTGCTAGAACTATTACCTAACTGTGGTGAACTTCCTTGTAGAAAGGAGCTTCCCATTAGTCTGCAGCTCAGGATATATTCCGGTTGCGATAGAAGCTTGGAGTAATCAACTGTAGTATTTGAAAAAATGTTCTTGTATCTGATCTCAGCTAATGAATTACTTTCTGCCATTAACAGGTGACATACAAGAACTGTTCATGGTTAATTTTTTGATTTTTATGCAGAAAAAGCTAAGAGTTAAATTATCTCCTGGTATAAATGGGTAAAACTCACCTGAAGTCAATGAAGCTGTTTTATGGTGGAGTTTAAGCAATTTACAACAGCAGAAATTTGATTTTAAGATCCTAGTTCTTATAGATTTTCTACAGTTCCATTAAGAATGCCAGAAGTCTTACTCTGACTAGCATTCTTTTTCAGGTAAATAATAGTAAATGAGGAAAAAACTACCCCTCCATTTCCAGTAAAGATTTTGGATTCAATTCTGATGTGAACATGATCAATCTTTTAAAAGATTCAATATCTTTAAATAGTCAAGTATTTTCCTTTTTGAAAACCTTTCCATCTCACTAATCACATTTTAGTTCTTTACATCATGCGTTCTGAATAGGAACCTGGATAATGCTTCTCAACTATGATGCGTGAACAATATATGTAAAGTATCCCCCACAGGAATTTCCTGGTTTATTTCTTTGGGTACCCGACATTTGGACTTTTAATATATATATATTAACAGGTGGGATGAATTCTTGTTTGCTTCCATGTAGCATGGCAAGTGTTTTAGGAGGTATTATTTATGACGGAATAATAAAAATGTGGGGGATTTAATTTAATCTGAAATTAAAACAAATCAAACTTTTCTCTATTTCTCTCTGCTGCAATTTTTGCTACACTCTGGAGTATTTTGAAGGTAGTAAAATATACCCAAGCATTGCATCAACACCCAGGTGTTTCTAACTTGTAATCAATGGGAAAAAACAAGAAGTTTATGATCAGAAGAACTGCGCAACTATGGTGATGTTAGCTGTGAATATGAATAATTACCTATCTGAATCATGCACAATCTCTACATCCATGCAATTGTATTTAGCTCTATTTTGATTCTATTATTCTGGAAAGAAAACCTCTGTTGACAAGGTACTGTAATTCACTGAACAGGTCCATGACCTTTTCATCTTTCCACTATCGTTCAGTTGCAGCCCTTCTCAAAAATGATAAAAACAAAACAGCAATAGTTGTAAAAAGTTCCAGGTCCATTTATGTTATGTCAGGTCTTGACAAGCTTGCTTTCAGCTCATTCCACATCAGAAAGCTTACGTGAGGTAGAAGCCAGTTCTTGAGAATAGGTGCACTAAATGATACTTCAGATTATGAACAGAGAGGCTAAAATACCTTGGACTTTCTTTTATAAACAAGTGTTAATTACAGTATTAATTTCTATTGTTAAGATAATGATAATAAATGCAGGCGACAATTACACTCATAGTTCCTAGTGTAACAAGTAGCCTAGGAATACAATGGAAGGCTTTTAATTGGAATTAGAGCTATAGCATATTGCCAGGGTTGAGAACTCTAAGCAAAAAGCCCTTGAACATAGGTGCTGGAATTAGGGGTGCTTGGAGTGGTTTCCATCATATACTGGGTTTACAGTTCGGTTCAATGACGCTCAGCATCCCCACTATACAAATTGTTCCATCACCCCTGTCCTCGAAGCTCCTGAACTTTATTTGCCATTAAATCTTTAGACTCATTCTACATTACAAGCTTGAATGTGCCCATTAGGCTCAAACTGAAGAATAACCTGTGATAAAAAAAAGGTACAAAGGAGTGTGACAGAGCTGCCAGGGAACTGAACCTTCACCTAGCACTGGAAGCAAAGTGGCGGCTGATACATAGCAGAGCATTCAGAAGACAGATACTGTGTTATGACTTTTTTTTTCTGATTGTGATGGATGTTTTCATTGATCAGCATTCTGTGAGACAAACCTGGATAAGCAGGCTGTGTTAGAACTATTAAGAAAGGAAAGGCTAAAAGGTATGACCTAGACAGTGCTACCCAAGATCTTTTTTTCTCCTCTATAAATCTATGCCAGTGAATGAATGAGTTGTTTTTTTTAGCAATCTAGGAGGTAATGTGCTCCACAGGGGTGTGATTTCTAAAGCACATTGATGTTGAACATTAATTGGTCTGCGTAGACCCTGCTGGGGCACACTAAAGATTCTCTAGCATTCTTTAACATAGTACTGTTTCAAACAGCACACCATTAAAGTGCACCCAGTTTAAGAGTCCATAGTATGGTATATCTGACAATACCAATGACAGTTGGGTAGCATAGGTGTGACATTTCCAAACACCCGTAAGTGATTTAGATGGATAAGTCCCATTGGCTTTCCAGAGGAGTGAGCTATATAAGTTAGGGGGGTCCAGCTGTTCACGGCCTGGCTTAGAATATGGAAGGCTAGGGTACAATTCCCCTGGTTGGCTGTGTGACCATGGGTAGGTAACTTACCTGCTCTATGCCTTAGTTCTCTGAAATGGGGGATAATAATGCTCACCTATCCCTGTTTTATGAGGATCAATACATTAAATATTAAGACATGCTCTAAGATCTACTGATGAAAGGCTCTACATAAGAAATAGGACTAGATTCACAAAGGGATTTAGATGCCTAACTGTCTCTTTAGGCTCTAAAGTCCACAATTTTTGTGCCACTGACATTCACAAAACCACCACTTAGCTCTCACCTAACTCTGTAGACGCCAAAGTTTCCATCCATAGGCATGCACAAAGCTGCCCATTTCCTGACACCACGGCTAATGCACTGCTCAGAGCCCTACCCCATGCTAAGTCCCAGCAGGATTCTCAAAGTAGGTGTTTCCCTGCCTATCTTACCTGCAGGGCCAGCCTGGAAGGTGTGCCCAGCAAAGACATAAAGGAAGTATTTTTAATATTGTGTCCAGAATGAGTGATGGATGAACCTCAAAGTTTCTAATGTTTGAGATCAGCCTAGATAAGCACTTAAACTTGGGACTATTTATCCAGGATTCTGGGGTCCATAAAAGTGGACTGGGAGGTCTCATGTGAAGAGGCTTTCTTGAGTAACTTCCTTACTTCCAGTCAGACCAGGAATATCTTGAGCGTAGCCTGTCTTACTCATATTATTTTAATGCTTTGACAGCTACTGTCATCAGAAAGGGCAACCATGAAAAGTGAAAATTCATGAGGAAAAAAAACATTTTGCCCCTCTTAATAGTCACAAAAATTCAACTGTGGTATTGTTCAGATTTTGGATGAAAATTTAAATTGGTTTTATTCAAACAGATTCACTCATCCCTTTCTAGAACAAATCTAATGACTCAAGACAAATATAATGAAAAATGGGACACTGCAAACAATGAATTGGACACAGTGACTATTATGTGTCTTTCTCCTGCAATTTATAAACCCAGTCTAAGTTAGAAGGGCACCCTCCCACCATTACTGCGGTCAATCCTCTGTGTGTTGACTTATTCCTGGATGTTTCTGCATTATATGGGACTGCCTATCTAGTAATGAAGTGCCCATCAATTACACTTTCATGTTAAATTATTTTTATATCCCAAACAGAAATCATGGCAATTTCTCACAAGTGCGTGCTATATTGGAATTTGTCATTAAACTCATGTGTTCAGGAATGTTTTTTATATGTAGGGCTGTTCAAACTATTCAATACAGATAATATTTGTTACATATTTATTACCTTTTGGAGGTTAGTAAATTGTACAGGAACCAAACCAGATTCTCTTCAAATGTATTTGTTGTTCAGAAGTATTTGCTAAATAGTTATGATCAATAATTTTCAGATAATGTATTGTTCCCAAATAATTCACTTCTGCTATTTGCTGTTCATTATTCATGGTGTGTAGTTGCCCGGGGTATTATTTTTCTGCTCTGATATGATGACTGCAGCTTTTTAAAAAAAAAAAAATCTAAACTGAGGAGGGAATAATAAATATAACACTCTGATAAGAATTCTTGGGTGAGTAATAATTGGTGCTAAAATATGATTTTTATGGTATTCACAAACCGTGTCATATATACCCAATTATTGTCAGAGTACTCACAAATAAGGCCCTCATAATCATAGTGAGTCAAATTCAGTGCTTCAATTTTCAAAAATATTCTTGAATCATTGTTTTTACTATTAAACCAGCTCTGGTTAACAGGTACAGTATGATCAATATATAATCAGTATAATAAATGTATGCAGAGTGAGAGATACTAATGATCACTGCTGGCACAAAGGAAAGTCTTTCAGAAGAGATGACATTTTCAGTGCTATATTTATTGCTTATCTAAACCAATCACAGCCTTACTCCCATGCTCCAGGGAAAGATCTTTACTTATGACTTGGCACAGTATGAACTTAACAGATGGACATAAGTATCAGTAGCCAAAAGCCAGTACTCAATGTACATCTAGGGTGTTTGTTGATGACAAGATTCCTAGACAGGAATTTCCAAACAGCTGTCAATCCTAAATCTATAAGCCTATGTTTAAAATGATGTGTCATTGCTAATCCTGCTCTGAGAGACTTCCACTTACAAAAACAATAACTTCCCAGGCTGTGTAAGGAAAGGCTGTGTTTCTGCCTCTTAGAATGTTGTGGTGCATGCCGGGTATATGGTGCAGAAAATATTGGCTCTACAGACAATGCATCCTGGCTGTTATTTACTTCTCCCCATTGTGAATATAAAGAATTCCACAATATTTATTATAAACAACACTGAAAATTAAGTTTGTGACACATTTTGAAACCAGACCAAGCAGGGTGGTGGTATTTCACCACCAGTGCATGTATTTGTGCAGCAGATAAAGACAATTTTAAATCTCATTGCCCATTGGGACCATTAAACTCCTTTGAACTATTGTACCCAGAGATATAGGACATGCAATGTGCATCTAACATTCTGATCTTCTTTAAGGTTCTGTTGAAAGCAGAGGCTGCTCAAGACAATCTGCTACTCTAGGCAAAACCTTGGTGTGCTGCCCTCCTCCTACTTCCTAGATTAGGGTTCTCAACCTATGGGAAGGGGTAAATCAGATTTCTTGGAAGCAAGCACCAGATTGCAGCGCCACTCACTCCCTGTATCATAACTGGGGAATGGCCAAGGCAAATTTGACTGAGTGGCATTGCAACCTGGTACACAGGATTGCACTGCCACTCAGGTTTGATGTGGCCACCCCTGCCAATCTAGGTAGCTGCCTAGTTTGTCTACAGCTAGCAGGGCCCTTGTTTGAAAATACAACTGCTTCTAAAATTTTTGTCTTGACAGCTGGGGGATCAACATGTCGAGCTGATTGAGTCTATCACTGCAGAGCAGAAATTTCTGTGTATTATCTGCACGCCCCTAGTTGTTATTTGAACTGTGACCTTATCATCCAGTAGAACACCACTATCACTAGTACTAAAAGAAACCTCTCTCTCTCTCTCATTTGCACAACTGCTAAGCTCTGTTGTTTTGCTTGGTGGTTATATTATGTACGTGAGGGTAATATATAGTTTCTATAGTGGAAAGCTTGTAATTAAATGGTCATAGAAGAGAACTGGGGCTCCAGAATCCTGGATTCTGTTCCTACTTCTGACACTGATTTTCTCTGTCATTTAATCTCTCTATGACCCAATTTTCTCATTCATAAAATGGCAATAATATTTATTGATCTTACACAGGGATTGTGAGGCTTAAATGAGATTTGTAAAGTGCTTCAAAATCTTCAAATGAAAGGTGTTATATTAGTACAAAATATTTAACAAGAATGAAAGCTGTGCTCATATTCTCATAGAAGGTGTTATTACATTTTTCATCCATACTGTGGCAGTATCAGGTAACCAAAGACCTCCCTTACTCACACTGGAGGAATGCTTGTCAAAATTTTAAATCGTACAATTTACTAAAATTTCAGGATGATACAGTGTTTTTCTTAAGATTTCAGACAAGTGTTTAGAAAGTACAGTTGTTTGTAAGGCTCAATGTATATTTTATGCCTTGAATTTTTATTAATAATGGTAAAAACAAAAGTGCCCGTAAAACAGATATTTGAAGGAAAAAAGGTAGTCCCCCCAAATGCCCTGTAGATTTTGTCAGTTACAGAAATTGCTAAGACAGCTTTGAGTAACTATGGCTCTTTTATTATTCCTTTAACTTTCCCCCAAAAATATTCCATGTGAAACACGCATCTTTGTATAGTTCTACTTTTGATGTGAATGAAAGAAAAGCCCATATTAGAGCCAGAGGGTGAAATCCTGGCCCCACTGAAGTCGATGGGCAAAACTTCCATTGACTTCAAGAGCCAGGATTTCTCTCACACACAAATATATGTTTCGGAGTAGGATGAGAAACTAGGTAATTGTCAGCACTATTGGCATTTGGGTAGATGCCATGGTAAAGAATGACTGAAAAAGCTACTGGAATAACACACTGGGATTACAGGCACAGAGGCCAGCCTGGTAT
Source organism: Trachemys scripta elegans (assembly GCF_013100865.1). Lineage (NCBI taxonomy): Eukaryota > Metazoa > Chordata > Testudines > Emydidae > Trachemys > Trachemys scripta. The sequence goes on along the minus strand of NC_048301.1, from coordinate 52,534,360 downwards.
CATTGAGGTCAAAGGGAAGTCAAAACCCCTGCAGCTGGAAATTGTGCAAGGCTCTAATAACAGTATCAGGTGCAGTTAAAATTGGGGAGGGGTTACTTGAGGGAATCCTCAAAATTCCTGCTTGAGTACTGAAAACACAAGTCTGATAAAACTAGGTGCAGAACAAATGGATAGTGAGTGCATGTAGTAAGTGATATTTTAAATACAGTTTTAAAAATGAAATATCTCATCTTTAAAAATCCCATTAGGATAAATAATATCTTGTCTCACTGGGGATCATTTTGGGCACATTATATTGAAAACTACTTATTTTTCACTCACTTAAAGGTGTCTATTTTATGCTGTGTGATGGAGAGCAGTTTCCTGTTCCAGCAGTCTCTTGAGCATGCAAGAAATAGAACATCCTGTTCCATCTTGCATTTTGGCAAGTTGTTTAACTGTTCTTGCTGATTCACATTTTTAAGCCTTGACAGTGACTTGCTCCGAACATAGCATAATGTCATAACTCTGTTTGGAAAGGCAGTTTAAACAGTGCAATGCAGTCTCTATGTGCATGTAGTCATTCATCCCTCTTTAATAAGCATGCAGATAAATCTATTCTATAAAACACAGTAGGCTAGGGGGAAAACAGCCCATTAATCTCTCCAGCAACTTTGTATTAGAGAGAACAAAATTTCATTACAAACAAACTGCCAAACTGGGGCATGGTTCCTAGTACTTTTTAGGTTTAGTGGAAGAGATGTCTTCTAGAAAACTGCCCTTTTACTCTCTGCAGGTCATGCATGCTGCTCACATACACAATTGCAAAATAGTTCTCCTGTAGAAAAATATTCAACAAGGGAACAATCTGTTCTGAGCTTATACTTCACCCATCTTTCTCTGTTGACAACTTTTTCCATATTCACCTTGATCATTAAAGGACAGAAAAATAATTAATACTCTGTGTGTGTATGTATATATATCTATATATATCTATATCTATATCTCTATATAGATATCTATATAGATATAGATATAGATATCAACCCATTAATGTCCTCATTTTTTACCTTTTAAATATGTTTGCACTGATGCAGCCAGGAGACCAAGGGATCCAAATTTGGACACTTCCACTCCCCTTCCCCAATCACTGGTATCATTAGTTGCACAGGCGCCGACCCCATGGGTGCTCCGGGGCTGGAGCACCCATGGGGAAAAAATGGTAGGCGCTGAGCATCCATCAGCAGCTCCCCCTACCAGCTCTCCTTCCCCCACCCCCTAGTGTTTGCCACCTGACCAGAGCCTCTCCCTCCCTCCCCATGCCTCCTGCCCACCACGATCAGCTGTTTCATGGCGCGCAGGAGTCTTTGAGAGGGAGGGGGAGGAGAGAGAGGGCATGGTGCGCTGGGGGGAAGGGTCAGAATGGGGTGGGAAGAGGAGGGGCAGGAAGAGGCAGGGCAGGCCCTTGGAGGAAGGGGTGAAGTGTGGGTGGGGCCTGGGACATTGGAAAGTTGGCACTTGTGATTAGTTGAACAGATCGGCTTCCACTGATCAACAATATGTTGAATTAAGTGGCTGCTCTAGTATTCATTTTCAGCCAGCAGCATTCTGAATGTGCTTTGGCATTTTTCAGTGAAAGTGGGGCGTAGGGCAGGGGTGTGTGTACTGAGCCTAGAGGCCTGCCAGGCATGGCTGAGAGCTTCTTAACGAGGCTTTGATCACTAACCCTTTTAGGATCTGTTAACCAGGGGGCAGGGCTACTCAGTGAGAACAGGGGGTTAAAAAGCCATCTCTTAAGTGACCAGAGGAATGAACAGCAGCAGCAAATGGGAGTTTTGTGAAATATACCTAACATTGTCTAAACGTAGGCCAATAACCCCCCCCCACCAAAAAAAAGCTGCAAGAGTAAAAATAATGCAGGCAGAAGTCCAGCAGCAGGATGAGGGCTATCCAGTTTATTGCATTGTATGAAGCATGTATGATTACCTACCTTGTGGGCGGGTGGCATATGTGTGCACTTGGTGGAAGCAGCACATGGCCCTCAGAGACCAAGTACAGGCTCTTGAGGACAAAGTGGCTGAAGTGGAGAAGCTAAGGGAGACAGAGCAGCACATAGACAGGACTTTCCAGGACATAGTAGAGCAACTCTCTTCCCCCCGCCCACCCCGCGTCTGCTTCTGTGTCATTGCTGATGCACTCTGTGCGGTTGAGGAGGATGAAAATCTCAGGGAAGAAGAACATAAAACTGGAGTGGAGGGAAACAATCCTATAGTTGGGACTCGCCTTCCAGATGAAGTCATGGTATCCTCTCGTATTGTGGATACCCCTCCAGAGACCCCTGTGATTAGGAAGAGACAGATAATAGTTTATGGGGAATTTGATTATTAGAAATATAGATAGCTGGATTTGTGATGACTGGGAGTACCGCATGGTGAACTGCCTGTTAGGTGTGAATGTTGCAAACTTCTTGATACATCTACACAGACTTAGGGGCAGCGCTGGTGGCCGTGATATATGCAGGTACAAGTGACTTATGGAAAGGTAGGAAAGAGGTCCTGGAGACCAAATTTAGATTGCTAGATAAGAGATTAAAGTCCAGGTTCTCTATGGTAATATTCTCTGAAATGTTTCATGCAGGGCCAGCTAGATGGGCAGAACTGCAAGCTCTCAACATGTGGATAAGACAATGGTGTTTAAGGTTTTAGGTTTATTAGAAACTGGGAAATCTTTTGGGAAGGGAGCAGCTTTTAGAGGAAGGATGGATTCCACCTAAACCAAAATGGAACCAGATGGCTGTCATGTAAAATTCAAAAGATCATAGCAGAGTTTTAAAACTAAGGGCTGGGGGAAAGTACATAGGTGCAGAAGAGTACACTGTTCAGACAGAGACATCCCATAGGGGAGGATCTAATAATGGGGATTCTCTATATCCTAGTAAAGAGGAGAGGATAGAAGTTGATAAAGTAAAGGTAGGAACTGGAAAGAAACTGTCAAATGAAAGAGTTCCATTCAATTATATTACGTGAAGGCAGACAAATAAAGATTGACAAATTTTATAAATGCTTGTATACAAATGCTAGAAGTCTAAATACTAAGGGGCTGGATTAACTTTTTGTGGGCCATGCACCAAACATATTTGTGGGCCCCCCTGGAGAATGAAGAGGCCGGGGGCAAGAACACAGCGGGCAGGGTGGATTTGATTTAAATCATTAGTTAGGAAGACTCGATTTAATTATGGGTTTCTACATAAAAGTCTATTCTTGTTGGTTGTTATAACCTTAAAACATATTCTTCACAACTCAGAGATAGATTTAGGTTTCATTTTTAGAAGGTACACATTATACATTTTTAAACTGATTTATTTTGAAAACTTTTCAGATGAGTTTTACAGCTATATCAGAAAATGAATGATTGTTTGGTTATTTCATTTACGAAAGATAATTGAAGCAGATATTTATGAAGTCATTGGGAGGTGAACTATCTCCAATTCAAGAGATTAATCATTAATATTTGGAGGATTTTCTTGCCAGGCTGTATTAGGAGAGAACATCACCAGACAGACATTTAAATTGTTTTATTAAACAATAACATTAAGTATTCTGGATTTTTTTCTTCAACAGCAAACATAATATTTTAACCAAAAAAATATGTCCCTCACTTTTCACATTTATCTCCAGCCTTCTCCTTGTCCAGATCTATTCTGCCCCCAACAATCTTCTATTCATTGAACTTTTTGAAACTTTTCACTTTTAAAGAGAGGTAAGGGGTTGACCCTGTGTACACAAATTTGCAGAGGGACAATAGAGTTGAGGTCTGTTATTTCTCACCTCTATACATTATTTATTTATTTTAAAACAGGATGTTACCTCTAGAGACACAAATCCACAGTTTGAGAAAACTAAGCATCTCTGATGGTATCTTCTAGACTGAGCACTGAGTCCCACTGGGTAGATAGAAAAATTAACCTAAATAATCTATACAGAAGTCTGTGGAACCCCATAAGATTGGGTCCCTAAGCCCGTAGAACTGATGAATGACATTGTTTTAATTGTTCACTTTATTTATGTAACTTCATAAGTAAAATTTTGTGATTGAAACAACATTCATTCATAAAACTGGTTACCCCAATAACTGGCTAACTGAAAATTAAGATGCTTGTTAAGAGCCATAGCTGTTCAGCCAGTTGCCCTTGTAAGTTTCACTGTCAATCCAATTCCTGCTTAAATCACTGAGGCTACATCTACACTACGGGGGGGGGGGGGTGGTTTAAGATACGCAAATTTCAGCTACGTGAATAGCGTAGGTGAATTTGACGTATCGCAGCCGACTTTCCCCGCTGTGAGGACGGCGGCAAAATCGACCTCTGCGGCTCCCCGTCGACGGCGCTTACTCCCACCTCCGCTGGTGGAGTAAGAGCGTCGATTCGGGGATCGATTGTTGCGATCCCTGAGAGGTCGATTTCTACCCGCCGATTCAGGAGGGTAGTGTAGACCCAGCCTGAGATTTGCACTGTTTCAGTATTGTAACTTCTGTTCATTGTTTGCCATTCATTACACTTGCCTGCACTGTAACTTCTGTTCACTGTTTGCCATTCACGACACTTGTCTACTTCTGTTCACTGCTTGCCATATTGTAATTCAAACTCCATTTTACAACGCTTACTCCATTTTGTAAAAGCTTGCTGCAACCTTCATTTTTGCAAAACCCTGCTGTAATCTTATTAGTTTAGTTTAGATGTGTGAATGAGGTACGTATGGATGATGGAATCAACCTCCAGCACCAGCCTGTCCTGATGAAATAGAGTTCAAACACCAACAGCTGAAGATGCAGACAACAGCCCTAACAAAGTAAAAAGAGTCCACCCTAAAAAGAAAAGAACAAAGGTACAATAGAAGGAAGATCAAAGCCAGGTCCAAGGCTGAAAGTCACGTCTGCAATTGATGGGTGATCAATCACACTGAACCCAGAGGCAGCATGACACAGCAAGACCTATAGACTCTGGATTCAAACTAAAGCCTACAAAAAGGATGGGTGAGATGGAAGACTTGGAAAGGTAATGTTCTGCTGCCAACATGGGAGGGCAGACCCAGCCCTTTCTTGTGCCTGGCTTTCCTGGCCAGTTAGCCGCCACAAGCTACAATCTCAAGCTGCAAAATCAAGCCACAAACTCAAGCTATGTTCAGGACTGGTAACTATACAGCAGCTGAAGAACATCTGGTGTGTGTGTGTGTGTGTGTGTGTAAGTATTAAGATATTAGCTAGTGGATATAGATCAAATTGTTATCATAATAAATGTGGCATCTTTGCCTGGCCCCTTGAAACAGTTCATGGCTTGTTATGCAGACAAAACTACACAGGATCATTAGAACTCGTTTACAAAACTTTTCTTAAACATTACATGAATATATTGTCTCATACTATAGAATCAGAATTTATAATCCCTATTCCATGATATAATGTATCTTAATTAAAACTATCTTTAGATCGGATTTTTGAGGGGGAAAACTATTTAAATTAAAAAAATCTGATTTTTTTTAAACTCATTGATTTTTATCCACCCTGACAGCTGGGCATGGTGGTAGTGGTGGGGGGGAAGGATTGGTCCCCAGCTGGAGCGAGGGATGGGCCAGGGGCAAGTTGAGCACAGTGGGGCATGGGGGGAAGATTAGTCCCTGCTGACTGGAGCAAGGCAGGTACTGGGGGCAAAAACACAGTGGGGCGGGAGCTAGGGTTGGTTGTTGGAGCAAGGGAGGGGCCAGGGGTAAACTGCAAGTGCAGCAGGGCTGGGGAGGGGATAAACAGGATCCCCCCCTCACCCCTGCCCACATAGAGCGGGTACCTACCTTCTCCCTGGTTCTAGCCCATTCTCTTCACCTCTCTCTGCACCAAGCTGAGGGTGGGGGTGCAGGGTCTGAGAGGGAGTTAGGGTGCAGAAGCAGTCTGGGGGTTGGGGTGCGGGATCTGGCCAGGAGCTAGAATGAGGGAGGGACCTTAGGGTTGGAGTGTGGAGTGCTTACATGGGGTAGCTCCCATTCGGTGCGAGGGGTGCAGGTGGGTATGTGGGGGGGAGAGGATGCAGGAGCTCCCATTTGGTGCTCAGGGTGAGGGTGGGCATGTGGGGTGGTGCAGGAGTCAGGGCATGGGGTGTGTGGGGCTGGGTATGTGTGGAGGTGCAGAAGTTAGGGCTGAGGTCATGGGGGTGCAGGGGCCAGGGGTGGAGAGGTGCTGGGTTTGTGGGGGTGCTCCCAGCCCCCTGCCCTGAGCGGTTCACAGCAGGGGGCTGGAGGGGGTATGCTCTGATTCCTCCCTCTTTCCCAAGGCCCTGCCCCACCTCTTCTCCACTTCCTCCTCTCTCTCCTGAAAGTTATTAAATGTTCAAGCCAAGGAACAGATGGGATAAAGGACTGAATTTTCCATGGCCTCCCTCACAAAATATATCACCACTTTGCCTTTAGTAATTATCCTTTTGAGGGGAAAACCAGGCACTTCTCTCTTTTTGCAAAGTCCTGTGATCTCTTTCAGCTAAAGAAAACTTGTTAGTGCTGGTGATACACCGTTATAGCGGTGGGGGATAAATAAACGCTGACTCCCAACGCTGGCATACTTGACAGGACAGCAGCTGCTGTTGGAAGGGGCATTTCCCTCACTAGTATCAAGCTGCCCGATGCTCCCAGGACTTGGAGGGACAGCGTGTCTGCTACTGTAGCCCAGACTGGAGCTGGGAGGAAGGACATGGGTGCTGCGTGCTGTGCAAGGTCCCTCACCCCTGTTAGGAGTTGGAGCAAGGAGGGGGCACCAGGGGCAAGGAGTGGGGAAGTGGGAGGGCAGAGCTGAGGGGGAAAGGTGGCCCTGGGCCAGGCAGGGGGCGCAGCGGGAGGAGGATGGGGAGGAAGATCTGGGAGAAGGGGGCAGCCTGTAAAAAAATTGTTTCCTTACAGAGAAGCAGACTCACCTTGCCCGGGGTCCAGGCGGCGGCAGCTGCTGCTCCCTCCCTGCAAAAAGCTGATCAGGAGCAGGGAGAGAGAGTGAGAGGAGGAGGGGCGAATACACAACATGCTGGGGGAAGAGGCTGGGGTGGGGGAGCTTTGCTGCCGGCTGCCGTGCAACAGCAGGACAGAGCCCTGGGCACAGCAGCACCAAGCTTTGCAGAGAAGAGAGGCCGTGCTGGGGCCCCTTTGGAGCATGGGTCCAGTGCTATGGAGCCAGTGTCACCATGGCAAATCCGCTACTGACTAAGATGGGTGAAGTCCAGTGCCTGGTATTAAATGAGGATATTGATTTAATAAGCATCACAAAAAATTGGTGGAATGATGATAATCAATGAGAGATGGTAATACCAAGATACGAAATATATAGGAATGACAGAGTAGGTTGTGCTGGTGGGGGAGTGGTAAGAGTAAGAGGACAAAAAATGCCACCCTGGCTAAACAGCAAAGTAAATGAGGCAGGTAGAGGCAAAAAGGCATCCTTTAAAAATTGGAGGTCAAATACTACTGAGGAAAATAGAAAGGAGCATAAACTCTGGCAAGTTGAGTGTAAAAGTATAATAAGACAGGCCAAAAAGAATTTGAAGACACAGACTAACGGCAAAAAAATGTGTAAGTAGATCAGAAGCAGGAAGCCCGCCAAACAATTAGTGGGGCCACTTGATGAGAGAGGTGCTATAGGAGCATTCAAGGAAGACAAGGCTATTGGAGAGAAGCTAAATGGATTCTTTGCATTGGTCTTCACTGAAGTTGATGTGAGGGAGAAACCTAAGCCATTCTTTTTACATGACAAATCTGAGGAACTGTCCCAGATTGAGGTGTCAATAGAGATTTGGAACAAATTGATTTATTAAATAGTAATAAATTGCCAGGACCAAATGGTATTTTCCCAAGAATTCTGAAGGAACTCAAATGTAAAATTAGAGAACTACTTACTGTGGCATATCACCTATCGCTTAAAGCAGCTTCTGCACCAGACAAATCGGTTGAAACTATAATGAAGAACAGAATTATCAGACAGATAGATGAACACAATTTATTGGGGAAGAGTCAACACAGCGTTTGTAAAAGGAAAACATGTCTCACCAATCTATTATAATTCTTTGGAGGGCGGTCAACAAACATGGACAAGGGTGATTCAGTGCATATGGTGTACTTGAACTTTCAGAAAGTCTTTGACAAAGTCCTTCACCAAAGGCTCTTAAGCAAACTAAGTAGGCATGTAATAAGAAAGGTCCTCACATGGCTCAGTAATTAGTTAAAAGACAGAAAACAAAGGGTAGGAATAAATGGCTGGTTTTCAGACTGAGAGAGGTAAATAGCAGGATCCCCTAGAGATGTGTACTGGGACCAGTGCTGTTCAATGTATTAATAAATGATCTGGAAAGATTGGGTAAACAGAGAGGTGGCAAAGTTTGCAGACAATACAAAATTACTCAAACTAGTTAAGTCTGAAGTTGACTGAGAAGAGTCACAAAGGATCTCACAAAACTGAGTGTTTGGGAAACAAAATGGCAGATGAAATTCAATGTTGATAACTGCAAAGTAATGTTTATTGAAAAACATAATCCCAGTTATACATACAAAATGATGGCATCTAAATTAGTTGTTACCACTCAAGAAAGATATCTTGGAATGAAAACATTCACTCAATGTGCAATGGCAGTCAAAAATGCTAACAATGTTAGGAACCATTAGGGAAGGGATTGATACTAAGACAGTAAATATTATAATGCCGCTATATAAATCCATGGCACACCCACACCTTGAACACTGCATGAAGTTCTGGTCACCCCATCTCAAAAAAGATATATTAGAAATGTAAAAGGCACAGAGAAGGCCAACAAAAATTATTAGGGGTATGGAGCAGCTTCCATATGAGGAGAGATTAAAAAGACTGGGATTATTCAATTTGGAAAAGAGACACCTTCGGTGGGATACAATAGAGGTCTATACAATCATGAATGGTGTAGAGAAAGTGAATAAGGAAGTGTTATTTGCCCCTTCACATAATACAAGAACCAGGTGTCACTCAAAGAAATTAATAGGCAGCAGGTTTAAAACAAACAAAAGGAAGTACTCCTTCATGCAATGCACACTCAACCTGTGGAACTCATTGCCAGGGAATGTTGTGAAGGTCAAAAATATGACTGGGTTCAAAAAAGAATTAGATAAATTCAGAGAGGATACGTCCATCAATGATTATTTAGCCAAGATGGTCAGGGATGGACTCACATGCTCTGTGTGTCATAAGAACATAAGAAATAAATCAGAAGCACCTCACTTCTAGCATACACTAGGATTTGGGAACATTTCAGAATTTGGGGGCATTCCGGTTGCTGTGCTCCTTGCATGGCACCAGACTCCTTAGCATATAGAACTACTTCCTATTGTGAATAAGGAAGTCTTTAGCTGTCTTCATATCTGCACCTTCCCTTGGACCACACAGAGCATGCTCCACATGTCACTAAGGGCTAGATCCTCCAAATTCTTCCTATGGAACAGACAGCTTATCAGAAGAGAGTCAATGGGATTATTGAAGGAGAAGCTGTGGTTGTGTAAGAATGTGGCTTCAGAATTTAGGGGGTCACTTGCCACAGTGGAAGGAAAGATTCTGTATGGCAAGCTGCAGCCAACATCAAGTTCTAGAGTTATGTAACGTTTAAATAAAATAATTTAAATGGTAAAATACGAGCTCCCTTGACTTAATACAAACAACAACACAAGCACTAAGCTTGGTATGAAATGTTTGCAACATCAGGCCCCGATACTGATTGAGAACCTAGAGAATAGAGCTAGACAGAGAACGGAGACTCAGTTCTTTTACTATCATCATAAATAAAAGTGCAAGTTGGTGTTGCTGTGATTCATAGGGTTAGATTTGTTTTGAGAGTTTTCTGACAGCTACTGGGACCATGTGAAAATGTGCATGGATCTTGAAAGCTTCATAAAGTTTAAACATAAGTGTGTGTCTGAATATTTGTACAGTATTGGAAATACATTTACTGTCCACTATTCTCCTCTCTAAGGCTATATCTCCATTTGGAGCTGGGTGTGTGATTCTCAGCACAAGTACACATTCACACTAGCTCTCATTGTCCTAGCACACTAAAAATAGCAATGTGGCTGCAGTGGCACAGGCAGCAGTGAACTGTGGCATGGGCCAGCCACCCTGAGCATGTACTTAAGGGGTCAGGATGGGTTTGTACTCAGGGTGGCTAGCCTGTACCACCACTCACTGCTGCCCATTTTACTGTGGCTGCACTACTACTTTTAGAGCACTAGCTCAGTAAGGGCTAGCACTAATATGCCTACTTGAGCTGGGAATCACACTCCAGCTCTACGTACAGACTTCGCCTAAGATGGTTCCTTCATCCAGTCAACGTGTATAAACAATATCATGTAATTCAGTTGACCAACCAGACAACATGAACAGTGAATGCCAAACAATTTATGAATAACCCACTAGGAAAGCTTTTCATCTGAACTATTCAGTGACTACTTCTGAAGGACAAATGCATTCCAAGGAAATGCAGTTCACAAACCATTGGCTAACTGAAAAGGAGCTTTATATGTGATGGGTAGAAAAAACCCACACTGGAAAGTTAAGAGTGCAGAAAAACTCTGGGCCTTGGAAACCCTGCCTCATCAGGCCAGCGGGGCATGCTCCAGTTGGAGGAGGGAATTAAAAGGGAGTCTCTTCAGCACTGCAGAGTGGCAGGTGGAGAGAGGCACCTGCTGCTGCAGAGGGACTACACCAGGGAAGGCATTTCCAGGGGAAGTCTGCTACACACAGCTGAGACTCCCTACCTTGTTAAGTTCTGTGGACCAGCTTGCCAGGGACAACTGCCAGCCATGGTGTGCCCCAAGGGGAAGGGCAGAGCAGTAGAAAGAGCCCAGGAGAGCGTATTTGCTGGATAGCAGGTAGCAGACTCCTGCATTACGGTGCGTAAGAGGCCACTCAAGAGGGTCCCTGGGTCAGAAACCTATGGAGTAGGAGGGCCTGGGATCCCTTACCCCATAACCGATAGATTGGGCTGCCACAACAGACTGCAGCCACTAGGCGGGGAGGTTCACCCTCCCTCACATGTTATTTGTTAGACAATTAAATGTGGAAATGGTGGACAGAGCATAAAGAGGTGAATGAAAGCCGCAGCAGTGGCACCAGAAATTACCAACAAAATAGTGTTCAAATATTAATAAAATTGCAGCTAACCTTGTTTATTTAAAAATTATCCTTAACTTTTAAACCAGGCACATGAAATTTTTAATATGAAATCTAATAGAATTAAATTTATTCCATGGTGATAATTCTGGATTAATGTTTCTATTTTTGCAGTGCTTAAATACTTCTAAATTCGAGTTCACCGAAGCTTTGCAGATGATTTACAATGGAAAATTAAGACAACTGACTGAACTGTCATTCTGGATTAATTAAACCCTAATATAAAGAAAATTAATTTAGTGAATATCTGCAGTCCTCCATTTGCTTGGAACTAAACACAAAACAAAAAATCTTCTTGAACATGAAGCTATTTTTTCTCTTAAGTGTTGCTCTCTAATCCTGTTTAGTGGCATTAGAATCCCATTAATTCCAGTGGAGTTACGAAAATCTGCAGCTGTGTAGGCAGCTGCAGTAAATATAGCAGTCAAGTCACATTTTGACATGGACATGGAGCAGGCCTCCATAAATCTTCAGAGGTTTCAGCTAATGAGATTAAATGTTTCATTTTAAAAAGAATTTGCTATCTTTCTACTGATTTTACATATGTTACAAAAATACTTGGGTTTAATGTGAGAAAAGAGTGTTATTAATATAAAAAATAAAAGTAAATATGTGTGCTAAAAAGGAAAAAGAGTGTGGCCTTGACACTCCTCCATGTGGAGATAAGCTGCACAAGGCTTATGGAAGTGCCACACGGGTACTCATATTTTCCCCCAGAATTATTTTCTGGGCAAGTAGGGAGGCCTTCCTCCCTCCACAGTGCTTGGCAGGTCCTAGAAGATTCAAGAGCAGACAAAGAGACAGCCTAAAAGCATTGAAGGGAACAAAAAATATCTAATCAGCAACACAATCAACAACTACTATCAACCAATACAATTAATAACATACAGAAAATGGAGGTGGAGGGTCTGGCTTGCAGCCAGAGAGGGCCTTGCTTGAGCCAAAACAGGGCCACGGGTGGCCCCTTCCAGTATTTTTGCACTTGTCTGCCTGCAGCTGCAGCTACTCTCCTAAATATGTTCAATTGCCAGCTCTCCAGACTTTAGGGATGGCAGAGAAGATTGGTGATGAGGACAAGAGAGCCTAGTGCTAGGAAGGGGAGGCAGAGAGTTGGATCTGTAGAGTACTTGAGAAGGGGACATTGTGTCCTCTGAGGAGCAGGTATATTGCCTTTTGGGTTTGGCATCCTCAATGTACCACATTACCCACAGTTGTACATGCTGGACAGAGCTAAGACATTTCAGGGCCCAGCACAAGCAGCTTGGCTTAATTGATATCTGCCCAGAGTAAGGGGACCACTAAGCCTGGAAGACCTCCCCCACACTCCCAGGCATCAATCACTAAGGGTGCAGGACTGAATCATAAAGGGACCCGTACCCTGAAGAAATCCAGTCCTTTCCTCCCAGACCAGGTTTGGAGGGTAGCAGGACAAAAGCAGGGAGGCAGCATGTCAACAAAAGAAAGCTGGAGGGATACTGGGGAAGGGGCAAAGTGAGAGGAGAAAAACAAAGAGAATGGGGCTGCACTTCCTGTAAGGGAAGCAAGTATATTGTTGATAGTTATTGCCCATAATGCTCTATGATTAGCTGTATCTGCACCTTTAAATGGGAAGCAACATGTATGTAGGGAAGAGAGCAGGAGGAGGTTGTTAGTCCATTGGCACAACTGTGGTCCCACAGACCATATCTATTGTACTTATATGTGTTCCATCACTGTAGCACCTCCCAGTGTAGCATTTATCCTCATCATACCCCTGTGAGATAGGGAAGTGCTATTATCCCCATTGTACAGATGGAGCACTGAGGTATAGAGAGACTAAGTGACGTGCCCAGGGCCACATAGGATGTTTGTGGCAGAACAGGAATGGAATGTGGGTCTCTTACAGACCAGGCGAGTGCTCTAACTACTGGCCTAGCCTACCTCCCTAAAGAAGTGATTGCCATTATATGCAAGTTTCAGTTTTTATGCAGTGAGCTGGGAATCTCTCATGTATTCTATTTACTCTTAATTGTAGAAGTGGTTGCAATGAAAAATCAGACCAAGATTATATTTAACACACTTTACGGAGCATGTAGAAATGGAAAAAAAATATAAAACGTGTTTTGCTTCTGCTAAGAACCCTCTTAGGAATGCTGGGGTAGGAATTTTCAGCCTAATTGGGCATCCCAGTACAGAATCCAGAGGCTTGGGTTACATCACCATGCTGCACAAGTTCTGGCTCTGAGAATTTATTGATTTGAAATAACAGTAGATATCAAATTAACCAAAAGCTTTACAGAGTTGTAAAACAATGACTTTGCCAAACACATACAATAAAGTCACAGTAATTGCATATTCCTCCATGCAACTAGATGATTAAAAAGGAAACATTTGTTCACACTTCATTTACATTTATTAAAGTGCTAGTGCAGTTACTCATCTAAGGAATGGGCATATTCAGGATAAATAAGTTAAATGTGGAGAAATTAATTACTTCTACTAATTATGTTTATTCTTGTAAATTAATAAACTTCAAGGAAATATGCACAAAAAGTTGTATATTTATTTGTCTCTATAATTATGTATGGATTAATAACTCATGATGTTGAGGTTCCAGGGCAAATTCAAATATATTTACTGAAAATACAGAAAAAATAAACTATTGAATGAGATGTGGCATAGTTGTTGATTCCTACCAGACCAGGAAGTGTTTTAGATAAAGGCCAATTATACATTCATAACGTCCAGATTGTATGTTAGATGATAATAAAATATAATGTTGTCAAGGCTGGATCCCCACTTTGAACTTTAGGGTACAAATGTAGGGGCCTGCATGAAAACTTCTAAGCTTAACTACCAGCTTAGCTCTGGTCCCGCTGCCACCATTTCAATGGATTCCCTTCCTGGGAAACCTTGAAAAACCTTCACCAAATCCCTGGTGAAAACAAATCCAAACCCCTTGGATCTTAAAACAAGGAGAAATTAACCATTCCCCTCCTTCCTCCCACCAACTCCTGGTGAATCAGTTCCAACCCCCTGGGATCTACAACAGGGAGAAATTAACCATCCCCCCTCCTTCCTCTCACCAACTCCTGGTGAATCAAGATCCAAACTCCTTGGATCTTAAAACAAGGAAAAATCAATCAGGTTCTTAAAAAGAAGACTTTTAATTAAAGAAAAAGGTAAAAATCATCTCTGTAAAATCAGTATGGAAATTAACCTTACAGGGTAATCAAACTTAAAGAGCTCAGAGGACTCCCCTCTAGTCTCAGGTTCAAAGTACAGCAAACAAAGATAAACACTCTAGTAAAAGGTACATTTACAAGTTGAGAAAACAAAGGAAAACTAACACGCCTTGCCTGGCTATTTACTTACAAGTTTGAAATAGGAGAGACTTGCTTAGAAAGATGTGGAGAACCTGGATTGATGTCTGGTCCCTCTCAGTCCCGAGAACGAACACACTCCCAAACAAAGAACACAAACAACAGCCTTCCCCCCCCAAGATTTGAAAGTATCTTGTCCCCTTATTGGTCCTTTAGGTCAGATGCCAGCCAGGTTACCTGAGCTTCTTAACCCTTTACAGGGAAAAGGATTTTGGAGTCTTTGGCCAGGAGGGATTTTTATAGTACTGTACACAGGACAGCTATTACCCTTCCCTTTATAGTTATGACAAATGTGTCTTCAGAACATCTGGTCAGAGTTGCCTATTGGTAGGGAAGCTTGCACTCCCTGTTGGTGGGAGTGTGCCTGTGTAAAGCACTGCAATCTCCCTAGCTGTTAATCTGATATCTTTCATAAGCCTTACCAAAATTAAACAAAGTTACACACCATTAAAATATCAATAGATATACTCAAAGAAGCACATTATAAAATGATTGGATCAGATTTCCAAAAGTGCTCATCACCCACAATTGTGTACGTATTTTCAAATGAAATCAGCTTCTATTTAGGCATCTAAATGGACCAGTGGTGGGGCTGAGCACTTTTGAAAATATGGCCATACCCGTAAGTTGCCAAAATGGAAGCTGAGCTCTTGAAAACATGGCCATTTATTTAGGTGCCTAAATAGGAGTTTTTGAGTGCTGGGTGTTTTTGAAAATATAGATCATTGTGCTGCTTAGGGACACAAAGAATATATTTTTTTCTAAACCAAGACTGCCATTAAATATTGCTGCCTCACACTGTAGTTAACCAGCTATATAAAGATATGAATATAGTTTAGAATCTAATGCTTATTTGTATCTATTCTGATATATTTTCAAATGATTTCTATTTTCAGATTCACAATTAATCCACTATAAGGACTATTTTTTGTAAAACACAGTTGGCCAGATTCTTCGGTCATTAATTCAATAAAACTGCCATTGAAGTCAAAGAGAGCTTTGTGCGAGTAAAGATTGCAAATTTTGAGCTAACGCAGATGTTTATAGGAATAATTTATATAGAAGTGAGTTGGAGCTGATGGCTAAGGGGAATGGTAATAGTAGTATATGAAGCCTTTCATAGCAAAGGCATCTGTCTGAATCTAGCTCTGGTGGTTAATTACCATCTGGGGGAACTTCTGCGTATTTCACTGACACTAGTAATACTATAATTTCCCTGGACTATTCCCATGAGTACGGTGAGCAGGAGAGCCTAGATGAGATGGGTAGATTGTCCCAGTAAGTTTCTAGTGCACAAACCATCATTACACGTGGCACTGCTTGTACTGATGTTTAAAGTCTCAGCAGGGAGGGGGAAACATGGAATAAATATTTAGACCTCAGAGGTGATCTGTTCAAAACAGGCTTGAAGCACGTTGACAAGGATAAGTTGAGGACTTTTTCACTGTCCATGGCTGTCAACCCAGTACCTTTCAGGAGCACAGAAATCACTCAGGGCTCAATAGTGCCATTTAAGGACAATCCTGTATGGGGGTAGATGTGAAGACATATTGTTCCCAGAGGAACACTAAAAGGCACTCTACCTTACTCTCTTTGAGGTGCTATGCAACTTCTGGGAAGTAGAGAGTGAGCAGACCCTGTACTCCCTGGGGTGTAGGGCACCTGGGTCCAGGTGCAGACAATGCAAAGTGAGGGGGAGGAGGTATATTACTTCCACTTATACCCACCACATGCCTGCATAAGGTCCATGAACAATCTGGCTGTCAAATATTAACAAAATAATGGCCTAATTCTGAACATACATATGCATATAACCTTATTCATGTGAGTCAAATAATTCATATGCCTGGTGCTTGAGAGATCAAGCCCTAAATAATCACACAGTTCTATAACAGACAACAGAACCTCGGAATTGTTATCAAGCTCAATAAATTCCTTTATAAT
Source organism: Trachemys scripta elegans (assembly GCF_013100865.1). Taxonomy (NCBI): domain Eukaryota; kingdom Metazoa; phylum Chordata; order Testudines; family Emydidae; genus Trachemys; species Trachemys scripta. The sequence goes on along the minus strand of NC_048301.1, from coordinate 52,517,864 downwards.
ATTTCTCCCTTCCTTATTATTTGCTATTTATATAGCTCTAGTCATGGCAAAGTACATGACAAGGTGATTTCTGTACCAGCTGCTACTGTTATAAGCATATTGCTTTTGCCTTGCCACTTTTGACAGTGCAATCTTACGTTTACTTGCAGTATACTGTTCAGCCACTAGATCTTTCTGTCTGCTATATGGAGTTCCAGATGAGGGTGGTCTCTGGTAAGCAAGGGAGACAAAAACTGAAGCTCAAGTTGTGTGGAAGCCTGTTCATCTAGAGTTTTATTGTTTTGTTTAATAAATGTACCCGGTTTAAGGAAGGCTGTGATTCAGTATATCGTTAGAGGCAGCCCAAGAACTTGGAACTTTGCCTAACACTTGCGTAAGAATGTAATGGTTGGGGGAAGGTACACAGGGAACTTTTCACCTTGTACTCCCATTGTACACACACACATGCAAAGTTAGGCAAACTAGCCCTTAATATTTTGAAGACATTACTGACTCTCAGAATTCTTTACAAGTATTTCTACCAGTATATGACTTTGTTACAGGAAAACGACATCTTACTAAATCCTCACACAGTGCTTGCATATTACTTAAAAGAGAGAGCTCTGAGAATTCAAAACACAGTGTTTTCAAACTTTAGTTTCAGTTCTATAATGCACTTGACAAATTACCATAGGACTGAATCTGTTTTGGAGTTATAGAGTTTAGCTTTCAGTATTGTTAATGCATAAAAAGCAAAATGTAGCAGGCAGCACAAAAGCTGAGGTAATTAGTGGTGGTGGTGGTGATGATGAAATATAATTGGTACTACATTCCTAAAGTGTCTGCCTTCGGAAAGGTAGGTTTGTAATTTGTCTTTTTAGGCTTGGATCAAGTAACCCATCTAGAAAGTATGACAATATTGTTTTCACAAAGGAAAGGTATGACTCACTCTCACTTCTTAATGCTAAGTTATCCACCTACTATTTTCCCCTGCTTTAGGTGTTTTATGTGCATAATTCCACTTGACATGATTGAAGGCCTCCTCTGCATCAAGGGATAGAAACATTTACCAGATATACCTTTCCATAGACTGTGACACTTCCCAGGGATACCGAGAATTGTGAGACACCTAGCTCTAAGCAGGAGGAAGTCTTGTCTAAGCCTGCCAGGGGTCAGCTCCCTGACTCCACCAGCCACAGGCAACACCAGTATTCACCTCTGAGCCTACTATGGCTCTGCAGTCCTTCAGCAGATTAGCTATAGGCACACTTCAACCCTGAAGTCATCCGAGCATCCCCTGGAATGCCCAGCCCCTGTTTCACGGTATTTACAGATATGCTATTCCTAAAGAATACACCTCAGTTTACCAGTTTCACCTCAGGATTACTGCTTCTCTCACAGCACTTAGATTCATTTATAGGGAAAACAGGTATATGTTTATTCAACAAAGAACAGAGATTCAAGACATAGCAAGGAGTAAGAAATATTGGAAACAACTGGTTACGATAAATGATAAAATAAAATCATAACATGCTTTCTAGAGCCTAGACTTAACTAAACAAGACACTTTACTGATCTAATGAAGTTTAGCTCACGCAAAGTCTTTCTTCCAGTGATTAAGAATCCATTCATAAGACAAGCATGCTGACATCTTTTTCTCTAGGGAGAGAAGCATCCCCTACCCACTTCCTGAACAGAAACTGTTTATCACCTTCAGGTAACCTGTCTAAACTTGTATACCTTAAGAACATAGTTGTCAGTATAGATACATAACTCCTTAAATATCATACGTACATACATCTTGCAATGATTAAGATGACCAGTGCATTACTGGCTGTTGGTAGAGATCTCACATGCTGCTGTTTTGTAGACATCAGACCCAGGGGATCCCTATGCACCACTTATGCTCTCTGCCAGCTGGCACCAAGGGGTCTCTGGATCACCCAGGAAAAAGTGATTTGCTACTACAACTCTCAGTATGCTATCCACTAAGCAGTGTGGCCTTGACTTAACCTTGTTTGGTCTCTATTAATGAATTCTGGCAGCAGAGAGTCCAACCTATTAGTACCTTGGCAAATATCTTGACATCAATGTTTAAAAGGTAAATCCATCTAGAAGAGTCACAATCAATTTGATCTTTGTCAGGTTTCAAAATCAATTAAGTATATACCTCTCCCATTGATTTTAGAATCCAATATGATTTTAGGAAACTGTTAAATAAATTGGCAAACTTGGGAGCCAAATATTCTACTAAACTATAACATAGTCTTATGAGAAACAATCAGGGTCTGGCAACTTGGTGACAGGCACCCACGTTATCACATTATAAACCTCTTCTGTTTCAGTTTATTTATCTAGGATTTCGTCTAAGTCCTAAAAATCAAGCCAGGTAAATTTGCACCTATGATATATGTATTTTAAAAAATCTGGTCTCCGTTTGTTTGGTTTTCACGTATAGAGGAATAAAATGTTTACACACCTCACAACTTCCTTTTGTAGTCTTCAGTAGGCAAGACTTAAGGTATCATAAGGACTATTTCTGTCTGACCAGGATCATTGTGACCACCAGTTACAATGGAATGAATAACATTGATAGTTGTAGCCTACTCTCTGAAAAATCTCTCAAACACCCTACTCCAAGAGATTAGAATGATTATAAATATTACCCAACTTTCAGGACATAATGCTGGGATCATCTTTTCCTGCATATCCTTCCCACAAGAACATCTTTGTCTCAGCAAAAGAAACATAGGGGTGTAAAATAAGAAAAAAGATGCTGGCTGATAGGGATAGGAGAAGGTCCTCTGAACACAAGTTCAGAACCCGGAGAAAGTGTGACAAAGGCATACTACAAATATTTTGTCAGCTCTGTGAATTTTTTTTGTTTTTTTTTTGTAGTAAACAACTTAGTTACCTCTGTGTAAACAGCAACAACATAAATCTCACAAGAGCAAGACACTTGGAGAGATTTCCAGGCTGCTTTTCCAAAATGAGTCCAAACTTAAAATCTGCTGAGGTTCAAGCATCTCTAACTTTGGCTATCTAACTTGAGATGCTAATTATCGGATCTGCAGAGCAGATAAGCACATAGAGCTGTCATTAAAGTCAGGGTGAGCCACAGGAAGAAACCATATTTGAAAATCTTAGATTCATAGATTTTTAAGGCCAAAAGGGACCATTAGACCATCTAATTGGACTTCCTGAACATCTTAAGCCCTTACATTTCACCCAGTTAACCCTATATTTAGCCTAATGAGTTGTGTTTGACTAAAGTGCATTTTCAAAAAAGGCATTCAAATTTTCTTTGGTTGTTTGTTCAAGTGAGCAGTCACTCTCTCACTGTTAAAAATTTGAGCCTTACTTCTGAGTTGAATTTGTCTGGCTTCAGCTTCCAACTATTTGTTCTTATTATGCCTTTCTCCAGTAGATGGAAGAGTCCTGAAGAACTCAGTATTTTCTCCTAGTGAATATACACAAACACTGTAATCAAGGAATCTCTCAGTCTTCTTTTTGACAATTTAACTGATTGAGCTCTTTAAGTCTGTCACTGTAAGGCATTTTCTCCAGCCCTCAAATCATTTTTGTGCCTCTTCTCTCCATCATCTTTAATTTTTCAATATCCTTTTAAAAATATTGACACCAGAACTGTACTCAGTATTCTAGTATCGATTTCACCAATGCCTGTACACAGAGGTAAAATCACTTTCCTATTCCCCTGTTTATACATCCAAGGATCTCATTTGCTCCTTTTGTCACTGTATCATATTCTATCCACTATGACTCTTAAAATCCTTTTCAGAGTTACTGCTTTCCAAGGTATAGTCTTGCATTCTCAGGGTATGGCCTGCATTCCTTGTCCTAGATGTACGACCTTACATTTGGCTGCATTAAAACACATTTTGTTTGAATGCACTCAGCTTATCAAATGATCTAAATTGCTCTGTGAGACTGCCCCATCCACATCATTGTTTACTATCCACCAATCTGTGTCATTTGCAAATTTTAATCAGCAGTGATTTTATATTTCCTTTGAGATTGTTGATATAGATGTTGAATGGGGGTGGGGGGGCGGTGCCAATTCCTGTGGAATCTGACTAGATACATACTCATGTGATGATGATGCCCCATTGAAAACTACTTTTTGAGCTATCAGCCAGTTCTTAATCAATTTCATGTGTTTTATTGATCTTTAACAGACTATTTTTTTAAATTAGACTGTTGTGTGGTACTAAGCCAAATGCCATACAAAAGTATAATTATACAACATCTACACAGTTGTTTTCATCAAACAAACTCGTAATTTCATCAAAAAATGAGATTAGGTTTGTTTGACAGAATCGGTTTTCCGTAAATCCGTGTTGACTGACATTAATTATATACCCAACCGTTAATTATTAATTGAACCCTGTACAAACTTTTCCACTATTTTGCACGGGATTGTTGTCAGGCTAACAAGCCTATAAATTTCCATGGTATTCCAAGATTATTTAAAATAATATCAACAGGCGAGAGATCTCCTCAGATGGATTTTTAGAACTCTTGGGTGCAAGTTATCCAGACCTGCTGATTTAAAAATATTTATCCCTAGAAGATGCTGTTTAACCGCCTTCTTAATTACTAATGGCCTGGAAAGTACTTCATCATTCTCGTGTGATACAAGTACATCATTCTGCTTTTTTCAAAATATGGAAGAGATATTTATTGAGCATTACTGCCTTTTTTGCATCATTATTAACAATTTTACCATCTCCAACTAGTGATGGGCCTATACCATTGTTAGGTTTTCTTTTGTTCCTAATTTTTGTAAAGGGACTGCTCAGTACACAAGAAACACATCTACTTTTAGGACTGCAGGCTGGGGACATGCTGCTTTATTTAATTACATAAAAACAAAGTGGGGGGAAATACACACTAACTAAAGAGGAAGTAAGGGATGGACAGAGCATGGCTCGAACCAATACTACTCTGAGTAACCCATGTAACACTTTGATGACCACTTTATTGCACTTATATACTTTAAAAACTCCTTTGTATTGTCCTTAGCCTTGCCAGCCTTGCCATGGATTTATTTATTTTTGCTGTCTTTAGCTTCCCTTATCAATTTTCTATACATCATACCTTAGCGCTGTAAAGTTGGGCATTCAAACATGAAGCAAGCAAAACTGGAAGACATTTTTGAGCCCTAATTAATTCACCAAACTCTATTGTTTTATCTCAACTGTTGTCTTCTTAATTCCAAGACTTTAATGTTGTTACACCTCAAACGTATCTTATACTTCCACTGGCCCTGGTCAGCAGAATGAAAATCCAAAACTCAGTCTCAAAAACCAGTCTCCCATAGAATAATAACTGTACTTATTTGCATATTACCCTACATGAAAACTACATTTTTTTAAAAAAACTTTGAATTCCAAAGACTGCCATGTGGATAAAATTTAGACCGTTCTCAAATTCTGCTCACTGATTTCATGCACCTAAAAATAATTGTACTATTTATCATCGTAAAAGGGAATTGTTCACAGTACATACACTGTGAAGGAACTATTGCTAATTCCTATTGATAGTGTTGTTTCATGTCTGCATGTATCAGATAAAAGGGTCTCGTGCACACAAATAAAATATGTAAGTAATAATTTTGTAAGTAAATCTGTTAGTCATTATTCAGATCTTGTGATGGTCAGCTTAGATTTAAAAAGTTCTTTTAAATGCTAGGGAATAATAATGATCCAATGGTCTTTGGATCTGTGTCCTTTATGGCCTGATAAATTTCACACAAAATTAGCCTATATTTGACTGGTCCGATGTTTTTAAATTTTTGATTGAAAGTTATTGACTGCTTCTTCTAGAGCAGTTACTGCAGTGACTCAGCTATCACTGGACATTAAATGAAGTGCAAGTTCTGTGGTCTCCAAATGAATATCCTTAGAAAAGATATTTACTTGTTTAAAACACCCCGGCTAGATTCTTCTGAAATAAGTACAGCCATAGAAATGTCATTTTTTAGGGTCCAGTTCATACATTTTATCTGTTTGAGAAATGCTTTCACAAGATGTGCAATCCCCATGGGCCTTTACAACACAACTTTCTTGGAATAAAAAGAAGCTATGTAACTTTCTAACTGGCTTATTTTGGCTTGGACTTTTTGAGGCAGATGTTACAAATGACATGACTTGTCTATTCTGGGCCTCAGTGTGGAAATTATTCACCACAACAGACGTGGTCCTTTCAGTTTTACTGCCAGTTATGATCTGGTGAGTAATACACCACACTGCCCTGATTAGTTGTTGTCTTCACTCCCACCTCATCATCACTGGGACTGGAGCAGAACGATAAGGATATTCTTCTTGATAGATTCAGTTTTGAAAGACAACTCTCTTATTTCATTGTTGGTTTGGTTTTGTTAAATTCATCCAACTATTAGCTGTATGATATTTAAAAAAAAACAACAGCTCACTCCTGTTCTTCAGGAGCACTGCATTTCCCACATAGCTTCCATATTCACTTTCCTGACTGAGGTTTGAAGGCACCCAGGGGACAGATTCAGGGTTACTGCTGGAGCTATTAACACAGAGAATTTATTGCTGCATAACAGAAGATGTTGCTTCACCTCCTGTGTACATTGCATAATCTCTTTTATTTGTATACAAAGTCTGCTTTTAGGCTCTTCCTCTTGTCTTCATGTATGGCCCACGGACGAAGAGCCTTTTGGTCATGTGTCCATTAACTACTAAATTTAAGTTCATTGAACCCTGTATAGTGAATGTGATAATAATACTTTGCATGTCTACAGTACAGACTTCCAAAGCGCTTTCCAGTCATTAATGAATTTAGCCTTGCAAACAGCCCTGTGAAGGGGAGAGGTATTATTATCCCCATCTTACAGATAGAAAAGAGAGTCATGAGCAATTTGCCCAGGCTCTCACAGCAAATGTGTGATAAAGGCAGGTGTAGAACAAATGGGTAAAATCCTAGCTCCATTTAAATCAGTGAGGATTTTGCTATTAAATTAAAAGGGGGCCAGGATTTCACCCCAGGTCTCCTGACTCCCAGCACAATGACTTAAGCACAAGATCATTCAGTGACTCTGTGTGACACTGTCCCAATAAATTCCTTTAGAAGATTATATATATTTTTAATATCTTCATTGTACTGTTAAGGTTTTTGAGAAAACACTGCACCTTCAAATCATGCTAACTATAATAAATCTAATCTGGGTATTTCCAGGAGCACAATTTAAATATTAAGGGTGGAACTTGCAAAAGCACTCAGCATTTGCCTAACTCTGCTCCCACTGAAATCAGAGTGAGCTCTCTTCAGAAGGGAGTTTAGGCTATCAAGCTTTGGGGGAGGCAAGGAGAGCAAAGGAAGAGATGCCACCCTTTCCAAATTTGGCTGGACAGCCTTGACTGTAGCAAACTGGTCTTGCTTTTAGGATGTTAAAATAACCTAAACGGAATGCAGCTAGAGAAACCGCTCCAAGCTCTCTACTTTGAAATGCTGATGCACAATACCAAGATATGATGTATGTGTTGTGATGCTGTACTGTTGTTTTGAAACATTATGAAGACTCATGTATGTGCCATGATGGCATTGTGCCCATTACATTATAGTTAAACAGATGAAAATCTGTAGTCTGTGGTAGCTTCTTTGCAATCATAGCTACCATGTAGATCCCAGTCCGGAAGAAGTTTACACAAGTAGTCCAGTTTAATGTGTATTTGTACACAGTATAATAAACTGTATCATAATCCATAGCAAAATACACTCTCCATACCAAATAACTATTTTTAATCATATGTATAGCTCCCCCTTTACATTTCTGCCCCCAAACTACCAAAGGATACGAAATCACATTAAAAACAATTCTTCCACCATTACTCATGTTGATAGCACCTTAATTCTCAAGGGGTCCCATTGATACTTAACATGAATAAGCAGGTCAGAATTGGGCCCACAGAGCTTGATTCTGTTCTCATTGAAGTCAATGGCAAAATGTCCATTGAGTTCTGTGGTGCAGGATCCGGGCTCATAATGAAGAATTATCTTGCCAAAAATATTACTTTTAAAATCACAGGTGTTATGTTATGCTGTGTTACGAGAAAGGGAGAAGAAAGAAAAATGTTAAAAAATTACTTTAATAGCATTCAACTTCAAAATGGCAAGACAAAGCTACACAAAAAGAATCCCCTGTGAGCTCCAATTTTTGTGCCAATTTTCCGACTAAAACTGAATTGTTATAAATGTCCAAGACGATGAGTTTTATAATGGAAAAGCTCACAGGCCCTAGCTACTGTACCAAGCTCCAGATTTGAAGGTCAGGGTTCCTCTGTATCTTTCTTGGTTCACTTAACTGCATCATCTAAACTTGATAAAAATGACCTTGTTCTGGAAACTCTCATCTTTGAATTTTCAGGATGTGCTAGGAAACAATAGTCAAGAGCATGGACTCTGCTAGTATCCATCAAAACCATTCATTTTAGTGAGTCTCATTCAATTTAAAAAATATCCAGATTCTATACGCCAGTTGTTCTACCTCCCCTTTCAAGGATGAGGAAGGCACAAAAGAATCAATGTTTTATTGAATTGGGTAGAACAGACTATATTTTCTAATTTCAAACCAGCTATTTCATTAGGTGACTGGACACATCATGTTAGTAGGTTTCAAATTATATAAAATATAAAACAAGCCTTTTATCAAGGTCTGGCTCTTTGAATATTAGAGCTGCAATTTGCTTTATTTTAACTACCGAGAAAGCTGCAGTGTTTGCCAACTTGCTATGTGTTTGTTTCCTTTCAGATTTGATAAACACTTATTAAGAATAAAAATTAGCTCTGCAACCCCAACTATTTATGAAACTGATGGGAGCAAAGCTAAACAAATAGATGACTTATTTTCCCTAGCAACACACACTCATGTACAGAAATAAATGTCACAGTGGTTTTAAAAAAAGAATGGCTCATGTTTAGGTTTAGTTATCAAAATCCACAGCATATAGGCTGACAGCTTTTGAAATACATAAAAACTGTTTCTGTCCTTTTTGTTTCCATGGCAACTGAGTGCTCAAAGCTTTAGTTTTGCATATGAGAAAGAAAAAAAAGTCAGAGTAGGATCTGGAATTGTCTGGAACAAAAGAAGAATGTGAAGAGTGGAAAAATAAGCATCTACACTGCAAAAAGACTAGCACTAAGCCTCTCTCTTTTGCTTTGATCTTATTGATTGCTTTTATGGTTTGGTGGTTGCTTTGGCATGGACATTTATATAATCAAAGGTTAGACCCTTTCATTCTGCAATGCCTTAGGAGAGTAAAAACCTGAGACATTTATTTATATCATCGTTCTGTTCACCTTGAAATGGCATTTCATTTTAAGCAGAAGCTTGTTGTATACTCTGTTATTTTCTGTATTATAGAGTGTCACCATTAATGAGTGTTGCCAGAAAGACTCTGTCACTGTTTCCAGTTGTTGTGTTTTTTGGTGGTTTTTTTTAATCCCTGTTTTAAAATGGACTTATAACAGCTCAAAAATTGTTTGCGTGCGCGCGCACACATACACACACACACACACACACCCTTGCACCTTTTCAAGGTGTAAGGCATTTGAGGGGAGCGGGGTTAAAACAGAAGCTACATTGCACTGGAGTCCTAGAAGCATAGTAAAGGACCAACATGTTGGCCGGGGAGCTGTGACACACTCCAAAAGGGCACAGGGTGCACTACATGTGCAATGGCCCAGCTCTTTTTGCTGACACAGAAGGCAGCACTGCCACAGCCCCTTTGGAGAATCTAGATTTTAGCTCTACTAGAAACAAACAGTCCCAGGCCTCAGGACACACAAGGGTCTGAATAGTGATTAGTCCCTAGGCAGGCGTGCAGGAGACTAGAGTTTGTACCTCTTAGTTGTGCATCCATGCAGAACCAGCAATAGCCTCAGTTTCCTATTTGTTAAATAGACATTAATAATATTTGCCTTACAGGGGCTTTAGGCCAGATCCTTAGCAGGGGTAAATCAGCATAGCTCCCTTGTTTTCAATAGAACCATGCTGATTTACACTATGTGAGAATTACACCCTTTGTAAGATGCTTTAAAATCCTTAGATGAAAGGCATTATACATATGTGCAAAGCATATTCTTCAGTTTCAGGTGCTTATTTGTTTTCATAAATTTGCCAAAAATGTAGCATCTCCAGTAGGAACCAAATCTGGATTTGTAGCCTGCAGTATTGGGAAAAAACATGTATTAAAAACAAAGTTTAAAATAAGCAACTAGTAAGTAACTTTCCCTAAGACAGTTTTTACAAGGAACTTTATCGGGTCATCTCCTTATTACACATTGACTAAACTGACCAGAACAGTTCAGAGAGAGCCATTCCAGGTGTGCTGGATAAATGATAGGCCATTTGAAAAAAGCATATGACTGAACATGTAGGTTGGAATGGCTCCTCTGGGGCTGTTTTGGTGGATAAATACATAAAATGTTTTTAAGTAGTTGAAATATTTATTGACTCAACAGCCCACAAAGGCATCTTACTGGGTATATAATATGTGTAGGGCCCTACCAAATTCACAGCCATGAAAAACATGTCTCGGACCGTGAAGTCTGGTCTTTTGTGTGCGTTTACTCTACACTATACAAATTTCATGGGGGGGAGACCAGCATTTCTCAAATTGGGGGTCCTGACCCAAAAGGAGTTGCAGGGGGATCACAAGGTTGTTTTAGGGGGCTCATGGTATTGCCACCCTTACTGAGCTGGGCAGCCGGAGAGCAGCAGCAGTTGGCTGTGCGTCCAGCTCTGAAGGCAGCGCCCCACCACCAGCAGCACAGAAGTAAGGGTGGCAACACCATACCATGCCATCCTTACTTCTGCGCTGCTGCCTGCAGATCTGAGCAGCCAGAGAGTGGCAGCTGCTTGACTGAGGGCCCAGCTTTGGAGGCAGCAGTGCAGAAGTCAGGGTGGCAATACTATACCATGTTATCCTTACCTCTTCACTGCTGCTGGCAGCAGTTCTGCCTTTTAGAGCTGCGCTCCTGGCCAGCAGCTGCCACTCTCCAGCTGCCCAGTCCTGAAGGCAGAGCTGCCACCAGCAGCAGCGCAAAAGTAAGGGTAGCAGTACTGCAACCCCCCTTACAATAACCTTGCGACCCCCCCACAACTTCTTTTTGGGTCAGGCCCCCTACAATTACAACACTGTGAAATTTCAGATTTAAATAGCTGAAATCATGAAATTTACAATTTTTAAAATCCTATGACCACAAAATTGACCGAAATGGACCATGAATTTGTGAAAGGAAAGGGCCTTTTCTAAACGTTTCCTTCCCTGGTAAACCACTGGGGCGATGAATGAGCACTTCATGTTTTTGAGATACATAATAGGCATTTATAGATACATCTGAGTGATCAATTTAATTCTTCAAACCAGTTTATTTGGGATCAGTAGATCTGTGTTTTGGTCTAGCTCCTTATGAAGACTGTCACCACATTGTAGTATAAGTCACATTTTTAGCTGCCCTATAGTTCTGGCTAAGAAAAATTACTTTGATTGAAAATTCCAGATTTACTTAGACTTTTTTCTCAATTTTTTTGTAAACAAAAATTCTCCTTTACCTTCTAACTGATTATGATTAATAGATCAGCACCTAGGCACTTTTGAAAATACCACTAAGCGTCTATCTGCATTCTTAGGTACCTAAATATCTTTACAAATTTAGCCCTTAGGAGCCTAAATCCCATTAACTTCCATTAAGAATTAGGTTTCTAAGTCCCCTCTGAAAATGGGACTTGGGCCCTTCAGAAGTTTTGAAAATTTTGCTATAAAAATAATTGTAACCAAATCCAAATGTCAAATGAACACTAACAGAGAAGCATAGTGCACTCTAAATAACACAATGAATAAATACATTTGTATAAAGCAGATGTATGGCACATTGTCAAAGTTAGGTAGTGACTGAGTATGATTTAAAAGTCTCATCTTCTTTCCATCTCATATTGTGGAAGTCTAGCAGAAATATGTTTTGGCAAACTAGAACAAATGTGGACTTTTCTTCCTGTTCAGGAGCATGGAGCTGGGATTCTGTGGAGATAGTACTGACCTCAGGAAACAGTTAATGGATTTTACATGACTGAAGCCTTTTCAAATATCTTTCTGCTATTCTTACATGATGATCCCTTCTCTGCTGTCTCATTATTTACTAAATGTTTGTGCCATGCTTTGAAGATGTAATTGCTAAGTAAGTGCTAAGCATAGTAACAAATCTGTGACCACTTAGGACCTACATGGTTATCACACCATGGCCATTTGATACTTCATGACAACAGCTGGGATAAAACCAACATACTATTGCTCCCAAAACAAAGGCCCTAACAATATTGCTAACGGGAATTTCTAGGGGCTGTTAACAATACAGAGCCTTTGACATACAAGTATGTTGTTCCTATTCTGCCCAATGGACAGTTCATTGCATTACATCATGATATATTATTAGGCTGTTTTATTTATGTATGTATTACGTTTCTCTCTTTTGCTTGAGGACAGATAAGACTTTCAGCTTAAGTGCTGTTTATGGGAATCTAACTTTGCATATCTCAGGAGGACAGTATGTAGAAATCTCTTGTCAGCAAAGCTACTTCTTGAAATTATCTGGTGGATTTATGGCTGAGCAGGACCATAGTCAAATTTAGTTTTAGCTGTCTTTCTAAAAGTGATGCTGGCAATATTGTCATACATTATTTTAATGTGGTAATATGCTAAATTCTAATCTCTAGGCAACAACATATTATACGAGAGGGGGCGGGTGGGTATTACACATTTTATCCACTGGCTTTTGAATGATCTCTCAAGATAAACCTCTCCTCTAACTTAAAAGATCACTGAATGCAAAGATGGCTATTGGGGTTTGGTTTTTTCATCATAAAGAGCAATAGAAGCACAACCAGGGTCCATTTCAGATGGGAAAAGAAAAGCAGACCAACTTCCTTCTTCTCTAAGACTCAAGTCCTCTGACCTGCACTAAGCCTGAAAATCTAGATGGGGTAGAGAGGTCTGCAGACACTGAGAGAGGGATCCTCCTACCCCAGCTGTGGAGTTACATATGGATCACTGGTAGAGGTTGCTGTTCCAGTTATAGAGGAGCAGACAGCAACTCCCCACAATTCCTGTTCATTCAACTCAACACTCTTGTTCCTATAAAACCAGGAGAGACATGCATTGGGAAAGAAGAACCAGGGAGCCTGTCATGCCCATTAGAATAGTACCCTCATGTATTATTCACCAGCCTGTCCAAAGAGAGGTGCAAAGAGAATGGGGGAGCTGTGGGAAAATGAAATCCCAGAAGTTTGGTTCCACTGCCCTGTAGTTGAATGGGTACTGTAAATAAGAAATAGCTTCTTTCCAAAGGCTGGCTGGAGTCTGCTTTGGGCAGAGAATAACTTTTTTCTGGGGGAGGGGTTCCTGTGGCATTCTGCAATAGAGTGAGGTGTGCTAGGTTTTTCCATGTGCAGGAAAGCAGGTTGTGGAATGTGGGAATCTGGTGGAGTCTGACCTAGGGAGGGAGTAGAAGACCTGGTAGGGTATGGAGGAAAGTCAGACCATGTGGAGGAGACAGCAAAAATCATAGGGGGAAGTCCTGGAGGACTCTGCCATGGGAAATGTGAGCTAGACAATAGGAGTGGGGGTGAAGTGGATGGAGTGCTTCTGTGGAAATGTGGGTTAGAGAGGAAAAGGATTCACACCAAAGTTGAAAAGAGAAGGAGAGGCTCTATTGGAAGAGAGTGTGGACAGGAGACCCATCTATGCGTGGACTTGCTGTGTTTGTTTCAGGTTCAGTTTTCATTCTGAAACACATGCACGTGTACTCATCCAAACAAATGGGAATCATGACATTTTCCACTAAGTGTTCAGAAATCAGAAGATAGATCCCCAAATATCCACTCTGTGTGTGCTGGGGGGGGCATTCATTTGTTCAAATAGCCAGGTTTTAAATGAGGGGTCTGTCTTGTGGTTTTTGACCTCTTCATATTGACAGCAGTGACCAACAGATGCACCAATCACTGCTCAGCCACAAATTCTTCCTTTTTTTTCTTCTACTGAGAGGCAAACAGAGGATAGACATTGTCCTCTCTTCTTTGTTTTATACTAGAGTATGAAGGAGAATTATTTATTGTATACAAGGTCATGCAGAATATCAATATATAATACTGTGGATAAAAACATAGCACTCTGAATCCAAGCATTCACTGACCTTTGGGGGAGCTTCAAACCTGAGCCTGAAACCAGATCCCTGTATCACAAAAGTCCACTATCTTTATAGTGGACCAAATTAAAACTTCAGGTTGGAACTGCTCCCAGACTTCGGGGTGTTCAAAATCTGGAACAGGATCTCAATTTTCTGCCCAATTTTAGTGATTACCATTTTTAAATTATGCAGTAATTCAAGAACTTGTCACCATACTGCACTGAATCCCACTTTTCAACTTGAGAGGTACAATGAGACTAAACACACCTGGGTATGCAGTTATTATAATCTCTGCAATGTCAAAAATTCATTCAATTGCAATGATTAGGTCTTCAGTTTTCAACCAGCATTTATTTTTGTTATAATTAGAATCAGGCTAGCACTCTTTTTGCTCATTTGGCTTTCTATGTTATAAATATTTTATCTTATCAATAAACATGAATTTCCATGATCCCTAAGATATTTAGATTCTTAATCAGGTAGGATGTCTAAATTGGTTAATCAGAGAGTTCTTAGAAGTTTTGAAGAAAAATTAGGCTCTATGTCCTTCTGCAATATTTGAGCTGAAGGAACTTAAAATTCTCAGCTACTTACAATATATGTTAATCAAACTGATGTCATTAAATTGGGCATGGACTTCTTCAGTATCCTTAACCACTCTGCATTCAAGCTGTCTCTACATGCATGTTTGACACTAGTGTTTAAATATTAATGCAAAGCAAAAAATAGAGCAGGCACCTGGAAATAAAAAGTAAGAAATAGCAAATGTCATTTTAACACAAATTTTAGGAAAGTTAAGCAGAGAACAAAGAAATATAAACTAAAACCTGTCTAGTTCTTAGTAGTTTATGACCTCTGATCTAATAGATCTTGCCCCCCTGAACATCAGAGGATACTGTGCAGACATGACGAACATAGGATTGCTCATTAAGGGCCTGATCTTGCATCATGGAAGTCAATGAGAATTTTGCCATTAAGTTGCATGGCTCAGGATCAGGCTCAAAGACACATGGGAATGCATAGTTATGGCTGGGTAAGTGCCATTGTGATTCAGTGGCCAGACCCTTAACTGGGTGCAAATCAGAATAGTTCTATTGAAGTCAATCTGATTAATCTAACCCTAGAACTAGAGTCTCTCCTAAAAATACTATTCTCCCCCAACCCCTGCCACACGCGCTTCTAAATGACCACACAGTGCTTACATAGCAAGGCAATGAAAATCGAAAACACATTGTGCAGGCAGTACATATCAGAAAGGTGGATACTGAATAAATGCTGATCAGTTCCATTATGTGGTATATAGGCAGAAGTTTTAAAAAAGATGGAGTTTTTTATTGTTTATTAGACCTGACTAGCTCTGACACAGGTGGATTTTCAAATGCTTTTTCATTTTCAATGACGAGGGGGGAAAGGAGTGAATGTGAAACTGGATATATAACTGGGGCCTATCCTTGTACAAGATAGAGAAATTATATTTGTTGAGAGACTGCACTGTTCAGATTCACAGAGAGAGTATGCCCTCAATTTCACTGCACTATACTAGTGTTCATTCAACTGATGAAGTTCTCAACTCAAAGGGCAGCATACACTTTGTTCTAAGTTTCTACTGGAATGGAAAAGCTGACAGGGGAAAACTTGCACAAAGGATATTGTGCTGTTAAAGTTTGTTCAAAGCGACACTTGTCAGATCTCTTTGAAATGAAATTGAAAAGGAAAAACCAATTTTCTTTGAGGACAAAGTTCATCTCATTTGGCGTGCTGCACCTGTCTAATTTTCTTCTCTGTAAAAGAAATCTTGACTAGGAATATTTGAAAACATAGTTTATATGAGTGCAGGTATAAATCATAATGGTTAATTGAGGGTGGTATAACATTTGTGGACAATAAATATAAATAAATTGCATCTTGAATGAAGCTGTGATGCATACCCCGTTTGATGAAAATTATTGGACTTTGTTCTGTCACCCTAAATATCGCTTAAGGGCTATTACTTAAACTGTTATGAAAAATATTATTTTTAATGTTTTCTCTACTTGCTTTGTTGATAATGGGTTAAATTTCAGAAGCACCTAAGTGATTTAGGCTCCTAAGTGCCATAGGCACCTTTACAAATGGGACTAGGCTCTTAAGTTTTATTGATAATCAAGCCTGAGTCACATAGGTACTTTTCCAATATATATTTATATGGACTTGAATGATATAGAAAATAAAATGCAGAATATCAGATTGGACACCTCCAATTTTTAAACAAACTTTAAATAAGTGGCATCCCTAATCTTTGGTGCTTTTGGAGAACAGCTGACTGACATTTTAGAGGTTTTATGTTTTATTTTGCATGTGAGTGTTTTTGATCAGCTCTGGTGCAAAATGTACTTATTAGAGATCTATGGTATTGCTGTTTGAAATATTTTTTGTTTATAGAGGACTTTAGTTTACAGTACCATCAATCTAGCACTCTTCATCACCACTGAAACTCATTTATCAAAATATATAATCCAAAAATATTGTTCCCAAGGACATTTTGACCCTACTTTTAAATTTATCCATATGAAAGTCATGGTGCTTAAGAAAGTGGAAAAATGAGGAAAAATTGAGAAGTTATCTATATATATTTAATCACTATTCTACTTGTATGGCCCACATTTTACTATACTATCTGAATGCCTTAAAATCTTTAATGTATTTATCCTCACAACACCACGTGAGTTAGGGGTTTCCCCATTGTGCAATGGGGGAACTGAGGCACAGAGAAATTAAGTAGCTTGTCCAAAGTCACCGAGGAAGTCTATGGCAGAGCAAGGAATTGAATCCATCTCCTGAGTCCTATGTTATCATCACTCTAGCCACTGGATCATTTTTTTTCTGTGCATGTAAAAGAATCTCACCACACTTTAACCCAGGCAGCATTGTCTGGCTTGCCAGGAGAGGATACTGATTCATTCTCCCAGGTAACCAGACCAGAAGGGAGGGAGAATATATGAGGTAACCCAAATGGGAAAAGCACCTTCTCTCACCCAGACCAAGCGGAGCAACACCCACTCTCCCACCCATGGAAGTGGTGAAATACCAGGTCCATCATGATCTGCTGTGGGCACTGCACTAGTCGTTCCTTTCTTGGGAGGATGGGAAGGAATTTTTCCCTCCCTGCCAGATTGGCCAAGAGAAAGTGAGTTTTTTTTCACCTTCCTTACAGTGCATTCGGGGGTGGGGGGGACGTAGTTGGAGCGAGCACGGAACAGGATTTCTGTAATGATGTCGCAACTCATTATGTAAGCATGGGGCCAATGTCAAGTGCAGGTACTCCACAGGAAAGGGATACAGTGGTCAGAAAAATGGATTGGTAAAGGCTTTATAGGACATATTTGTTAAAGGAATAGAAATGGTGGGGAGGGAATTCGGGACTCCCACCACTGGCATGGCAGGGAGTCAACCTCCCTGCTTTATAGCCCACCTTAACCCTCACTTGAGGCGGGAGATGGTAAGGTCTCAGCAGCGGGTTGGCTAGGGACAAAGATGGAAAAAGGGGGGTGGCTGACAGAAGGTCCACCCCTCTGGGCAGATACTGAAATGATCTTGGATTTACCTGCACTGTACACTTTTATCTGCCAGGTACCCCTAAATCGTTGTTAATAATGTATGATCTAATTAAACCATGTCCACTGTCTCCTATCCTCCTTTTGTTATAGCAGGACAAAGACTATCAGGACAAAATTTCCCTGTACATTTATTCTTTGCTGCTTAGAAAATAAATTGAATGGTCATGAGTACTGATAAAACAGATTAAAGAATTAATGTAGATATGTGAAGCTTCTGTAAAGAATCTTGGATATTTTTGTTAACAGTATGTTACACACATACACACACACACACGTGTGTGTAACACTATCCCATCAATGAACAGAATCATACAATTGTCCATCTCTAACAGCTGAACTGGCTTGGAAAACTAGCTATATCCAAATGCAATGCTGTTCAGAAGCATGTGGAAGCAACATTTGCATGCCATCAACCTTTCCGAACAGCTGCATTTTTTTTCAAGCTGGAAAGAGTACGCCTGGAAACAGTTGCCTGAGAAATACTTTCTGAAAATGATAATATCTGGCACTATCAGGAGTAAAAAATCTTCCCTTTCAGGGGTGATAAGACATCCTGGAAGGACACCAAAGAGAAAGAGCATGTGTGGGTTCAGAAAACTCTGCAGTGTTTGTGGGATGCTCACATGGAAGAGGAATTTACTGAGTCATTCATCTCGACTACCACCACACTTATTTTTATTACGTGAGTTTTATTTTTGTAACATGGGTGGTGAGGTGAGCTAATGCCAGTTTTGTGTTCTCCTTTCCTACCAGAAAACTAACTGACTAGACAACAGGGTTTACTGCCACAAACAGAATGTAGTGTTAGACTCAACCTATTTTCAGTGAGTAAAGCTGTAGTTTGTTCATATCATGGTTTGCATTGCTGTAAAATGTCAACAAACTGGCATAACAACAAATAGGTTAAGCTTCTATTTAATTTGCAGATTGGCAAACAGACAAGGCTCACTGGTATTTCAATTACTAGTGAACCAATGACCTCTTCTGGGTAGAAAAGAAGCAGAAATGTGTTAGTTCTTGGAAAACTAGAAGGTATTATAACATTTACTCTGAATTATTTGATATTTGACAGGATTTATGATAGAAATTGGGTTGGAAAATATCACCGTACCATGTTTTTGTCACTACAACTGTGATCTTGCAGACAGATGTAAGACTGGAAAACAAAATGAAGCAATTTAAGTAACAGGACAATTTTCTGCCTGTTAGAAAGAGACAAGTTGTATTTTGAGAAAGGAGGCTATATGATGTCATATGTGCCTTTATATGGTGGGAAGTGAAAAAGATGTATTTTTTTCATGAACTACTTGGAGTAGTTATACTGCAACTGAGAGACATTGACTAAAACTATCTGTGCCAAGAATTGTTGTGAACCCCCAAGAGTAAGGCAAAATGAAAACAAACGTCTTATTACTGATTGTTTCTATTTAATATAGTGCCTATATAGTGAATTCAATCAGAAGATCTCTAAGCCTGTTATAAACATTAAGGGACAGTTTGCAAGATGAAGCCTATGCTTGTGTAGCTGCAATAGCAGTTCCTGGCTTTCCGGTTCGGAGGACAGCTGGGGCTACTTGTTCCTGGCTCCACCCCCAAGGGAGCAGATGCTGAAAAGGCACCCCCCTTCTGCGCCCTCCTGCAGAATGGTACTAGGTGTATGCTCCATTCTAATGGATGGCATATATTGCTCATACCCCTGTAAGGAAAAGCCCAAGGAGCAATTGTGCCTTCTTGAAGCACAATCTCTCTCTGGTGTTCTTCTACTGCAGGGATGTGAAAGCCATAACCTAGCTCTATGTACCTGAGCTTCACAACATCCCAGTGAGGAAGGGAATTATCATGTGTCTTTCACAGAAAAGTGAAGTGACTATCCCAAAGTCACAGTGAATCAGTAGCTGGGCTAGATATTGAACTCCAAAGTTCTGAGAACCTCCTCTAACCTCCAAACAACCCTTGCTACCTATCTAAAAATAAATCTTTAAGTTCCATGTTTTAAAAGAAAATAAGTTCATTAATGGTTTAGATAAAACCATATCCAGTGAGGTATGGTTACATTGTTATGCCTTCACTCTATATATGGTTTTACATGACAGACATTGTGGTGGGTAAGTTGCTCCATTAATGGTTAATGTTTAAGCATATGAATTTGTTGATCAGTGGGTCAGCTTGTCTTTAGTCTCATTGTCAGACAACAAACAAACACACACTTTTGTGATGTGATGGCCCTGAAGTTGGTATTCCTGAGGAGGAAGAAGGCGAATGGCCTAGGGAAGGCAAAGGCAGAATTTGAGCTGTCCTGTGGCATTTCAACATGTCACACACAGTGCTGATTTGACAATAGATTGAAAGAGTGCAGCTGTGTAGGAATTTGTAGGTGATTATGTTGACAAGTCTCAAGAAAGTGTGGGGGAATAGTGGAGAAAACACAAAGCATGAATATACTCTAAATAAGAAAGTGGACATTTAGATGTCAAGCTTCTACAATGTACATAAGGAATAGGTCTACTTCCTTTTTTTTTAATTGACAATTTTCAGACTTCATAAAGCAGCCATTTACAAATAAGGTTTTATAATCATTCACAGTACTGTCACTAAAGGTCATGTGTTAAGTTTTTATGATGATTTAGCATATTAATATTTTACAATCAGAGTTTAACATACTTTTATCTTTTTTATACAAGATTAATATCCTGCTTCAATTCATTTTATTACATGCTATTTCAATTTTCACTAAGCTGCTCTCCCTGCTTTAAAATTTGAGCTCTCTTCTGTACTATTTTCCTTACTCATAAGGTTTAATTCATTTTTCCATTCTGAAATTTTCCATTCAAGCTTGCCGATCAGCCATTCTGGATGACATGCAACCTGAGGAATTAGGAGCATTAGTTAACTAGTTTACTGAGCTGTAACACTGAATTGTTTCTGAGGATTCATGGAGAACTAGGAAAGTACCAGAAGACTGAAAAAAAATAAAAAAGCAACGAAACCATTAATTTAAAAAAAAAAAAAAAAGTGATCCTAGCAATTATGGTCCCTGTAGTCTGTTTTTTTAATCCCTAGTAAAATAATGGAACAAATATTAAGAGACAGAGTGCCTTATTCAAAGACCATGGGAATATTTTCATGGAGTTCATTGGGCTTTAGATCTGACACTAAATGACTAAACCTCCATGGGGTGATAGAATCATAAGATAACCAACACGAGCTTATAAAGAACAAATCTTGCCAGACACAAGTACTTTTCTAAATGAAATTACAAAATTAGTGGATGAAGGTCAAGCGGATGTAATTATATTTAGATAGTAGTAAAGCACCTGACACTGTCTAACTACAACTTTTTTGAAAACTTAATTCAAATTGGCTTGGGTCACTGTCACAGTGATTGAAAAAAGAAGACTGCAAAAGAATGCAATATATAAAGTTATGGGGAATATTCTAGAAAGGGTATTGTAGGGACTAATGCTAGGTCCAGTCTTTCTTAACATCTATATTAATAATTCAGAAGAGGTAGTGAGCATCATGTTAATTAAATTTCAATGTGATGGTAAATTAGAAGGAACCTAAAACCCAACTCAAGACAGAGGAGGTAATACAAAGGAAGAAAATAACAAAAAATATGTAGTTTGGCAAAATGCAAGCTAATACATGTAGAGTAAACAATCCTGTATGTGTGTACACACACACACACACACACACACACACAGTGGGAGAGATAAACCTTGGAAGAAGTAAAGATGAACGAGACCTACTATAGTGGTGGTGGGAGACAATAAATTAGATATGAGTTTACAATACAATATTGCAGCAAAAAGGCCGATTCATTCAAGGTGCTTGCATATCAGCATCAGTTCATGGAACAGAGCTAGTACCTCTCAATAGAACACATCCTGCTCTGGAAGCTCCCATGCAATTCAGTGGCAAATTTCCCATTGACCATAATGGTGCAGGCCTGCATCCTATTTGGCTCTTATGCACAAGGACTAAGTACATCTAGCTAGGTTAAGAGGCAATGCGCTGTGATCTGAGTGTGATAAGCTGAACTTTGGCTTTCTCTCACTGCCCATTCTGCTTCCTGGCCAGAACATGTATGCTGACAGGGTGTGATGAGTTTCTGAGCCTAATAAATCATTCCTGAGCCGGAGTCTGATGAATCAACCCTGAGCTTGAGTGTCCTGGTTGTTCTGAGTCTGATGACTCAGCCAATCCACAAGCAAGGTCTAGTCACATGACTCAAAGACAGGGTATATAGGCTCCTAGTGAAAGCAGCCACTCCAGTCTACTCAAGGTAACTACCTTATTGGAGACACTCTCTGCTACATGGTAGTTCTGAGAGACGACTCCTGCCCCAATCCAGCCACAGTTAATTGCCTTGCTGTCCTCACTCAGGGAGAGTGTAATTTGTTCCTGGTAAAGACCAGCAGACAATTATTTCCCTTCTCCCAGAACAAGAAGGTAGCAAAGGAGGGATGGTGATTCAGCTATGTCTCTGTGTCACAGTGCCCCTGGGGATGGTGCTGCTTATCCAGGGTTGTGCCCGAAGTCTCAGGTTAGCCTTTAACTGACACTTGAACAACCAAAATTAAAAAAACCATCTTGGTTCATTTTTATTCCTATTATTAGTACGGTGCTTACCTCTTTTCCTAGCAGGCCATAGATGAAAACAATTCTGAGGAATGAAGTGGACTTTTCCATTTAGCGCTTACTCAGACTCAGAATCCAGGCAGGTTTACAAATAATTTAAAATTGCTGAAGAAGGGGGGAAATAAAATCTGATATTGTTACTTTGATTTCTTTCAGTTAAGACATACTAGCAGGATGGAGAGTGTGATCTGAGGTTAGATTAGAGCAGGAAATTGAGATCTCTTCCCATTATGGTCACTGACTTGCATTGTGATCTTGGACAAGTCATTCAGAGCTTGATCCTGCTGCATTCCAGTTAATGAGAATTTTGATATTGACTTCAGTGGAAGTTGGATTAGACCCTTAACCTTCTGTACCCCAATTAACGTCTCTGTAAAATTGTGGTCACAACATTAGCCACCTTACAGTGCTGGTGAAAGGGTTAATTAATTTTTACGGCATGCTTAGAAGTTTCTGAATGATAGATGCTACATAAATACAAAGTGTTATTTGTGTTAACGACTATTACTCTGTATGCCATAGTTGTTTGCTTTGTAATAATGCAGAAAAGGCAGAAGTGTTCAATAAATATCTCTGTTCTGTATTTGGAAAGAAGCAGAATGATGTGTTTGTGTCACATGAGGATATTGAAGTACTTTCCAGTCCATGGGTAATCAAGGAGGATGAAGAGATGATACAGCATTCAAGTGATAAAAAATTAAATGATAGGAATATAACAACAGGCAACATGGTTTTATGGAAAATGTATCTTGTCAAGCAAACTTGATTTAATTCTTTGAGGAGATTACAAGTTTTGTTGATAAAGGTAACTATATAGATACAATGCACTTAGACTTTTGTAAAGCATTTGTTCCTTGAGGTTCTGATTAAAAATAACACTATACAATATCAATAAAGCACACATTAAATAAATTAAGAACTGGCTAACTGCCAGATCTCAAACAATAGTTATCAATGGTTAATCATCATCAAATGGTGGTGTTTCTAGTGGGGTTCCAAAGGGATAGGTACTAGAGCTGATGCTATTCAACATTTTCATCAATGATCTGAAAGTAAATATAAAATCGCTGTTGATAAAATTTGCAGATGACACGAAGACTGGCAAAATAGTAAACAATGATGAGGAGAGGGCAGTTATATAGAGCAATCTAGATTGCTTGGTAAACTGGGCATATTCAAACAAAATGCCTGTTAATACAGACAAATGTAAAATTATACATTAAGAATGAAGAATGCAGTTCATACCTACAGAATGGGATGACTGAAAAAAATTTAGGTCTCATAGTGGTCAAACTCAATAACAACTCCCGCTGCAGTTCTGTGGCAAAAACACCCAATTCAATCCTTTGATGTATAGACCGGAATAGGCATGCTATTAATGAGGACAAAATTGGAATACTATGTACAATTCAGGTGTCCACATGTTTTAAAGAATATTAAAAATTGGAATGGGTTCAGAAAAGAGACAACGGATATTTGAGTGCTGGAAAACACATTATGGTGAGAGACTTACAGAGTTCAATTTGTTTTGATTATCAAAAAGGAGATGGAGAGGTAATTTCATTATAATATTTACCTTTATGGCGATAAAATACTGCATACTAAATGGCTCTTTAATCTAAAGGAAAAAGGCATAATAAGAACAAACAGCTGAAAGCTGAAGCCAGACAAATTCAAATGGGAAACAATGCACAAATTTTTAACAGTGAGAGTGATTAACCATTAGAACAAACTACCACAGTAAGTGGTAGATTCTTCATCTTCTGATGTGTTCATAACAAGACTGGATGCCTTTCTGGAAGGCTTTAGTCCAACACAAGTTATGCTGTAGTCAAAAAAATTATTGGGGTCAATATAGGATTTAACTGGGTGAAATTTAAGGGCCTATGACAAACAGGAGGTCATACTAGATGATTTACTGGTCCCTCTGGCCTTAAACTCTATGAAAGTTGCAGTGCTGGTAATGGAAAATCAGACCATAAGAGAATTATTTTGCGATGCTGCTGCTGAAGTTTTAATTTTGAACAGAGTTTGGTGTGAGTGACGTTAGCTTACATTTTTATTTGGGACATGACAAAAGGTCATTATTGTTCCTGAAAAAACAATCTCCCTTAAAAGGAAAAGATGCTGTAGACCCATTTTGTCCCAAAATAAACATTGAACAACTTACTGAATAAGATGGAGGGCTAGAGTAGTAAATGATATTATGAAGGCTGAGAGGAAAAACTGTGGGGGATTTAAATCTTGGCAATGCAAATAAAGTATCATTCAAGTGCCAGTTCAATTACTATTAGAATTCATCAGCAACTCTCCACTATGCATCATATTTAATTATTCCAATGTACAGAAGAAGTGTGAAAGATTACCTACAATTCCATTCAATACCTAAATTCATTTTTTTTCTCTGCTGGACACATTGATTCCACTGTCTTCTCTGCTGTCTTCGTGTATAAATTCCTAAAACTAACTGAAGTGCACCAACAGCTCTGGATATTTATTAGTAATAGGTTTTTCCTCTATAAACAGAACAGTATGTTCTATAGTTTGTGGTTGCTATGCCACACTTTTAAAATATAGCTACTCAACTGACTAAAGAAGCTCAGAGTTCTGAGTCTTTGTTTTGTCGGAAAATCTATGTTGGCACTGTGTCTACTAGAGACAGCAAATGACCTCATGCTGTTTTTGCCCTTATGGAACTCTGATTATTTCACTAGGAGTACATGATTATAACCCTTCTGCCACGTATTGTCAGCAGCAACAAGGGCAAGGTTAAAATAGCGAGGAGTCACTCTAAAAGCTAATGTACACCACCAGCTAGAGCTCCTGGGCAGAATTTCTGGGGTCACTAAATACCTTTTCTGAGTGCCCTTTCTGAGGCAATACTTCTCTACTAGCAAGAAATAAGTCTGGGTATGAAACAAGAAAAACTTTATTAAGGGAAAAGGGAACACAGCATCAGTTTGGGAAAACACAGCAATAATCTGTGAACCTAAGAACACCTCTAGGTGAACTGGCAAAAGTTCGCTGTTCTAAAACAAATTTCTATCAGGCCTGACAAATTCACTATACCTAGGACACTACTTTCATAATATTTATCTATAAAGAATGTCATGTGAAATCTTAAATGAAAGCCAGGATCACACTGGTTATTAATATCCTTGTGAAATGTAATACTATGTAAGAAAGTATGTATATATACTAGAAAATATGTTTGAAGTCTGAATCGCAGCAGGGTTGACAAACAGGTTTTGGCTAGACAAGAGGAGTATGTCTACCTTAGTTAATGTGTACATTAGACATTTTAAGCCAACACAATGGAAGACCCATTTGCATATGAAGGCAACATAGAATGAGTACATCAGGGAATCAACCTTGGGGGATCATCCTGACTCTAAAGACAAAGCAATGAACTTTGAGGGAGATAACAAAAAGAAAAAAAGGACTTCTCTTTATCTTTCACTGAAGAACCAAAAAGGACAGTGCTTTTTGCATTCATGAAAGAGGGATCCCAGCTAAGTTGGCTGGAGATGCTGGGAGATTGCTTTACATGAGATAAACTACTTAGACAAGGGTTTAGCCTGTTAAAGTTAAGTTTAGATTCGAGGAAGCATAGTATACCTTGTGTTTATATAAAACAATTTCTGTTTCCATTAATTTTCCTTAGTCACTCTCTCTTAAGTCTTAGCCTTTGATAATAAACTTACAATTGTTTTCACTATAAATATATCTCAGTGCTGTGATGTTATAAGACCAGTTGATTTTCAGTTGAATCAAACAAGTTAGTATGTACACGGTCCCCTTCGGGATAGCAAACCTGGTCATTTTTGTCCATGTCCGGTGACTTCTGAAAATTTGGGGATTGGTGTGTGCCTATTACTAATCCACAAAGGGAGAGTGAGGTCTGCAGAGGCCTGGAAAGCAGTGCTTATGTTGCTAGACATTGTTGGTTTCAAGGAGCTGAAATACAGCAGGCACAGACAAGACTGTTTCACACTAAGGGCAGGTAGTGGTGATGTGCCTCACAATCCTGTGAGCTCCTGGGGAAAGTCACACAATCTTTCTCTAGAGTTTCAGGCCACAGGGCTTATAGTAGCATACCTGAGATGAGAACCAAGCCCCAGAAGGGGTTGACATTTTCCACACTGTGCAACTCAGTGGTTTCACACACATGATTTGCTTGCTTCTTATTGTGTACCAAACTATCTACAACAACTGTGAGTGAAATAGGGTCTTTACAGGAAATGGCCCTTCCTGCAGAAAGAGAAGGGTTCAGGAAGTAGCTGTACATCCGGCATTTGAGACATTCTCCTGCCACAGGGCATAGTGGCTCACAGTAAACCATTAAAACTTCAAGGTGGGAACATGTTCTGCACTCACTGGGCAAAACATGTGCCCCCTAACTACAGCCTAGCTAGTGCTTACTGGTGAAGGCAGCATATGCACTCTCTGATTGCAGCACTGCACACATCTCTTGGTGGACCATGGCCTCTTTAGGACACGATGCATATGAAAGAAAGCAAGCTGAGTGTACCACTGCATGGCACACTCTTCTTTGTTAAGGAAGTATCCTGACTATCTGTTGGGGCAGGTACCATAGTAGGCTCCTTACTCTATCTTCCAAACCAATGCCCTAGATCTAAACAGTACCAAAATTTGTAGGGGAGTTGAAATCCTAAAGCCAGATTTAGTGTCTGATAACTAGAGCTTTAGCTCTCCATCTGGGGACTATTTGTAACATTTCATTGTTAAAATTATATGTTACTGTTTTATTTTTTAAATTAAGGAGTTGTTTTTACACTGCTGTTTTAAAGGCCTTAGGAAATCCCACCCCCCACCATGTTATGACAACTAAAATTCAAGTCTAAGAGAGTAAATGAAAAAGGATTATGGATTCAGTGAGGAACATTAAACAAATAACCATCAAAACCAGAAGTGCTAATACAATACATTTTCCTGGTACCATGTTATGCAATCGATTATCATAAAACAGATGAAACCCCCCATGTAAATAAAAACTGAGATGTTCAATTTCCCACAAGAGTAAAAAGCAATAATTGCACCATTTAATTATCCACTAAAAAAAAAAGTTTAGAAAAATTGATTTGTGTAAAGCAAACTAACAAAGAACATCTCCTAATGACGGATAAAGAATGAAACTTTTTAAAATCCTTGTCTGTGCATCAAAGCTATACTTAGGAGTTTTTCCCATTATTATACGTATTAATCATATGCATTGAGGAACTTGGCAAGAGCTATCAAAAACCAACTAGTGTAACTCGAATGCCAACTTCGCAAAATAATCAGGGTCTGCTGGGATGTATAATAAAATATGCCAGACTGGGTCATTATAATGTAGTTTTGAAAGAATTATACATATTCATTCTGCTCATTTAGCACCTGAATGACAACAAGCAGGTGAGAACATCGGAATGATACATCAAGCAAGACAGTTGCCATTATGAACAAAACATAAAAGAGTGTGACAGAGTTGAAAAATGGTAAGAATGTTCTGTTCATACCTTGCAGGCATTGTTATTCTTTGATAGTGAAATGAAGCTTGCTGGGGAGAGGGGTATGTCTTATTGTCATCACAGCTAACACTTCTGTGACAAATTACATGAAGTACATATTTTTCAATAAAATTCACCACAAATTTTTAAAAGTATTGCAAGGGTAGGAAAACTGCCAATCTCTTCTTGACTCCTTTGTTATATGCCAAGGATCTTTTCTGGGAAATGGAGGGCTTGATTAATCACCAATGAACTCCAAAACACTGCTTTTTGTTGTATTAATGAAAGACCAAATTATACCATGACATTACTGAATGACACACACACACACACAAAAAATCAACCCCCATACCTAATTCTAGAATGTATTATTGGATTCCAAAGGGCTGCTTTATGTCTAGAAAATAAACAGCTCAAAGGTACTTTATGAACACCACCTTTTTTTCTTCCTCTACAGTGTTTCAGAATATTGACAAGATGCTATCTGCTATCTTTCAAGCCACAGTCACTCACTGACAGATCATATCCAACCAGACCCCACAGCAGAGATGCCTTTTTGGAATTAAGACTTATTGTTTTTTAACTAGAATAAATACTGAAAAATCATAGAGCAATTGCCAAATGTTCGAGAAAGAACAGGCTCTCTTTGACATATCTAGTTGGGAGCAAGTTGAAATCAATGCGATTTCTGGAGGAAGAGAGTATTCAGCCTGGTCCATTGTTGGCTTGGCTTATAGGAGAATGCTTGTGTTTGAGATCATTCACATTTCTTTGTGGAAAATTCAGCAACACAAAATAATGGTGGATTGCCCTAGCAATATAACAACAGGTGCATTGTACTTCAAAAGGAAAAACTCAAGTTAATGTATTAAAGAGTTTCTTTTAAACCCAAGAACATCAAATGAATTCATGTATATGGTGGACTTGCAATATTAAGGGGACCAATTCTAGACTTACAGTTTAACCTGTGTAAATGGGATGTACATTGAGGAGAGGTGTGGTCAGTGGATACGGAATCCTCCCTCCATGCCACTGAACAGCTGTAGAACCATATAAGGTTTATCGTGCATAAACCTGCAATAGACTCTGTGGTTGCTCCGATTCCCTTTTTCCTCTTTATACACAAAGGTTTGGCTGCTAGATCTGCAAAACCACAGTCACTGAAACACAGAATTCACCACCTCTCCTCCAATACAGCCCATCATATCCTCAAATTCACAAGCCCCTCTACATTCAAGTGAAGAGAACTCTTTGTACCATGCATACATGGATATGGGCTTTTCTAAGTATGTCCCCATTTGATGCAGGGTAACAATAATGATTTCACTGCTGTCAAGGCCTTCCACTCCATGGGATGAGGAGCCAGAATAGAATATCTAATATAAATTCTTCCACCTGGGGACAGATAAATGTAGTTTAGTTAAAATTCCTACAGTGACAACAGCTGTAGAATCTCAACAAAGGATATAGCAAGAAAACCAGAGGGAATTATATACAATAAATAATGTATTGTACATTGGAGCTTTGGGGGGCAACAATTCACTAACAGATACCTACTCATTTGTGTGCTTCTTTTCTCTACATTTTTGGTAGATTGTTTGGGGCCATAGTTGGGGACAAAAAAACTGGTTGATGCAGGAAGGACTTCAAAGGGTGAAATATGGGGAAAAAGAAATTGTCTGGCTAGCTAGTTAAGGGATGGGGTGTTTGAATGACATTTACTCATTTCCCTCCCTTGATAACTCTCAATCAGTGATGAGAGAGAGCATGCATACAATGAGATCTTAAGGAGAAAAAGAGAAAATTAAACAGACTAGACCGCAAGGGCTGTAAGTCTGAGATTTATGTTTTATTTTTATGTGTTAGAATGCAATAGATCAGTTTGCTGAGCATCTTGTAGCAAGAAAAGAATAAATGCTAATTCATTTCTCTTAGAAATCATTCTTTTCTTGTGAATTTATTTTTAAAGCTGTAATAGAACTTCTAAAACTTTTTAGAAATGTTCTAAATTAATTTAAGCTCTGAGACTTGTTTTGGTTCTCCATCCCTATTACAGAGTCATGACTTTATTCTGGATTTAGTTACAGCTAAGAGTGATTATAGAAAACGTGGTGTTATCTGCTTGGTACAAGGACATATGAGACAATTTCCATGGACTCAAGATAAAATAAAAAAAAAAAAAAAAAGACTTTACCAGTGTTGAAATCATGGAACTAAATTTTTGAGCAACATGTCAGTGACACATCCATTAAAGTTCAGATTTACCATCTCCAGACTTAGGCCTGAAAACCAGGCACAGTATAGAGACAACATTTTTTCAGGACTTAATATAAAAATGCGTGAGTGCATTGTTTAAATTTGTTATTCGGCAAAGAATGTTAATCTGTAAATCTGTAAATCTCTGCTCTGATGATAGTATTGTCTTCTCTGCTGCTAGTATCATCATCCTTTCTAGAGGTTACTTGATTGTTTCAACTGAAAATTTCTAGAAAAACATTAATATGAAAGTTTTGCTCCTTCACTCTATCTGTCTCATCTTCCCATGTTTATAGCATTTTTGTTTGTATTTTCTCCAGTTTACACTTCCTCACTATATGGTAGAGGCTAGAACTGTACACACTATTCCTACTGCAGTTGGACCAATGCTAAGTAGTGAAACATAATTACCTCCTCCATTCAAGACCCATGCATGACATATATCCTGGAAGAACAGTGACTTACTTTGATCATAGTATTCAGTAGCATTTTTCCCTGTGTTTGTCCTTTCATTATCACTTATAGTATTTCTCAGATTCACAAGTTTCCAGACAGTTTGTATTCATACTGTTTATTTCCTTTTTCTGTGTGTATAAGTTTGCAATTTCCGGTACTGAATCTCACCTCAGTAAATCTGAGCTCAGATGCTCACTTTTCTAGTCTCTCTCCAGATAAGGCTATAGCTATGTTCTACCCTTTCAATTTTTCATCACTAGCAAATGATTGCAAGTAAATTTACACCTTACAATAATTAGTGATTAATAATTGACAGGATAGTTACAGTTGTTTGGACTTTGTTTATCAAAATAGTTTCTTTTGTTATTCCAAAGGCCAAGTATCTTGAATATTATTGAGGCTAGAAAACGATATTTCCTGTTGGTATATAACTTTATACTGAACTGTAGAAGCACTTTCTTAAACATCAATTCATTGAAATCTGATGGCAGTCAGTCTTTAGGTGAAAGTGGCAATTAAAAGAGCTACAAACAGCAGATGGGTAGAAGAGTTGGAATTGTTTGACCACGCTAGAGGATGTGTCAAGAATTTTGGCAAGCATATTGAATTTGTGAGTGGATAATGAAAGCACTGGGCAAGGGAAAAATGCTACTGAATACTATGAGATAAAACAACCTAATCAACTGGCTGTGTGTCTGGGGTAAAAGAAAAAAGCAATCCTGAAAGTAATTGCAGAGACTCCAGAAATGCATAAAGGAACAAGCTAACATGTAGGAATATTGTTGGTGGATGGTATTCCAAGACACAGATATGAAAATAAAACCTATTTGGATCTAGAAGATAAACTGTTTATTTAAAAACAATGATGGTAGTTGTCATTTAAATATAGGCTGAGACTAGCACACTGCACCCCATTTAATTTCATGTAGCTTGAGTTATATAAAGACAAAATATTTTATATGCAGTGTTGTTGTAGCTGTGTCAGTCCCAGGATATTAGAGAGATGAGATGGGGGAGGTCATATCTTTTATTGGACCAACTTATATTAGTGAGAGAGACAAGCTTTTGAGCTTACACAGAGCTCTTCTTCAACTCTGGGAAACGAGAGGCGTGAGTGCACAGCACCTCTAAAAATAAGGTTTAAGTGTCCCAAAGCTGGGCCTCAAAATCAGAGATTACTTTTGAAAGTTTGGCCATATCTGCATTATCCAGTATGAACATAAGAATCACATACACCTTCAATTTTTCAATAAGACTGCGTTTGTTTACATATTTCAGTTATCCATTCATTATACTAACCAGTCACTGGTATTGCTAGTAATTTTAACATATTTTATTCATTCTTCTGACTTTCCTTTTTCCCTGTGCTGTCAAGCGATCTCCAATGTGTATAAAATATTTTGTCTTTTTATATCAACTGTTTAATTTGTTACATTAGTATTAGTTGGTCTCATCATTTTTCTTCTTCTTTTGACATTGATTTTTCTTTTTTATTTATTCTGTCTTTAACTGTAGGTATGAATAGAATGATTCCTAACATAACACACTCTAGCGTGTGGAATAAACAAATGTGAATTAGGACATTCATTTAGATTACTCTTTTATCAGTCCTACAGTATGAATAATAATGAATTAATCACAAATATTACAATTCTAAAACAACATGACAATTGCTATGTCAATAGAAGTCTCAGTTTCTTAGTTTTACATCTAGCTGGAATTGAAAATTGAATTTATACTGTACTTGTGTTTTTATGTTTGCTATTGCTATTTGTTTTGTTTGGTTCATTCAGTTTGTACACCAAACTGAATATTTAAAACGATATTTTATTATTTTGAAACGGAGGCAACATATCCTAGTGGTTATTTCAGGGGCCTAGAAGTCAGGAGTTGCAGAATCTGTTTCCATCTCTGGCCTGCCTCCTCACTTCCAACATTTTGTGGCACAGTTGGATAAGATGAAGGATTGATCCATTTTAACACAAATCCTGAGCAAATGTATCAGAAGGCATATACTTAACTGCTATAATCTATCAGGTGTACAACCACCTGTTGTGATTCACTAGGTAAAAGGTAGTCTCCACCAGATGCCTTTGTAATGTCTTTATCATGAAAATATGCAAAGTTGGAACTGAAAGCACTACACACCCCTCCTCATTCCATCAGATTGACCTCTGGTTCTGAAGCCCCATTTGGGAGATTACAGGACTAATCATTTTATAACTAATACTCCCTAAATCCTTCCTCCTAGAGACTCTTTACTGCTAGGTATCACCCAAGGAAGAAGAATCATATGGGAAGCTTTTGAAGGCAAAACCATGGCTAGTTACCACAGTAACTGTGGTTCTCCATGATGATTGTTCATATGGGACCCACCTTTCATAATTCTTCAGAGACTCAGAATTTCTGAATTAGCAATGTTTTACCCTTGAAATAAGAACAATGGAGGGGGGGAGGGCAAGTGACTCCAATGGACTCTGCTTGTTAGCTTTTGAGCTCATATGCTGGGGGATGCTTCTCCCAAGAGTGGATCCTTCTGTCTATCTTAGTCTCTTATAGGATCCTCATTACTGTAATATCTGAGCACCTCACAATCTTTATGGTATTTACCCTCAACACCCCTGTAAGGTAGGGAAGTGATATTATCTGCATTTTAAAGTGGCTTACTCAGAGTCAGAGAGTAATTGCCCAGAAAATCTGGTGGAGCAGAGACTCAAACCTAGGACTCCCATGTCCTAGACTAGGATCCTACTCACTAGATCATCCTGTCTCTTGATTAGTCTTCTAGATAATCATCTGGAATTGCCACAGTTACTATAGTAAATAACCAGTTTTTATTTTGAAAAGGTGAATAAAGTAAAAGGTTAATTATAGGGAAATATTTGCCATATTACTGGTACAAATGAGTGCTTACTTTTTGGTAAAGCTGCCTTTCTGATAACTGCAAGCAAACTCAAAACAGGAGAGAAAGGAATTCAGAAGCCTAAGTAGTGAAATTAAAAACCGTTTCACATCCTGTCACTTTGTTGTTTGTCACTCTCCCCACTCCTTGGCACACTCATCTCTTCTAGAATGGATGGAGATGCTCCGGTACTTACTTGATAGTTACTCAAGAATGTACAGG
The DNA here is from genome assembly GCF_013100865.1 of Trachemys scripta elegans. Classification (NCBI taxonomy): domain Eukaryota; kingdom Metazoa; phylum Chordata; order Testudines; family Emydidae; genus Trachemys; species Trachemys scripta. The sequence continues at coordinate 52,484,073 of NC_048301.1, read as the reverse complement.
ATCTTCTGGGCTGAAGATTATTTAAAAAAAAAAATCCACCCATTTGCTTCATAAGGGTTTTTCTTAAATTGTATTGTTAAGGAGAGTGGCAGGGAGTGTCCAGGTTTTTCTAGAAAATCCAATTTCAATGGCATTTTCTCTCTGGAGAGAGAAAAACTCCCACTTACTCAAATAAAACTCCCACTGAGGGTCAGAACTGAGATAAGAATTCAAGCAGATGAGTAAGGAACTCTTATCACATTGGCAATTATTTGGGGGCACCAGACAGCAGCACCAAACACAACTTGGAATTTTGGATGCCTTCTCCTTTTCTGGTCAGCATTCTCTGAGATCCTTATGGTGTGATCCCTGTTGTCACCTGTGGAGAAATTGCAATATTGTAGATGAGATTCATGATGTGGATCTGAGATCAGAAGTTTGCCACATGTGAGTGGCTGTCTGGGAGCTAAAGCAGCAGATAGCATCAGTAAGTTGTTATGTTTTCAAGTTGAATGAAATTCATTTTTAGTTACTCTGTTGAGAAACAGTTCATGCCTTCCCATCCAAATACCACATTCTATAATATAAAATGTAGCTAAGTGACTTCAATATTACTTTACCTTTCATTACTGATCTTATTTTTGTCTTTAGGCCATGACGGGGCTTATGCCATTCTTAACTAAGCAAATAAGCAACAACATATGTTGAAATGTAAAATAAAATATGAACATGTGAATCACCTTTCAGATGAATCTTTGCCATAAAACAAATAATTTACATTTAAATAACTTATCTCCCTTTCATCTAATTTTTAAAACGTATCTTTATTCTTTCTCAACTAATTCACAAACTTATGGACTAGTTTGATCATATTTGTGCAATAAAATTGAAAATTTAAGATATGGCAGGTAATCAATTTTAGTCACCTCATCTGTGTTTCCAATCTCATTACAGATTGCAATTTTCAGTGCAGATTACATGATGACCCATCAGTGGCTTTGTTGTTTCTGAATTACCGATTCCTCGCCTACTGCCAGATAAGAACAAAGCCTATGCATCAGCCTGACAGCTTGCAAACAGAAAATGGGCTTGTAGGATTGGATTTAAATCCCAGGTGTAGGGGATAATTACCACATCAGTCATGCAGTAACTGAAAAATGGTATTTCAACAAGAAAAATTACATTCCTTTTATAGTGACAACAGAAATCATTATTTGAGGCTTCATTCTGATTCAGTGTATCATTACATGTGCACTGTACTCATTAAATGTAATGTTTGTTGCAACATAAAAAAGTTATTATTTCAGACACTTTTTGTGAAGCAGGTAGCTTAAATTCAAGGTTTGTGAAACCCTGACAATGTAGAGGTCATTCTGGCTATAATATATATCACAATTGGAACAACACTGGAAAACTAAGCATTCAAAACATCTTCTATTGTGGATGATACAGAAAAGGAGATATGCAAAGTAGTAGTGCATAAATCCTACTTTTGAGACTCTCCATGGATTAGATCCTTTGAAGCAGGCTTTTGATTCATTAAAACAAATAAAATGCTAATAAGATGCTATCGACATCTGTGTAGGGCTGTGCATTTTATGCACTTCGAATATGCAGTACAGCACATTATCAACAAATTCTTTCATAGTTTAAGGATCAAAAAAGGAGAACCTCCTCCCCCCTCAGACTCTAGACCTTTGGTTACCCACTATTTAAATACAGATATATTTTATCTTGTAATTTTTACTTTGGATGGTTACATACAAGGTTTGCATTGTTATCAAATAGAGAACAATAAAACAAAAGGCACATTCAACAGAGAAACCTTAAGGCACAGAGAATTATAAGCTGGCTACCTGAGAAATAGCTATATTGTGTTAATACATAGTGTTGTTTATAGTTATCAAGGCCCTCATCCTGAATATCCTCACTCAGCAAGTAGACCCATTGATTCTACTGCTCACACAACTAAAGCTTTGCAGAGTTGGACCATAGACCTTCCCATTAAGGGTAATCAGAATAATCAAAAAGAAGAACATGAAGTTATTTTGTTGCATCACTTGGCATACCTGTATGAGAGGGGCCATAATGCATTGCATTTGTGTTACTGCTTAACCGGCAATGTATTTCCATTGCTTATACATCCTATACTTTGCAACAAACCTCCTTTCTAATGCAGTGGTGAGTGGGCAACATCGTGTGACTTCAGTGCAAAGCCTAACAGCTAACAGCAAATCTCAGAAGTAGATCAACCATTTATAATTTTCTAATGAAGTATATAATGCAGAAATACATCTGTTTATCATTATTATATTTCACGTGCAGGCCATAATTGCTCAGCACTGCACAGTATGCAAAAGAAATCATGAGTCTTTGCTGCAAAGATCTTAAAGTCCAATTAAACTAGGGGCCACATTCACTGCTTACAGATCTTTACTTCTTTTCCCCAGCCCTGGCCTGGTCCTAGTCTTGGTAAATGTCAGAGCAGCCTGGGTGCTGCTTTGAATTTGTACCAGCTGACAATGGTTCTTTAGGACTATCTGCCACTTCTCCTCTCCATCATGACCCCCAGGTGGTGTGGACCTAAGGAGGATGGCAAAAGGATAGATTACACCAGCTCTTTACCCATCGGGGATTCACACACCCTAGTGGTACATCCAAGAGGATAATTAGGACCAGATCACAAAAGGAGTCAGTCCAGGAAATGTGCCCCATGTCTGTTCATTATGTGTTTGATGCTACCCCTATTAAAGTTAGTTGGAGTTTTTGCCATACGCTTCCATAGGAACAGAATAATGAGGTGAGATACTATGCTATATTTCACATCATTTGCAACTTATCTTTGTTGCTTGAATTTGCACCGTTTATTGTAGAACAGTAAAAGGCTGCAGTCAGAGTAAACTAATTAAGCATATAGTAATAGAGTTACAAGGAGTCGCAAGAGAACTGGAAATGATTTTGTAGTGATATTGGGAAGAAAAATGCAGGTCTGCAGGTGAATCAGGTGGCAATATTACAAACTCTATTAGTATGCGGACAGGCACAGTGAATGAAACAGAAATTAATATTTTGTTCTGCTGTGGAAACACCAACTCCTGTAATGCTGTGAAAAATGGAATTTAGCTGCATGAGTGCTATCAATGCCTTGCATGTAATGGATAAATTGTGGGGTTGACACATAACTGAATAGGGGATTATAAATTGTGCTCCAAACTCACAGCATTCTGAAGATCATGGTTTTATAACCTGTATTTTTTTATTTTTTATTTTTTTGCCCTCTTCACAAAACTGTCCATGCCTAGTTGTCTACACAAACCAAAAGGTTCCTGGGTCTTTTGTTTCACTTCTAAACTGAATACACTTGCATAATTTGTTACTTAAAAAAAAAAGGGTGCTGCTCTTAGGCAGTGCAACTTCCAATTTCTAAAAAACATTTTTTTATATGAAGTAATGTCCTTGTAGTGCTGGAGAATTTGGACTATAGCACTGGAAATGATAGGATTTAAGTGTATCTAATAAATATTCAATGAGATAAACAGTACAACTGCACTGGAAAAATTCATACTGTATTTTTCATTCCTGATCACAATTAATATTCAGTTCTTGCTTTGATTCTTTTGTTTCTATCCTTAGGGCCAAAATTATCAAACACAGGCAGCTAACTTGAACCCACAAAATATAAACATAGTGAACAGGTAAATGGGCATGCAAAACACCAATTTACACTTGCAAAACAGGTAATTTCATGCACTAGCAGTAGTCTGCACATGCAATTACTCATCTGGTTCATGCATATGCATGTTTTTGAGAACAATTATCTGTTTGCATATGAGCATATATTTCACAGGCTCAGTTTAGGCACTGATTTTTAGTTCTTATAATTTGTGTGCATGTATAAACACCGCTGAATTCATTTCAGATGGATTACAGGTGTATGATCCTGTCACAGTAGGAGGCTGCATTGGATCAACCTTATAGGTTCGCTTGGAAAGTCAGCTTCTACAAACACACATCTCCCAAAAATCTTCTCTCCTTCCTTTTACCACCTAGATATTTTCAGTACATCACCTGTCACTATGCCAGTTCCCCTGGCCCACCTGTTCTTCACATACTCCTCACTGATGGATCTCTTCAATGGGAGAAAGGCCCCCCCTCTCACTCTTGGCTGGGTACCAGTTAAACCCTCTGAGGTTCTCTCAGGGTCTTTAGAAGCTGTCATGTGGTCACACTCATCTCAGCAAGCTCTATAGGGAGTTCCACAAGTTGACTGTGCCTTATGTGAAGAAATACTTCCTTTTATTTGTTTTAAACCTGCTGCCTATTAATTTCATTTGGTGTCCCCTAGTTCGTGTGTTATGAGAAGGAGTAAATAACACTTCCTTATTTACTTTCTCCACACCAGTCATGATTTTATAGACCTATATCATATCCCCCCTTAGTCGTCTCTTTTCCAAGCCAAAAAGTCCCAGTTGTATTAATCTCTCCTCATACAGAAGCCATGCCATACCCCTAATCATTTTTGTTGCCCTTTTCTGAACATTTTCCAATCTTTTTTGAGATGGGACGACCACATCTGCACACAGTATTCAAGATGTGGGCATACCATGGATTTATTTAGCGGCAACATGATACTTTCTGTCTTATCTATCCCTTTCTTAAGGATTCCCAACATTCTGTTTGCTTTTTTGACTGTCGCTGCACATTGAGTGGATGTTTTCAGAGAACTATCCATGGCAGGTCTCTCATAGTACCTGATGGTCCTTTCCAAGGGCTAGCTAGTGAAGTTCAAGCAATTCCCTAGCAACTGCATGCTAGGTTATTGAATGGTCTGTTGGGAACCCATGAAGGATTCCCCCGGAACCATGTACAAAGATTAAAGGGACACTACTAGCTCTATGTCAGTTACAAAGACACTAGGAGTGAGGATGTGAATGCCTCCCAGCTCCTGGAGCTCTGCTGGGAGGATCACTGCTTCCTGAACCCCTAAAGAACCTTGGAGGATTGAGGGAGGCAAGGATCTTAGTTTGTGACCTTCTAAAAAGCCTGCTGGTGTGGGGAGCAGCCACCTGGCAACTCCCTGAAGTCCCCACTGAGACACTGAGGGGCAACTGGGTCTCAGGGTGTGTAATGCAGGTGAACTGTGACTAGTGTGGTATCGTATCCTACGTGTGGTCCAGTTAGTATAAGAATACTAATACTATCCCCAGTAAGCAGGGGATTTTATCATTTTAGTTAAGTAGTAGTGCTTATGGAGGCACCCTATGTATGCGCACCATGTAATCTCAGCTCCACTGTGCACATATATAGGGGTGCCTGCATACATGCAGCTTAGTATTTGTATGTGCTATCTACAGCATGTGTATTCATTGCCGGCATGAGCTGTTTGAATATGCCTGCTTTTTAGGGATAGTCACCAAACTGTGGCTGGATTTTTTTTTTATTTTAGAGTTGGGAAAGCGTGGAGTGATTCCTTACCTCTCCCCATTCTCTCAGCTCCAACACAACTGAAAGAATTTTACTCAAAGTTTCCAGTACAAAACAATTACCTTCAGGCAGGTACCAAGCCTGGAAGATTTCAGCTTGAGAGATAACTGCTTCATTCAAGTTAAACTGCTTTGAACAAAGTTAATCGAATAGTGCAAATAAATTATTCATCAATTCACAGAGGGAAGAAAAGCCAAATAACCTATTTGCAAATTTTATTCAACCAGCTCTAGTTATGAGCATGTGAAAACAGGCTGTTATAGTATAAACTGTTTTGTACCATTAACTGTAGCAGTCACTGCCAGAGACTGCTACAATACTGTAATAGTGCATGGTATAGGGTAGGATTTTGAAAGGCCTCCAAGGGTGTTAACACCCAGCACCCATTGTAAATCAATCGGACTTAGGAACTCTCTCTCTCTCTACTGCCTTTAAAAATCTCATTCCAACTCTTTAAGTATATTATAGTTAAAATGGCTTGTGTTAAACTGGGAGGTAAAGGGAAGCCATTTGGAATTTGTATTAACAATATCTAGCTTCATCAAAAGCTCATTGATATCAACGGTCAATAGCAAATTGGTGTGGGACTGATAAATGGTAGTTACTGTAGAATGCTGTACATCTGCAGCAGTCATGCTGTGGTAGGTGGAGACTATTTTCTTTTCAATATAAGTGCCCATGCTATGAGATTGTTGACATTTTTTGAAAGTGAAGCAAATTGGTAGATGTAACAGAGTGCAGTGGTGCTTACAATGAGTTAAAGTTAACTCCTCTCCCCTCTCCACTGACGCAGATGCTCAGGCAAAGGGCTACACAGTATCCACTGGGTGACAGAGGGCAAAATGCCTCTGGGAAGGTTGAGGAGTTTTCACTTACTCCTGCTTTTAGTTTATTTTAACTTGTTTTGATTTCTTGTTACAAATTGTATCCATTGAAGAAAACCCTTGCTGACAACATCTGTACTTTTCTTTCTGCTGAGTCAGTCCAACAGCTTATAGTACATGAATTCCCAAATGTATTTGTTGTTGGTCAATGAACAATGAGATTATTTATAAATGGCACTAGTGTGGCTTTGCTTTCTGAAGGAAAAATATGTGCATCATCCAAATACTGCAAAAAATCTACTTAAAAGATCTGAAGCATTAGTAAGCCCATGTTTTGAAATAAGTATTGTTAAATAATACTGTATTTTTTTTTTTTTTGCTTTTTTCAGAGAACATTTCCCCCCTTCATTTCAAACTCAATTACATTCGCCTTCTGAAATTCAGATTAGTCAAAACCAGGCATACTAATTAAGAACACAGGTTAAGTGCCAACACAATTTACTAATATAATACTCAGCAAGTTATATTCAGTCTTGCACCACCAGAACAGAAACTATATGATCATTGGTCTCGATACATTTAGAGGTACTGGGGATGTTCTAGGAATCTTTCTGAGCTCTGGATACATCAGAAAATGACAATGCCTTCCTACTATACAGACAGGAAGAATCTTGTTTCTGGACCTAAAAGAATAATTCTTAATTTTTCAGTACATTTACTCTCCTATTCTGTTTGTCCAGGAAAAATTGTGAAATTCTCAGATTTAACTCATATTCCCCCAATATATTTAGTGAATAACTCTTGGTCTGTTGGTCACTCGTGAGCAACTGTGAGTCAAAATTTGGAATTCATGCTCTTTAGGTCTGATCCAAGTCCAACTAAAATCAGTGGAAAGAATCCCATTGACTTTAATGGGCTAAGGATTGGATAATTGGCTAGTGTGGTATTGGAAACTTTACCATTAAGTGCGTTAGCCTCCCAGAGAAGAAGTCTGGCGGATGGACACTGGGGTAGTTTACCTTCTGTTAAGTAGAGACAGTTGTGGAACTGCATCACTGAATAAAGAGGATCTCTTTCAAGCACCTTGGACACAGAGTGATTAGTGAACACCACAGTTAGCTATATCTTATGTTACCGTTTCAGTTCCGTGAATAGATGTCTTGTATAAGTTATCAACTGTTCAAATTTTTCATTGCATATTTGAGTACAAAAGGAAGTTTGATCTGAAAATTCACTTTTTGCAAGTAGTCATACTAGTACAGAATGGTTGCAGAAAGCAAATACAAAATAGATATGAACAAAATCAAAGTGGATGTGTTAAAATATAACTGAATATTCATTGAAAATATTTTGAGGTATTCGTTCAGTTTTATTTACTGCACACGTCACTACCCATTTCAAAGGACATGTCTATACCCTGTTTCATGGTATTATCAGATAAAATAAAACATTTCACAACCTTCTTAACATTACAGGCCACAGAAACAAAAGTAGTGTGAAACTATACTGTTCATTTCATTTTGTAAAATACATGCTCTAATTCAAGCATAATTGGCTCAATAATGTTTACTTATGTAGTAGAGAAGAATAATTCCCTTCATTGCAGAAATTACTGGTTGAAATTCTGTGATCTATATTATGCAGGAGGCCAGACTGAATTATCTTACTGGTCCTTTCAAGCTTTAAAATCTGTGCAAAATTCTCTGAAAAATAATTTGCATCAGTTGGATACCAGTCCAAGTAGTTTCTTGCATTGTGCACTGCTGGTGCCTCTAGCGTCTATTCAAAATGTAGCATTTTTTAAAAGAAAACTAAAAACCCCATTGGGGTTAGGAGATGGCTTTACATTTACCACATCTAAACAAAATGCTCTCTTCTCCTTCTGCTTAAATGACAATCATCAGATGCCAAGTTATGGAAGAGTGACATCTGGCTCCTTGGCAAACACCTCAGGCAACTGTGTTAATGACTTCGGAGATGGCTCTGGATCTGTAATAGTACAATGCAGACAACAAAGTTAGCGCTATCTGTTTACTCTCAGACATCTTTTTCCTTTTGTCCTTTAACTCATATTGGTTTACTTGATTACCACTCATAAGTCTGACTTACAAGCCTTTCTATGTATTTCCATCCTCTACAATATGCTTTTTACAAAAAGTGATGGCCATACTTTACAGCCAGTTATATTCTGCATGCAACTGAAAAGAGAACGTCTTGTCATTTGAAAGTGTATTTTTAGTGCCTGATAAAATTGCATTTTGTAGATGATCACATTTAGTGCTCTTTGCGACTAGACAGTATAAAGGAAATATAGCCTTGTTGAACATGTAGGCTTTGAATTTGAAAACTATACCTAATGCTTCATTAGCTATAAAACGGAATTGTAAAAAGTGGCAATTGCAATAATAATAGTTATGTCTCTCGGTGGACGAAAAATATTGCTATACTGTTAAAACAAAGTTTTAATCTGAAATTGCATCTGATGTTTTGATATGACGGCATTGTTTTCTAATGCTGAGCTTTCTTACCTACCAATGAGCAGTTGACCTATTAAATATATAGGCAACAAAAATACCTAGATGCAGATTCTTTGTGCCAATCTAGTGGTGCAAAAGGAGGGAAACCTTTTGCAAGTCATCTGATAAGGATTCCCCAGTGTGGAGGCTTCCGTAGCATGTGTACAGCCAGCAAAGCTGACACTGCCACAACTGTCAGCTCAGGAACATCTTAGGAGTTGCTGCAGTATGGTGTAACTAAGCTATTCCCAGTTGGTATACGGCATATGTTGCACTAGGGGAATGTAGCTAACTAGTTCAAATTAGAGTAGCCCCTAGGCTGCTGTAACCCACACTGGTTATCAGGTAACCAGTTGTTACCCCACATTCTGCTGCACACAGTAGAAGCTGGCTGCAGCAGAGAATATGGCCCCTAGGCACTGAGATATATAGTGGTGGACAGTATAAAAACACAGAACTAGATCATCAGGTCCAGCTAGGCTGCATTTATCCAAGAACTAAAGGTGGATGAGAGGTAGTTGTAAGCCATCTGCCACTCCCATGATCCTAGTATCACCTGTAGCTTGGAGACTGGTACCCCGTAGGGTCATTCCACTGGCTGGGAGTTGCAGGAGTGTAAAGTGCTCCAGCCATGCCCCTTCCCAAACCTGACATGCCCTATGCTGTGGAGACTAGGAATGTGTATGGTAGGAAGGATTATGCAGGCTTTTTGCAGGCTATGCCAGGGAAATCCCCAACTGCCCCATTAGGCCAGCGTAATGGCTGCTTTATATTGCCTAAGCAAAGTAGCCGAAGGGGGTCTGAGGATCTGGCCCTTAAACAGATTTCTGTAAAACTGCTATGCACCATCAAACCTGCTTTTCTACATAATGAAAAATCAATGTTATGTACATCCATACAGAGAGATTTAAAATTTCTTATGCTTTGCTTCAGTTACTTTAGATATCTATCTATCCTTTTGCTTGCCTAGGAGCTATTCAGGTATTCATTTACTTTATAAAAAACACATTCTTTGCTATTCTAACTTATACATGAATATTCTGGCCACACTGTAGAACGAAAGCATTCATCATGTTTAATGGGGAACAAATGAAAAAATATTTATTTTGCCTAGATTTTTATTTATTTTTATTTAGATATGCTATGAAATATGTATAATCAATTCAAATGCCAAGGTAAATTACAGTAGTGGGTTTACAAAATGTCAATTTTTAAATTAAAAGGGGCTCAGTGTAAAATTCTAGGTGTAGCTCCTTAATAATGACATTACACATTGTATTTCAGTGAAATACAACCTAAAGTTGCTGGTACAGAAAAAAAAAATATATATATATATATAGAGAGAGAGAGAGAGAGAGAGAGCTCATCAGTATTTCCCTATTTAAGTGGCTAAAGTTGCAAGAACCAATTATGAACTTTTGCTACACTGGCTGCTTCACCGAGACACAATAAGAAGAGCAATATAGATATTACTGCCAAGGTGAAATGTCTTTCAGCTATGAATTATTCTCGTTAGGAATAACAAAATCTTTTTTTTTTTTTTTTTTTTAGAAGTTGTCAGTCTCTCACTGAACTCTCTTGTGCCTTCTTTAATGCAAAACTTCAAGCCCTATAAGAAAATCAGTGCTGCCAGTAAGGGTGTGAACAGATGTTTTATCTCCACATTGTGTGCATAAAAGCAAGTACTCTGATGTAAATTGATCAAACTGTAGAAACAAATCATTTAAGATTTGTGCAGTGATTAATAACAGAAGCCAGTAATCAAATCTCCCTGCCACCAGCACATCTGTTACAGAGAGTTTCTAGTTTGCCCTATTATGCAAATATGTAATAAAACAAATACATTACTTGATTTAGCAGCTGCTTGAAAAATATTTTTAGGGTTTTTTTAATGTATTGTTTTTACGATTGATAGCTGCTAATGTGGTCTAATTCAATTACGTTTATGAAAAGGGTCACAAAATTGGAAGAATCATTTGTGTGCCTTGTTCTGTGACTAGTGCAGAATTTTAAAACTTTTAGCACTGCTCAGTTGCATATAGCTTCAAGATCGGTGAAGATGAAAGAGAGTCCAAGATGTTTTGGAACACACAGTGACAATAAAATAGTAGGAGAGAGAGCTTTGCTAGGGCCCAGTGCTTCAAACACTTCACACAGGTATAGTAGTCTCATTGACATCAATGGAATTACTTACATGAGTAAGTGTGTGTGTTTGCAGAATCAAGCCCTTGATTTATGTCTTTATTGTTGCCCCTCCTCCAAGGTATGGCTTAAGCCTCCTGCCTGATGCTTGCTACTTCCAGTGACTTATCCCCTTTCCTGACATAACTTGGGTCCTAGTTCTTTTTAGGGGAGCCTGGTGCCTCTATCCAAAGTGACTCCTCACTGTGGCTGGAATACAAGCGTGCTGTCCACTGGGAAAATGAATAATGCTACCACAGGAAACAATAAAATACATCAGCATAAAGCCCAACAAAGAATGACACACCCCAAAACAACAATATAATATATGGGGACTAGGAGCAGGAAAATAAGGAAGAGGAAGAGAAAAGACAGGGTTAGGATTAACTAATAAATACTAAATATCACCAACTAAACATTCACAATTTATCCCAACCCTCAGCTCCCTCCTGGGCATCTTCGTAAACAGATGATATGCTCAGAATAAGTTTGTTTGTCTAGGGCATCCAGCATTCACAGCCCTGCAGCACTTGTCTCCAAAGGGGTCCTCTTATAGTGTCTTCAGTCCTGGATGGATCAGGGTCCTCTCCTGGTTCCTTGGTCTTGGGTTCTTTGGAGGTCCTGGCTGGTTCTCAATAGCTGGCACCAGGTCAGTTCTCTGCCTCTGTGGACACTGGTCTCTGCAGGGCTAGAAGTGCCTGAGCTATGAACTAGATCTCACAGCAATTCAAAGACTCCCCTTGTGGAGAGTGGGTGTTAATCAGAGACCATTTGAATTGTTTGCTTTTCAGATCCCAAGCTCAAACTGAAACTAGCCTCTGAGTCAGGCTGTCATCTCACACTGTGGGGCTGAGTAGCCCTGGCTGACCATTGGCCCAGCAAACTGCTTGACGATATCCAGAGTTCTAGGAGCTGGCAAACTCCAGGGGTTACATTATCATCATTGTATTACTGAAAAGGACTGTAACTTCTCAAAGCCAGTTCTAGAAAACTGTGTCCCTTGATGCCCCCTGAGGAAATTCACCCCTGTGCAAAGGAAGGGGTGACAGACCTTTTTACATTTTCACAGACCTTTTTATCATTTAAGCCCCACTTAAATCCTATTTTGAGGGTTTAAGTGGTACACTCTGTAGCCCTTGTCCTGTCCCTCTCCACAGGAGTGAATTTCACTCAGGATGACCACAGCAGGGTTGCACAACAAAACCCAGAGAGAAGGAGCTATTAAGATCATGGTTTACTCACTGCTATCGATGATCATTATTTAGCACCAAAAATGCAGTAGGCATTTTATGGAAATGGGTAAGCAACAGGGGGCCAGGAAACAGTCTACACTGGAGGACCAAGCTCTGCTATAGGGCACAGCAGAAAGAAGGTAAAGTTTTACTGGTGGAGAAAAAAAAGGAGGATTATATTGCATTGTGGGAGCGTAACCATCCTCATTCAGGGGTTGGTAGGGAAGTATGGCCATCTGGTCAGGGCTACAACCCATGACCAGCAGAGGCTGTTGGTAGGGGGGCCTGGGCCCTTCCATTCCACTGGGCTACCAGTGATCTGGCAACCAAGGCTGCTTAAGGCTGCTCTCCTTGGGCCACTTCCTATTCCCCCCACCCACCAGCTTAGCCCAAGGCTTTCCACTGCTGGGGTAGTCAACATCAAGAAAGCAAAAAGGGATTACCAATGTCCAGGTCCATATGCGGGGGAGAGGGGAATGTTTCCCTCTCTGGATGCTTCTGGGATGGGTCCTCCCTTTCCTCAGGGAAGGCCCTTTGGGGCTGTTAACCTAGAGATTTCAGCCTTCCCTCTGCTCTGCACTGCTGGAGCCGTGGTCTGCTGTCTTCCAGTCTGCCACCAAATGGGCTGTTTCCCTGTCTTTTAATTCCTCCACCAGATGGAGCATTTTCTGCAGGTGTGGCAGGGCAGGGTGGGCTGGACCAAAAGTAATTACTTAATCACTTGTTGCCTAGTGTGGGGTTTGTACACCCCATCACAGGGAGGGAGAGATACGTTTGAGTGGGCTGGAAAATGCAATGTAGTGGGAGTGGGCTAAAGAAACTGCTACCTTCCAGATAGGGTGGCTCCTGATACATCCCCAGAATATCAGATATTCCAATACTTCTGGGGGTAGCATGAGCCCATCCCCCCCTCTGCCAGTGTGACCTCACATGCACCATGTATGCAAGGTCACACTGCATGAAGGATGCCATTTTGAAGGTTACACTGGTGGGGATGAAGCAGCATGCTCTTCAAAATGGCATCCTCCATGCACAATATCAAACAAAACCACATCTGGTTTTACTGGACAAGGGACAAACCAGACAAAAACAGGACTGTCTAGCTTAAAACCAGATTTATGGCCTGCCTACCTCCATATGATGCTTGGATTTACCATAGGAAGAAAATATATAGTGTTGTCACTCTGCCCCACCCCCAGTGCTGATTCCAGTCTGTGAAGAGAGGGCTCTACTGAGTCATGTATAGGGAGTGGGAAGCCAGGACCACAGAGACATCTCCATTCCCTTCCTGTTCTATTAATGATCTTATGCCACGTCCATCACTGTGATATCAGGAGCACCTTCCATTAACACAACAAGTACCAAAGGAATGGAAGCTTCTAGAGGTCATTCTTGTTTATCTCATTTATTTTAATAATAAATCTCTCCTAGTTTGTAAGTGAAAGAAGTGTTACATTAAAATCAAGGCATCATTAGAACAATAAAAGTAAACTTTTTTAGCTGCTTTTGTTCTGGGATAACAAGATCTATTGAGTATTGATTAACACCTTGCAGGATATGGTGTGTGGATTTTTCAGTTCATAGAATCATAAAATCAGAATATCAGGGTTGGAAGGGACCTCAGGGGGTCATCTAGTCCAACCCCCGGCTCAAAGCATGGTGATCACTCTAAAAAAAAAAAAATTTATCTTCTCTTATAGTTAACAATGAAAGGCACCATTTACATTAATAAAATTATCATTTTCCCTCTTTTACTGATATCTATCATGTACATTGAACTGAATTGCAGCACATAGTCATGGAAACTTCTTGGCTTGGTAGGGTTCTTGCCTTATTTATACTTGCATTTGTTCCTCACACAATCATCCGAATTCACTACAATTCTATCTCGCTTGTACAACTGAACTTCTGTGCTTCCTGTGTCCCTTTCCCAGCATGTAAAGTTATCATTACTCCTTCTGGCTTTTCTATGCTTGCTGATCCACAATGGCAAATGTTATGAGTTTACAAGGTTCTCTGAAATATGCCTAAAGGTTTTGTTTGACCCGTATGATCTTATCTGTGCACGTACCACCTTTCCTGTTTAAGCATACAGGCCAATAAACAGACATTGTTAGTGTGCTGTTAGATACAACAGATACTTGAGTGTTGTTGAATGTAAAAGAGCCTTTAGGGAACATGGGCTTTTCAGAAACATTTGTGAAACATACTGTCGCAGCCAAAAAATCCTGCGGTGCTGTAAGAAAAATTGGGTATCATTTCACACAGAGGTTTGCAGAGCAGTCACCCTGAGACTTGCTAAACATTAACAGAGATTGGGTCATATTCAGCATCTTTTTCCAACACTGAATGAAATGAAAAATTCCACGCAGTGAATTTAATATTGGCCTAGATTTCATGTTGTCTGTCACACTGTGTGTGTGTGTGCACTCGCATGCATGCACATGAATTAACACACAAGAGAGACACAGATGGTGGGTAATTAATAAATAGCTATGGCTAAAACTACCATCATGGCAGATTAAACTATTGAGAGCTATAGCTAGTTGCATATTATTCATCAACTGTTTTATTTTGTGAATTAATAATTTTTGACCAGCTCCAGTATTGGTAGCCTAATTGAGGCCTTTTTAAAGTTCAAGATGAAACAATTAGAAGTATTTACACATAGTAAAATGTCCAAACTGCTGAAATCTCAAAAAAAGAAATCAATGAATGTCATTGGCATGAAAACTCCTGTTCATACTGAAAACTTTAAACAACACAGAAATGACTGCATGACAAAACAGAACAAAAGCCAGAGTGAACATTATGAAAAATTTATGTCCTGGTCATACAAACTAAACAGCAGGGGTTCAGCTCTTATCTAGGTTCTTATATTGGCACCCAGCATCGGTGTCTGAGAGCCTCCCGAATAAAATATCAGCAATGATAACTCTCCCTTCTTGCCCGGTTGAGAGTTCCTTCCTCTGCATGCCTCTGGTGAATCCCTAATGAGCCCTGTGTTTGGGTGACTAAACCTACTTCTATGGGATGGAGGATCAAACCGGGTCTCCTTGATCGAAGAATGAGAATGCTTAGGCATGGGGCCCTGAGATAGCGCTTCAATCCCAGGGAGTGGTGGTGTAGACAACGAGACACATAGCCTGAACTATTCCCTATTCTGAATTATATATTTTTATAAAGTATTGCTATTAAAACAGACAAACATTAATTTCAAACAAATATCATCCTTGAGCTGCCTATGCAAGCAAAGTATATTGTTCTGGAGAGATGCATTTTAATAGTCATCATAGAGCAGAACGAGTTAGTGTGTCAAATACATTCAACAAAAGCCCTGAACAATACTTTCTCAGAGAAGGTCCTATAACTATTTGGATATCTCTTATTCATGACTGGTAGAATACACTGATGAACAATCAGCATACCTGAATTCACCAGATAGCCAAAAACACAAAAACAAACAAACAAACGAACAAAAACCAGCCATCTGTGAAACAGCACAAGCCCTTACAGGGAAAATGAATTATTTTAAATATATTCATTATCCACAGCCACCACATTGAAAATGTAATCTCCATATTGAAGAGACCTTCAGTTTCTGCTAGACAACTGGAAGAAGAGGGAGAAGAATCCAGGAATCACTTTTGAAGAGTTATTCAATTGGTTAGGCTGAAGCTAGAAACTCCAGCTCTTCTAAGGCAATATTTCTCCCCTCCCACATCACTGAAGGTGATTATGGGATCCTATCAACAGACAATATGTTGATTAAAAAGTCTTATAACTATTTTCATTTATTTTTTTCCTGTGTATTTCTATTTTCTGCCTCTGGATATTTGAAACAGAAAGAAGGCCAACTAATTCAGATTAGAGCATTAAAACAAAACAATAATGGTTAATGTGCAGACAGAAATGATTAGAAGTTTGGTGTGAATTAATTCACAGAAATATCTAAACCTTCCAATGTTTATTCAGACTTTGACAAACATCAGTCAAGAAATTTTTTTTTTGAGGGGGAGACTCCCATTGGAACAGAATTTCTTATGGAATGTCCTGAATTTGGTCAGGCCAGAAATGTCACGTAATAGCTTTGCCAGCATTATTTCTGCATCTACTCCCATCCAAAAGTAATAAATGCCAAGATGTATTACATTTTCTCAGAATAACTAACTGATTTTTAAAACCTCTTTATATAATCCATACTATCAACATGTGTAAAACACTGAGCTGCATTTGGCTTAAGGGAGATTTGAATTGACAATGGGTCAAATTCCAGCCTTAGTTGGGCAATTGATATTTAAGTCAGCAGGTGTTTATGTCATGGACAATGGAGGAGGTTAAGGGAAGCTCCACAAAGCTTTCACATAGTTTTCTACCCAATTGTTTTCTTTGGTAGGGAGGGTCTTTTCAAACACAGTTTCCCCCATCATGCTATCTATGGGTCTCCCGCAGCTCTCCAACGTCCCCTACAGTGCAGCTGTGATGAAGCCTCACTATATGGGGCTTGCCAAGCCAGTGCCTTCCACAGATTCTGTTCCCATTGGCCATCTGGGTGATCTTGGGCATGTCACTTCCCCTCCCCATGCCTCAGTTTCCCATCTGTAAAATAGAGATAATGATACTGACTTTATTGGTAAAGTGCTTTGAGATTTATTGATGAAAAGTGCTATATAAGAGTTAGATATTATTATTATAATAATTAGTAGTGGTATAAAACAGGTCTACCCTCACCCTGGGGAGAGAAGGTGATGGGAATATAACAGAGCACTGAGTTTTATTGTATTTCCATTCAGATTTTCCTAGATATCCACTGGGGATAATGCACTTCCTCCACTGCTGCCACAAGCCACAAACCCTTCCTACTGTGAGTTGCCAGATGCCCATGTCCGCCATACACCTTATCTGCCGATATCCGTGCCCTCCACAGCATCCAGGAAAAGTGGCGTTCACTGCTATAGATGTGGCTGATTTCAATGTTATGTTCATAGCTAAGGCTCTCATTTTCCCTATTTTTTACTGAAAAATTCCTGGTTTTACAAAAGTTTTGTTTAAATTATTTTTCACCTGAATTTTTGACCAATCAAGTACACCAAAAATACCGATTATGCTAACTAAATCCAAAACACTACATCAGGTATATGTTAATAAGTCAGTCTAAGTGTAAATTCAGGGCTCTCTGTAAAAGTAAGTGCAATGGAGTCCGACTCACCACTGCAGTGCCTCCTGCTGACTGTCCTGGGATTAGCTCTGCTAGCCACTCCACCTTCTTCTGGTAATGTCTCGCTGCTGTCACTTTTGCTCCTAGACCTTTGTCATTCCAAGGACCACAACATCCTCTTCAGGACACAGCCTTCTGGCTGTGCTACACTCTGTGCTTCCCGCTTCCGAGGGAACTGCAGTCTGCTGTCCAGTCACTTGGGGTTGCGCCAGCCCAGCTATACCCATGGCTGACTACTAGTAACTTCTATCAGGGCAATTCTATATTCTAGACCAGGGATCAGCAATCTTTGGCACGCTGTTCGTCAGGGAAATCCAGTGGCGGGCCGGGACCGTTTGTTTACCTGTAGCGTCCACAGGTTTGGCTGATCGCAGGTCCCACTGGCACATCCCTTGGCCCACACTGCTTCCCGCAGCCCCGACTGGCCTGGAACGGTGAACCGTGGCCAGTGGGACCTGCGATCAGCCAACCCTGCGGACGCTGCAGGTAAACAAACCGTCCTGGCCCGCCAGCGGATTTCCCTGACAGGCTGCGTGCCAAAGGTTGCCAATCCCTGTTCTAGACAAAGCTTGCCACTAACTTCCACACAACTGGATTTTTTTCCCCACCTGCTCTCCTGACTTCAAGCCTACATTTCTGAATAGACCAGACTCATTTACATTATGCAAAGAAATGGTCATCTGATTAGTTGACCTGCTTCTAATGTTATAAATAATGCCACTATCTAACAATGAGCTGTTCTAGCTAACCTAAAAATCAAACTATAGATGCAAAAGTAATAACGTACTTTTCTTCTGTATTACCAAACTGTTAACTCAAATCTGAATTAAAAATTAAAAATTCATGAGGGATAGAGGGACATTTTATGCATGATTTTAATAAGAGGTTATGGGGATTCTGTTTATTTTAAAACTTTGTGGGAGTCAAAGAAAAAAAAGGGTGATATTCTGCACTCAGTTACACTGATGTAAGCCTAGAGTAACTCCACTAGAATTGATCCAGATTTATCCTATTAACATCAGAGAGCAGAATCTGGCCAATAAAACAGAACACACAGGAAATCTGTCTGGGAGGCTATGCATACATCCCTAGTTCTAATGACATCACCCTTGCAGTTATATCTTCAGAA
Source organism: Trachemys scripta elegans (assembly GCF_013100865.1). Lineage (NCBI taxonomy): Eukaryota > Metazoa > Chordata > Testudines > Emydidae > Trachemys > Trachemys scripta. The sequence goes on along the minus strand of NC_048301.1, from coordinate 52,465,510 downwards.
CCCCTTGATGGGTATGTGTAGCCTTGCAGTTACCTCTGCACTATCCTCTCTCTCTCTCTCTCAGAGATATAATGCAAACGCTAGTTTTCATCTTCCAGAGTGAATTTGCATGCCTGAAAAGCTATTTAACTCTGTGTATTTATGAACTGGTGGTGTTAAAGTATTAAGAGCATCTTTGTTTGCAAGGAATATGCCACCGGTTTGATCTTCACCCATTTTATCTCTACAATTACTGCATGTAAACAGCAGCCCCAACTAATTTACTGAGTGGTGACCTACAAAAAAACAGAATAAATTGCAAGCATAATTACCCTGCCTTATCCTCATTTATTTGGTGACATCTCATGGTACTAATAAGACGACAAAAGACTTAGGAGTTTGGGTTGGAAGAGATAAGACCCTTCAAAAAGCTTGAGCACTTTTGACCTTGTTCTTACTCTTCCCACACCAGACAGAACTTTTCAGACTCATGACTATATCCTTCCCTACTTCTCATCTCTCCCATCTGTATCCCCACCTTCCCTCTGAGTACAGTCAGAAATAGGTCTTAACGCAGGGTTCACTTGGCAACATGCAACCCAAATCATCTTTTTCTCCCTCTAAGCATTAGACACTACAGCCGTGCTTACAATATCTGCAATGATCTCCCTTAGGCTCTTGAAAACTTAGCTGTGTCCACTGCAGTCTTCATTTCATCCACAAATACACACACCCAGACAGCCACACCCCAAAGACAGCAATGATCACTGCATGGATGCTCAAGCTGAAGACCTCTTGGTATAAGCAAGGGGAAGCTTCTGGAAGGATATGCTCTGTGAGGGCCCAATGTCTTTAGAACTCTCTTCTCACCCTTCACCTGGGCCAAACTAATCCAAATACTATGACCCTCACAGCATACTGCAAGACCTTTTTTTACCCAGTATTTGAAAATGGTGTGGGCGAATAGTGATGAGAGGATAATTTCAGCATTTAATATGTTTAGTTTTGTTGTGGGTATGGATGTATCATGATCAGTGGAACTGGAGTCAGAGGGTCAATATTCCCTGAAGGGGCTGTTATTGGGGGGCCATCAGTGGAACAGGGAGCACAGGGAGTTAGGCTGGAAGCAACTCATGAGAGAACTGTGCACAAGGTTTAATACAGTTTCAGTGTTAAACTGCGTTCAACTTCACACTTTGTGAACAAAACATAGCGGCAGTGTCTGAGCTGGGAGTTCTCTGAAGTGCAGCAGCCGGCAGCATGAGCCAGGTCTTAAGCTCCCCTGATTTTGCAAACACAAACCTGGCCCACAAATGGACCTGGAGAAAGGAGGAGTTCAAACTGTGCACAGACCTGTCCATGCAGGAGGAGGACAACAGCAGCAGGAAAGTATAATTGTTAATTTACTTCATTGGGGAATCAGGTAGAGGGTCTGCAACACTCTCTAGCTCACCACTGCCTCAAGCCTGACAGCAGTTATAGGAATCCTAGGGAATTATTGCTCCCCAAAGTGGAATAAAAACTATGGCGTGACACAGGCTTTTTACTAGAGACCAATCTGCAAAGGAGGGGATAGACTCCTATGTTACAGCCTTACACACACTGGTTGCTACATGCAATTTTGGGGACCTGACAGACTCCTTGATTCAGGACAAGAGACAGTCTGTGGCACTTACCTGTGGGAACTGCTGCCTCAGGAAAGGGATCTCACATTAGGCAGATGTTTAGACAAGGAGCATGCAGTGGAAGCCTCATGAGAAAGAATGAAACCTCCAAGAGGCACAACACCCAAGAAGCACATGCAGTGAGACAACAGCAAAGGAGAGCAGGTGCCCAGTGACCAGTGCCAGATGCTTCAAAGGGAATGAACAGAAGAGGACAATTCTGGGTGATCCCTTTCCCCCGCTGTCCAGTGCCAGCTTCTGGAAGTCAGAGACGTAAGGACACCAAGAGCATGGAGTTGCATCCCTGACCATCTTGGCTAATAGCCATTGGTGGACCTATCCTCCATGAACTTTTCTAATTCTTTTTTGAACCCAGTTATACTTTTGGCCTTCACACCATCTGCTGCCAATGAATTCCACAGGTTGACTGTGTGTTGTGTGATGAAGTACTTCCTATTGTTTGTTTGAAACCCGCTGCCTATTAATTTAATTGGGTGACCCCCTATTAACTTCATTGGGTATCACAGACCCCTCCTGAGGATTACAGCTATATAAGCCATGGATCTGATCAGGTGTAGCATCAGAATTTTATAGCTGCAGTATAAGAAGCAAAGGGGGGGAGTCCCATGGAGAATGGAGACAGCTTTGAAAGCATATGAGGATGTTATAAAGGATACAGGTTCCTCAAAGGAAACCTGCAAATGGCAATAGACCCCACAATGGAACCTGTATGCTTACCACAAAGGAAAATTCCAGTGGCAGTGCATAATCCAGTATGCAAGGAGCATGAAAATCTGTAAAGCAGGGATAGCATAGCACCTGTAGAGGCCAGTAGAGCCTGGGTAAGCAGCATGGTGGTGCTAAAGAAGTCCTCAGGCAAATCACATATCTGCATAGACCCAAAGCCACTGACCCGGGCATTGAAAAGATGGCCACTATCCATTGTTCACAATTGATGACATCTTGCCAGAACTTTCCAAAGCCAGAATCCTTTTGATTTCTGATCTGAGGAATGGGATTTGGCATATAAGCCTAGATAAAGAGTCCAGCATGCTCACAACTTTTGCCATATAATTTGGTGGCTACAAATGGCTGCACATGCCAATGGGCATAAGCCAGCAAGAAAGGGGTTTCAGAGAAGACTCACCCCAGTGCTGGAAGGACTGCCTAGGTTGAAAATAATTACAGCTGATATTATCATGGTCAGCGAAGGGAACAATGATACAGAAGCTGAACAAAACCATGGCAAAAAAACTACAAGCTTTTCTACAGCGACGTAAGAGCAAGAACATAAAACTCAACCCAGGAAAAATGTGACTCAAATAGCATGAGGTGACATAGATTGGACACCTGCTCATAGCAGAGGGACTGAAAGCAGGTAAGATCAGGCCAGGGGCGGCTCTAGCTTTTTTGCTGCCCCAAGCACGGCAGGCAGGCTGCCTTTGGCGGCATACCTGCGGGAGGTCCACCAGTCCCAGGGCTTCGGCATACCCACCGCCGAATTCACGGGACCAGCGGACCTCCCGCAGGCCTGCCGCCGAAGGCGGCCTGATGGCTGCCCTCGTAGAGACCGGCAGGGTGCCCCCCACGGCTTGCCACTCCAGGCACACGCTTGGAGTGCTGGTGCCTGGCTGGAGCCGCTGCTGGATCAGGCCGTCAGAAACATGCCAGCTCTAGTGGATGTGAAAGAGGTACAGCATTTCATTGGAACAATAAATGGTTCTGTCCAACTTCTTTCCATACCTGGCTGCAGTAACACAATCCATATGTCAGCTCACAAGGCAGTATTGTTGAATGGAACTGGACAGGTCCCCAGTAGCAAGCATTTAACTTGCTCAAACAAATGATAGTGGATGCCCTTGTCCTGAAATACTACCAGCCCAGAGAGCCACTGATACTCCAGTGAGATGCATCGGAGAAAGGATTAAAGGTAGCTCTTTTGCAGGAGCAGCTGGTCACTTATCACAGAAGAGCACTATCTGAGACTGAACAGAGGCATGCCCAAATAGAAAAAGAGATTCTGATTGGATTTTGAGTGGAGCAATTCCATCAGTTCACCTATGGCCACTCAGTAATAGTACAAGCAGACCATAACCCCCTAGAGACAATTATGACAAAGTCCCTTCTTAATGCTCCTAAGAGATTACAGCTCGAGTTGATGCACCTCTAGCACTACTTGGTAGAGATCAGATATTTTTCAGGACAACTACTTACGTTATTTATTTTATTATTTTTTATTACATGCTCTCGTGCCTTGTGACACATGAAGCAACCCAATCTTTCCACCTCCATCTGTCTAATGTCACATTTCTTGCTCTGTTATAGTCCGTTTCCATGACAGCAGAGTCTTTCTCAATGGTTTTCTCATAAGTCACCTACTCCACTTAATTCCCGCATCTTCCTTTGATGTTGCTTTTTGTATCACATAATCAAAATGCAGAAGGGGAGAGGTGATAAGATGCATCCCTGTCACACTCCAGTGACAATATCAAACCAGTTGTTCTCTCCATTTTCTGTCTTTAAACAGCATTTTGAACCTTCATACAGCATCATAACCAGTGACACTATCTTTGTAGGAAGACCATATTGTCACAAAATCTTCCATTGTGACTCTCCATGAATGCAATCAAAAGCTTTGGTGAAATCTATTAAATTCAAGATTAATCTTCTCTGGTAAGCAAGCCCCTTCTCAATCATTTCAGGTTGAAGATGTAATCTGAACACAATCTATTTGGTGTAAAGCCTGCTTACTCAGTATGCAGTTTTCCATCTATGACCAGTTTGATTCTGTTCAATAGTATACTATAGAAGACTTTTTCTGGTACTAAAAGTAGTGTTATTCCCTATCAATTGTCACACACAAATTGGTTTTCTTTTTCTAGTAATTTACAGATCTCACCTTTCTTCCACTTTTCTGGGCAGAATTCTCTCCCAGACTACATTACAAAAAGTTTATGTATTTCATGTACTACCACCTCTCCCCAGCTTTAAGCATTTCAACAGCGATCTTTATCTTGACCAGGTGCTTTGCTGCTATTTTTAGTTGTTTAATTGCTTCTCTATTTCTGCTTCTGAAATTTCAAGCAGTGGTATTTTTAATTCTTCACTTTCTTCACATCCACCAATTGGAATTGTCATCTCTGGTTGGTTGAGTCTTCATTAAAATGTCCTTGCCCTTGTTCTGCTTCAGTTGTTAAGAATCTTCTATCTTTCACCTTTATGATATCACTGTGCTTCTTGAAACATGATGATAATTCCTTATACACCTGGAATAGGTAATTGGAGTTGCTTCTCGCTGATGCTTCTCCAGCTTCTCTTGCTTTTTGGTCAAGCCATTTTTTCTTACCTTTCTGACACAACTTCTTTACTTCTTTATTTTTCTCTACATAATCCCATTGAAGCATATGTTATTGTTCTAGTTATGCTTGCCTTTGGTTTTTCTTTCTTCAGTCAATTTCCACATGTATGTCTGTATCCGCTCTTCTTTCCTTGGTCCAAGTGAATTTCTGGTAGCTTCCCAAGAGACATCTCTAAAGTGAGCCCATTGTTCCTATATATCATCATTCACTGAGAGCTGGATTTTAAAGTCCCTCCTGATTCCCAGGTCAGACCATTTCTTCACATCAAATGCAATCCCTCTTTCCTTATTTGCTTGTCTTATTAGCTATTCTATCTGTTCTGAGGAGACGATAGTGGTCGCTTCCTACAGCAGCACTTGCAAGAGCTCATGTATCCAGTAGTGATATTCTCCATTATCTGCCAATGGCAATGTGAGCCAATTGTTTCTCCTTAATTCCATTGTTTGACTTCCATGTTAATTTGTGTTGCCTGTGATGAGGGAAAAGTGTCCCCCCAGTGCACAGATTATACATATTACGCAGCTTACTAAATCTTTTACTGTTTTCCAGCCACTCCTCAGTACTGTGTTTACCCATGCAATTTTCATATCCAAGGTTGCCATTGTCAATTTGGGCATTCATAATCACACATAACCAGAACAATATCGTAAGCATGGACCTGGTTTAGTACAGCTTGCAACTTGCTGTAGAACGTGTCTTTTCTTTGTTCATCCTGGTCATTGGTAGGTACATGACCCTGGATAATAGTTACTTTTCATGATCAGGAACAAAATGTGCTTCTATAATTTGAGAGTCAACTGGTTCCCACTCCTGTAGAGATTGTGTTGTCTTTTTGTCGAGGAGTGCTCCAACTCACTCTGAGAGTGGAAGAAAGGTTAGATCTGTGAGTATCATCTTGCTTTCCTGAATAAAGTACTGTAATACCATCTGAATGGAATATTCCATATCCAGTCCATCTCATTGAACTCACTGCAAGAATACCAACATTCCAGCATCCCATTCTAGTTTTAGCTGATAGGATCTCTTGTTTCAGGTGATGAACTGCTTTATGGGTTTGGTTCACCATCTCCATACCTCATTAGAATTCATTTGTTGTCGACTCAGTGATTCTGAGTGGTTGGCTAACTAAGACAGACTCTTATCAGGGTTGTTTCTATAACTGTGATTCCTTCATCTGCTACCTTAAGGACATGCCTGGTAACTTAGTATGCCCAAGGTACTGATGTTAGCTTACACCCTGAGCAGGGTATACTCAGCATCAGTGAGTTGGGAAAAGGGGATCAAAACGCTGAATCCATTAACATGCTGCACTATCTCCAAGTTTCAACAGCGAACTTAATGGAAATCAAAGAAGCAACCGAAAAGGGCATCCAACTACAGACAGTCAAGAAAGCAATACTAGCAGGGTGGACAAAAGACAAAATCCAAGTGCCAGCAGGAGCAAAACCATATTTTCAAATTAGTATGGAATCATCATTCGAGGAAAAAGAGCTGTTGTTCCCACTTCACTACCTAAAGAGGTCATGGAAAAAATACATACCTGCTACCAATGAGGGGAGATCTGTTGCAGCTAGAAGGATGGAAATACCATTGAGCGGAGATGGTCAACAATCAGAGAAAACAGGCACCCTACCAGCCCTGGAGACAGGCATTCCTGTGAGGATCCAGCCATCAGAAAGATACCAGAAGGAGTGGACTGAAGGAGTCATGAGGGTTACAGTGGCACCCAGACCATGAGGTGACTATGCAATAGGGACAAGCAACTGAAGGAACAGGAGACATGAGCCAGCAGACAAATCCCAAAGAGAGCCTACAGAGATCATCACAGAACAGAGAGACAGAGAACCATCCAGAAGCCAACCCCACAGAAAGGAGGAGACTCCACACAGAGAAAGTTTGCTAGACTCAGAGCCAGGTGACAGGGAGACAGAAATAGCTTGGTCTCCTCCTCAGGTGAGTGACCTATCTTAAAGACTATGTAAGTAGCTGAGTCTATGAATAAGACAAGACTCCAACATGGCTGTGTGATAGCAACCTCCAGCCAAAGGAACACGGAGTGGGGGTCTGGGCATCAATTATTTGCTTTAATTTTTATATTAAAATGTTTGTAAAATAGGGAAGATGCATCATGATCAGTGGAACTGGAGTCAGAAGGCCACTGTTCCCTGGAGGGACTATTATTGACGGGACAACCTGTAGATCAGGGAACAGGAGGAGTTAGGCTGGACAGAGCATTCCACGGGGTTTAATAAAGTTTCACTTGTTCAGATTAAACTGTACTCAGCTTCATGCTTTGTGAATGGAACTTAGGGTGGCACAGGATGAAACTGCTGAAGTTTAATCATAATCTTTCTATTTTATGTTACGTCAAGGGCACCTACAGCAAATAGAGAGGTGCCCTTTTTACTTTGCATAAATCTAAATGAAGGAATCTATGACATAAGTAGATAAAATATTCAATATTTTCTGTAACAAATTAAAATTGCACATATCTATTGCAGTTTTATTTCTAGATGGTTGGATCAATATGTGAATTTGAAGCTCAGGCTTAACACATAAATTAAAGTTGCCTGGGGTGAACTTTAACTTGCTGAATTTTGTTTTCAGATTTGCTTATTCTTTCTAGAGAAGGATGCAAACTAGTTTGTTTGAGCATATTTCTCCCTATTTCACGTGGCTTAAAGGGCTCAGAGTACTGAGCACTTCCTTTGAGTCCTGAATGCCCTTACACCCCACTGATTTCAGAGTGTACACACTTCACAGGATCAGGCCCTTAAAAAATTCAAGCTCCCTTCCCCCTTACCTAAAGAATAGTGATTGTGCATTACATACATAACAGGTCTATTTAATGTCATTCAAGTAATAGGTGGAGATAAGAGGAACGTAGCACAAAAAGAATAAGACAACTTAATATTCTATTCCTAATTATTTATCTAGTGTCCATATTTATAATATTGATCTCATTGGAGAGGTTATGTTGCCTTGAAGAAGCACTCATTAGGTGCTGTGTCGCAGTCTTCTGTACACTATGTACTACAGAGTTCAATTGTAATTCGGCATCAATTAATATAAAATAAAGTATGATTAGTGGGATTTTTTTTTATTGTTTTAATACAATTCTGAAACTGAAGTTGGACTGCTAAAGTGACGTTCTTACACACTAAGTTTTCCTATAAAGATAAATACAATGGAGTGTTTTTTTCTCAATAAAACTATTACAATGCTATTTTATTCCTTTGCATTGCCTGGTAGCTCACCTGTCTCCTAGGGTTTATCTACTCATTCTGAATAAGACCCTGAGAATGCAATTAAGGGTCATGTATGTGGTCTGAGGAGTCAGGGATAAGGAATTAATTTCTTAGTTTGCTTTCCCTGGGCTACAAATTGGTTTGCAAGTTACTATTCAGTGGAGCAACCCAGAGCTCAGAGGAAAAGCAAAGCTGCTACAATTGCACTCCATTATCAGAGAGAGAAAAAAAAAGATTAGATTTTGTACAAACACAAAAACATCTATAGCTGGTATAGTATGTTTGAAACCAGTTCAGGACTTTTCAATACTTTTCAATACAGAGAGTAGTTTTATAATATTTAAAGCTCAGGCAAACAGTTCTGTTACTTTCATATACTGTATATTTTGGGAGTTCACATCATTAACATGGATTTCTCTCATGTAAGCTATAGGTAAGTTGCAAATTAATATAGCAAAAGTAGAATTATGGAGTTAATGTGTTCTTTCTGGAACACAGATTCACAGTTCATTTTCAATTTCCTAACTTGTATCAATGGTGCTCAGATCTGACCTACTGTGTATTAGAGACTGTCTGACACTACAATCTGAATCTAAACTGAAAAAAACATTGCCAGTAGTCAGTGTGGAGCTCACCCAGGACTTTCTACATCAAAAGTACGTCTCTACCACTTGACCTAGAGGACAATTCATTTGGTGTGAGAACGTAGCAGGCTGTGTAGTCACTGGGACCCATCACTAGATAGAGTCAGGATCATAGGCCAGTGTATTTTATAAATACCCCATACAGATCTAGCTCTAAAGTCTGGGACTTGTGCCCATTGTACAACAAAGCAAAAGTCACATCTCTCCATTGTACTGCTGTGAAGAAGGGAGATAAGAAAGGTAACTGCCACAAAGATTGTTTAAAGAAATTTAATTGATGGGGCTTATTTCCATTAGCACTGTTACCAGACACTACTGACGGACACAAACAGCACATGAGCTTGGAGAAAGCTCAGGATCAATACTATTTGGACCAGTCCAGCCTCTCTCAGAAGTTGATAAACTGCAGTAAGCCACCCTTTAAGGTAGTTTTTGTCCTATGCATTGTTTTTCATGTCTTCAACAACAGTTAATGCCACTTCAATGTATTACACTTTACTTCTTTCTTCCAGCATTCCCCTCTTCTCCAGATCTAGACTTAAACATTGAAAAGACTGGGACAAATAAGAGGGCTGTTTCCTTCCACTCTCCTAGCAGTTAGAGTCAGTTAGAGCAGCAGGAATGAAAGAAAGTCTAGTATTCCAGCAGAGGTGGGAGAATGCAGATTTGTAGAATTATCATTCTAAATGACTCCAAGGCCACAGTACCGAGATATAACATCAGGATTTTGTGATGCAATAGGGCAACCTACCCACCAAAACCAGTATTATCCTCTCATTCGCTCTGTCCTAGAACTCACACTCTAGACTGGTATACTCTATTAGTTCTTCCTCTTCTAAGTTGGATCCAATACAAACCCCTGTTCAGAGTCCTGACACAAACATAATTAAATAAATCTGACAATGATCTATAGCATATGCCTACGACCACTCTACGTGAATATGATGTGAGAAAATTAATTGTAAGTCTCTCCCTGGCCTTCACTATTTCAACAGGCTAATTTTTCTAGCAATGATGTATTAGGCAAATGGATTGGAAACAGAAATGGATTATTAAAGAGGCCTCGATAGGAAAAGGTTTAAGTATGTCCTAATAATTCCTTAATCCTGCTGGCCTAACTCCACAGACTATTCTATCACTCTTCCTGAATTAATCAAAAGCACAGTGACTTGATCACATTCATCCTCCTGTCCCTCCTTACTAAAAAGTTGCCTTCATCCAAAGAGTGAACAGGAATAATGACATATGACTGAGCTGACCAATCACACAGTGATAATAAGCAATAGTAAATAGATACAGCAAACACAGGTGACAAGTAATCCACAGACTGAAATCTGGTTGCATGAACAAACTAACAAAAATTAAAGTCTGTTCATGAACCATTTGAGAAGAGAGAAAGAAAGATACATTTGTTGATTGATTCCCTCTGAATAGTTCAGCTTTACTCATATCATTTTCTCATCCAAGGCGTCTTCTACCCCCTTCTATACTGTACTGCACTGGAACTCCAAGGCTGGACAGTGAATGTTTATGTATCATTGTTCTATCACTTCCTGTATTAATTAATGACTGAGCAATCCTGTCCTTTATCCTTCTTGTCCCTTCTGCTCCTTTCTTCGCAATCCAAATGCTTTTCATAAAGCAGTAAAACATTGGCATGTCTCCTTTCCATTTCTCTGCCTGACTTTTTCTCACCTTACTGTTCCCAAGTTTAACTGGAGAGTTTTTAAGTGCCCTCACAGAGGGCCCTCAACCAGCAGATCTGCAGAACTCTATTTGAATAATTCATCAGACTCAATCTTACAGAGTGACTAATGTGCTAATTATACAGAAGACTCATTTTATAAGGTTGGTCTGGTGCTCAATGCTAAACATCACTATAAAATATTCATATGGTATTTGGGGATTTTCAGAAAACTGCTAATATGATAGACATCTGTAAGGGTGGATACTTTTCTCATAGCCACGGTTCTATTTCAGTGAATAGTTTTGTCACCAATCCAACACCCAAGCCAATTTGATAGCTCGGTAAAATATACTGTTACAATAATGTACCAAAGTAAGAGGAATAGTCTCAAATTTTTACATTGCAAAGAGGGACAAAAAGCAGCTTATCAAAAATGAAGGTCTCCTGGCTTATCAAGGCTTCCCTTAATCTACTATCTAATCTATACTTAATAGACTATGTGAAAATGCCTTTTAGGAAATAGTTATTTTTAACTATGGATGTGCTGTATGGATCATGTAATTCATAAAGGTGGCCATAAATCATTTCTAACTGTACACACTTTCACTAGACCTTAGTGTGAAGAAATGTGCAGTTTGTAGTTTTTACCAGAAGGTGGAGCCTAGCTGAAATAAACAAGAAAGTTACTCATATTCATTATTAGGGTAGGGTTTTCTCTCCTAGCAACATTCACTGCAACACTGTAAGGGAAGTATAAAGAGAGCTACATCAGTAGGAGGTCAGCAGGGAAGTGGAGTAACTGAAGTGTCAAAGGGCAAGATCAGTAGCTAGCAAGTAAGTCTATGGTAGTGACTCTTGGAAATCAAGCTGATCTGAAAACACTGAAGAGCTGAAGCAATAAAAGTAAAATACAAAGGAGCTTCTTTAGTGATAATAAAATCTACCTACTATTTCTGGGATATTGAAATATGTTTGGAACTCTCTTGCAAAGCCAAGATGAAGCAAGATGAGTTAAGGAAACATCCAATAAAAGTCCCACTTCAGCTCTAAGACCCAGAAAAGAGAAAGAGGGACTAACAGACACACAAAATAAATCAGCCAAAATCCCACAGAACCAAGTACCTCAGTTAATACATGTGGGTAACAAAAGAAGCTAGAAGGATCACAAGATAAAGAGTCTAATCCAAGAATCTCCAAGAGGAGGAGAAGAAGAAAGTGAAGGGTAATTGTGTCACTGAGCGCACTGACCATAACAGCCAAACGGGATGTGTGGATTCTCTTCACTGGGGAAACTGCAGAGGTACCAGGCCTGATCAGATAGGATCTTCATCATCATCCAGAAGCCATTTCAGAACCTAAAAGTAAGCACTAGCAGTGAGAAGAACAAATCACAACAGAGCTGCACGTGACTAATCTCTGAACCATCCATTTGCCATATCTGGCATATTGAATTCAAAGAATTGGCCATACCCCGAGATCTTTACTAGATCTCAAAAAAACTACTCACAGCGAACAACTTATGAGAGAAGTTTTTCCCTATCCTTCTTTGGAATGGTCTGCAAATAAGCAAATAGGGTTTATACAAATATACTTCTATATATTGCTAATGAGCTGTTCGCTACCAGTATTGCTGAGTATCAAAGCAATATCAACTTGAAGTCTGAGCTGTTTTGATTGGACACACAGTATGGTTTTATTCCCTGATTGAGTGTAGCTACTATAATCAGATATCTAATGTGAATCTGAAATCCACTGCCTTTGAATATGCTGCAATAATTCCTTAAAATGTTCATGTCAGTGAACTTGCCCTCTACCATGTTCATGGAGAGCAAACCCAAACTGGACATAATGATATTCATTTAAAAATGTAAATGAATGTTTGCAACTAGGTATTTTGTAGCACCTCGTCTTTACTCAGCCTTTGTTCTGGCAAATGCCTATAACTTTAAGGCCTCTTTTACACCATTGACTTCAGTGGAGTTACTCCTGATTTACACCAGTGTACTCGAGAGTAGAATCAGGCCTGGGGAAATTAAGTTATTTCTGGATTTATCGAGAATGTCCTGACTAATGGAGTCATCAGATGATTGATTGAAAAAAATAAACAGTATGTATAGCACACACAGGCCCAGATTGTGCCTGCAGATTGTGGCTGGTCTGGAGTGAGAACTGAGAAAGGCCTGGATGGCCCCTGTTCCTCTATCCCCCTCCCTGTCCTTCTGCTCAGTACAGCATATGCAGGGCCGGCTCCAGGCACCAGCTTAACAAGCAGGTGCTTGGGGCGGCCAAGGGAGAGCGGCGGCACCTGCGGCAATTCGGGGGGCGGCAGGTCCCTCGCTTCCTCTAGGAGCGAAGGACCTGCTCCCGAACTGCCACCGCCGATCGTGGCTTTTTTTATTTTTCCCCAATTGCCGCCGCCGGTCGCGATTGCGACTTTTTTTTTTTTGCTTGGGGCAGCAGAAATGCTGGAGCTGGCCCTGAGCATGAGAGACATGAGAGGGAAGATTCCTTGTACCATGCCTATCCCTGCCATGATGCTTGGTCCAGGCACAATCTAGCCTTCAGGATTGTTATCTTTTAAGAAACAGTAAGTAATTAATCTATATACATAGTAGTAGTTTGGAGCATAATGTAAAAGTAGACTGGGCACCTTCATAATTGAGTAGTTTGTGGTAGTATTGGGCTACTTAGAGAGTCAAGAGAGGCAGAAGCTGATTTTTATCAAAAATAGTACTGTTAATTGAGGGAGGTACCAGTTTTGCCAATAATTAGGCTCTTGGTTGCCCTAATATATTTTATGCTAGATCTTTATACCAGTGTGCGGTGCTGACCCTACACATATATTTTAATAATGGAAAAGGCAGGTATTTACAGGTTTTATTTAGGGAGAGTTAAATTGCCCAGGTGATCAGAGGTCTGTGACAAGTCCTGCTGTACTAGAGGAGGGGAGAATAATTATCTTTGTGAATGAGAAATGCTGGGATCTATGGCTAACAGCACAGCATGGGAGGAGGGACCAGAAATTCACTTCTGAAGTAGGTGGAATGAGTGATGTAATAAGATCCAAGAGGGATCTAATTCCCTGTTACAAGTCTACAGTGTTTGTCTAATTCTCCAGACACCTAGACTTGAGGAGCTTTGGCTCAGGCAGAATTGTTGTGTAAATTTAGTTAACAATTAGTATGAGATGTTATGTGGCTTTATCAGGAAAAAGAAGTTTTGCATAATTTGCTCCCAGCATACTTATTTCTCATCTAAGGGTACTTTTGGTTTCATATCTTCTATTTATATAGAAACATGCGCACACACACACACACACACACACACACACACACACATATTATATAGTGGAATGAAAGGTCATGTTATTTGGCATACCTCTTCATGTCTGGGAAATTTGAACAGGTGGTACTTGGTAGTAAGAAAGGGTATAACAAAAAATTCTTTATATTTAATGCTTTTACAATTTAAAATGTAAAAGGCCAGTGATTAGCAGCCAACATACAAGCAAGTTGGCATTTTACCATGAATGGATCACAGAAAAATGTGGTAAATATTTCTTTGATTATTTGCACATTTCCAGTTAGTGCTATTTAACAGAGATAAAAACACAGCAGGTATTATTGGTCAGGCACATTGCTGGATTGTCCGCTCTGACTTACTGATAAGGATTTTATTTAAATAATTTCACACATTCAGAAAACAGCTTATTCCCAAAAGACAGGGATTTTAGAAGAGCCAGAACCTTTGCAGCATCAGAACAGCTTTGTATTGGTGCAATAGGATCATCCCAGTCTAGGGGACCATCCAGTGCCACAGATTCTGTGCTATTGCTTCTCCTTGCAGCCAGTGTAGAGCACAGCAAGGAGATGTGGGGGGTGTGGTTGGATTTATCTGATTCCAAGGACCTATGACTGTCACAATAGCCTGATGGGGCCAACGGCAGCTGGTATGTAGTGGCCCCAGATGTGAGTGGCTTAAAGCCACCGTTGCACCCCAACTAGAGAAATACATTGGCTGCTTATTACCCTTATTGAGAGCCCAGGCCAAACTTTCGTTTGGCTCGCATAATTTTGAAACCATTTTCACATTAAGATTCATGTTTCATTTGTACTGATTCCTGCATAGGCAAACTGCAGAGTGAAGCTCTCTCTGTTATGTATAGTCATGTGAGGATCCAGAAGGCTTTTCAAGGGGAAAGAGATCTTCACTTGGGGATTCTTATGGAGATTTTCTCTCCTAAAGTCCCTTCCCATGGCGTTCTTGGTGCAGGGAGCCAATCTGATTATGTGACTGTGACTGGGTGTACCAACCCCACAATAGCCCAGTAAGGGTTAACCATCCATTTTGGGCCCAGGAGGCCACACACCCCATGCCCTTGCTCAGAATACTGCAGTTGGAAGCAGTATATAAAAGAAGGTGGCTCAGCTCAGTTTGAGCTGACTGAGTAGGTGAGCAAACACACACTGCAGGCTCCTGCCAGGGAACTGCTAGCGCTCCAATGTGCAGAGTCTGAATGTGCTAAATCCACAGCAGGACCCCTGTCAACTGCGGAGGATGAGGGAGATGGAAAGCCACAAACCCTGAGAAACCGCAGGATCCGGGAGCAAGGGTAGGAAGCAGCCCAGGCACCATATTTGTTGAGAAGGGGGCCTGAATCTGAAACCAGGACTGCTGGTTCCACAGGGCACTGGGTCAGGAACCAGTGGAGTAGGGTGGGCCTAGGTTTCTTTATCACTTTCCCCACCTACCACTAGGCCTCACTGCCCAGAGGAATAGGACAGTTCCATAGACTCTGATCACTAGGCCACACTGCCCTGAGGACAAGGGTGGCTCCATGGACCCAGGCTGCTAGGCCTCACAGGGCCAAAGGTAAGGAGCCACCATCACCAGAAGGGATGATCTCCCCTTTCTTTCCCCTGATGGCCTGATCATCATGTGTCACAGGGTGAAGAATGCATGCACGAACCAGGGCCTGATAAGAGGTCTGAACAGGGGACAATAGACGATGAAACCCCACAGCCGGTATGAAGATGCAGAAGCTCTTGAAATGGATGCTGGAGAGCCAGCAGCAACAGGCGGCCCAACACCACCACCACCAGGCCCAGCTGTTGCAACAAATATCCACGCAGAAACAAGTACAAATGGCACAACATCAGGAACAACAACAGTTGGTCCGGGAGCTAGCTGCAAAACACCAGATGCAGGAGTCCATGGTTCAGCAGATGGTGGTACCGATACAACTAACTGGAGAGCCCACCACTGTGCCGGCAGCATCAGGGGCTGAGAACATCCTGACAGGTTTTCCGGTACAACTAGCCAACATGAGGTCTGGTGATGACCTGGACGCATTCCTGGTCACCTTTGAGCAGATCGTCACCACCGCTTGATGGCCCCCAGAGCACTGAGCCACTCTGGTCGCTCCATATTTAACCAGCCCTGCACAGACTGCCTATCGGAATTTGGACCCGCAGAATGCTTTGGACTACCCCAATGTGAAAGTAGCCATCTTGTATCACATTAGTATTGGCCCCAAGACTTACCAGCTGCGGCACCACTGGGAGAGAGATCCCCTGAGGCCCAACCCCGGGAAGTAGTGGGTGCAACACCACCACCCAGCGATCCTCTCAGAGGTGATATCCTTGATGGAAGACTACCAGGCCACCAAGGGCCCCGAAACAGTCGCCCTTGGTGGCCAGGTAGTCCGGGGAGCCCCAGAAGTCAGGGCTGGGCCACCAATGGAGGATAATACAGGCCTGAAGGAGGGAGACCCCAGAACAAACCTGGACAGTGGATGACAGCTCCAGCCCAAGGAGGGAGCTGACCTGCAGGTCCTGTTCACCATGAGGAAGAGGCTTGCCGGGTGGCCCTGGAATACTGAAACTGGGCACACTTATGGGAGCACCAAGGAACAGATGCTATCAATGTGGCCAGGAGGGGCACTTCAGGTGCAAGTGCCTGTTTTTGGATTGCAGCTATGGCCAAGCATAGGTAGGTGGCCACCAGGCCTCACCCCAGAAAAGGGGGCAGACCAAACTCCTGATCCCTCTGAGAGTCAATGGCAGCCCAGTGACAGCCCAGGTTGACTTAGGATAGTCAGACGCTTGTCTGGGCCAGCCTGATGGAGTCCCTGGACCTTGCAAGGGCTCCTATCCATCTGAAATGCATCCATGGGGATGTGCAGCCATAACAAACTGCCAAGGTGCGGCTAGAGGTGGGGCATCACAAGTAAATGTGTTGGGTAGGCCTGGCCACGACACTGACATACCCAGACATCCTAGGGCATGAGTGGTGGTGGTTTGGGGAGGTCTCATATGAATGGGGAGACCAACCCGATGAGAAGGGGGGTCTTGGGTCACAAGGAAACCAAAGGGTCGGGGGAGGGCTCAGCCGGCCAGCCTGAAACTACATCCTCCTGAGACGGGGACCCTGAAAAAAGTCAGACCGAGTGGATAATGGTCAATGTAGACTTTTTGATGGAACAGTGGGAAGACTTGACCTTAAGCCAGGCCTGGGAGCAAGTGGCTGACCCCAACAGGAGGGAGGTGCTAACCAATATGTCCCCGGGGGCCCCGCTTTGAGGTCCACAACCATCTGTATCACATGGTCAAAGATCCCCAGACTCAAAAGGAACTCCAGCAACTACTAGTGCCTTGGCAAATCCTATGGGGCCTGCTGCATTTGGCCCACTCAGTACCCTGGGCTGGGCATCCAGGTTGGGAGAAGACTTTGTAGTGAGTGGTACTGTGATTTTTCTGGCCTGGCATCCACAAGGAAGTGCAATATTTTCGCACCTTGTGCCCGGAGTGTTAGCGAACCAGTGTGAAGGGGGTACCTAAGGCTCCCCTGATACCACGCCCAATGGTTGGAGTACCCTTCAAAAGAATTGGCATAAGCTTGATTCCTTGAGAAGAGTGGGTCAGGGTTCCACCATTTACTCATAGTTTTGGATTATACAACCCGGTACCCCGAAGACAACCCCCTGCATACGACCACAGTTCCTGCCATAGCCACCAAACTCCTCAAGATCTTCACCAGGTTCTGGATACCACAAGACACTAACAAACAGAGGGACTAATGATAGCAGAATTGGGCCAACTGCTGAACATCAGTGCCCTCAAAATGTCAGTATACTACCCACAAATTGACAGCCTGGTAGAGAGGTTCAATGGGGCATTGAAAGTGATGCTAAGGAAGTGTGTCGACGATGACCCATGGCACTGAGACAAGCTGCTACCCGCACTCTTGTTCGCTGTGCAGAAGGTTTTCCAGGCCTCTACAGGGTTCTCCCCATTCAAACTTTGCTACAGGAGACAACCCAGGGGGATCCTAGACCTGCTACAGGAGACTTGGGAAGAGCAGGAGTACTAGGTCACAGGGTCCGTTCCCCATACCTTACGACTTCATGAACTCCTCCAGAGGCCTGGCAGGTTTCCTCAGGAGAATTTACATCCAGCACAGCAAACTCAGGAGCTCCAGTATAACTGGAGAACCAAACTACAAACCTTTGACCCTGGGGACAGGGTCCTACTTTTATTATCGCTGTCCAAGTCCATGCTACTTGCCAAGTGTCAGGGGCCATTCAAGGTTATTTGAAGGGTAGGACCGGTTGACTACAAAAATCCATTTGCATGGGCAATGGCAGGACATCTGGGTATACCTGTCAACCTCCTGAAGACTTGGAAAACCTGAGAAGGCTTGCTAATCATCCCATATCCTCCTGAACCAGAGCTGGGGCCGCTAGCCATTGGGCCACCCAACACAGCACCCATCTTGATTGGACAAGATCTCAGCCCAGAACAACAACTACAACTGCAACAACTGGTCCAGTGCTTCCCCACCATGTTATCGCCTCACTGTGGACAGGCGGACGGATGTGACCTGTCACCACATAACCACCAGCCAAGTACAGAAGGTCCAAGATGATGTCTGGAAGAAACTTGATGCAGTCTAATTCTGAGTGTTGTGGAAGAATCCAGGAACAAGTGACGAATCCCCCATTGTCCTAGTCCCAGAGCCTAATGGGACAATAAGATTCTGCATAGACTTCCAAAAGGTCAGTGCCATTTCGCGCTTTGATGCCTACACAATGCTCCAGCAACTGGGGAAGGCTAAATTTATATCTACCCTAGATTAAACCAAAGGTTACTGGCAGATACCCGTGAGCCCGACGTCTCGGGAGAAGAGGGCATTCTCTACACCATTTGGCTTTTACCAGTTCGTCACCAGGCCACCTTTCGATGGCTGGTGGACTAATTGTTGTGGCCACACCACCAGAACGGGTCCACTTACATTGATGACATCATGGCCTACAGCTATGGCTGGGAGGAACACCTGCAGCACCTGAATACTGTGTTGCAAGCCCTCAGGGGGGCTGGGCTGATCACAAACCCGGCTAAGTGCCACCTTGGGCAAAAAGAGGTGACATACTTGGGGTGCAGGATGGAGAGGGGCTAGTTGCGCCCCTTAGTAAACAAGGTACAAGCCCTGAGAGAATGTCCGGTCCCTACAACCAAGAAGCAGGCAAGGCAGTTCCTCAGGCTAGTGGGGCACTATTGATGTTTCATGCTGGATTTCACAGAAGAGACGGGCAGCTCCATAGACTCTGGCTGCTAGGTCTTGTGGGCCCGAAGGTAAGAAGCCACCATCACCAGAAAGGGGCGACCCCCGCTTCCTTTCCTGATGGCCTGATGCCCCGTGACAGTGATATAGATTTTTTTTCCTTAGGTACCTATATGAGCACAAAGAATGATCAACAAAGAGCCTGAGCTAGGAAATGCCAGCTTGGGAGGGAGAAATATAAGCACCTATCTCTTATTATGGGGAAAATGAGTTGGAGAAAAGGTTAGCATTAGTCAAGAAACTCAGAGCCTGAAGACAGGTGTTAGGACCTAATGTGAGGTTTGAGAACATGGGAAATTATGTGCTTGGAATAAAGCTGTAGGTATACTTGTTAGCTACTGCTGGCATTCTGACCCCTTTGCTCTATGGGAGTGACTAAGTTATTACTCAAGGTTTAGTGTCTCAACTTCTGTGCATTCTGAACCCTGATTGCTGAGGGTATATAATGCTGCAGAGTTGGACAGCTTATATCTGTGGTTTAATTTCACTGTAATTCTCTGAAGATACTGCTTCCTCTCAGCGGTGTATTTATTGTGAATAGTGTGTGATAAACCCAGCAGAATTTACAAGCAAAGCCATGCTCATGGAAGATAGAATGTTAATTAGCTGCAAATAAAGCCCAAATGTATCTTGAAAAGCTAATCTTGTACTTTCTGATTTCACTGCTTGTTAGGCTCCTGTTCATATTTACCAATTCTAATATACACACACACATAAAAACAAAAAATGTGAACTGTGGCTGTTGCATTACAAATTGTTGGTAGATCATTCATTTTACAGATTTTTTAAAAATTAATCACACATTTTTTATTTGGTTTCCTTTTGGTAATGCTTCTATTTACTCTTATCGAGAATTTTTTCAGTTAAACACTGAGAGACAGCTCCTTTAGATCCAACACAAAAATCAAAAATTACAATGGTACCAGAATAGATACAGTCAGATTGTTCCAAAGTGGAGACAATTATGAAACTAAGAAAGAAAAAAAAATAGAAAAGAAAGGGTTATTACAGCACCATATACATGTGATGAACAAAGTCACCTGATATGGTCAAAGTCAGAAAATCTTCACCTACACAAAAAAGAGCAGATAGCAAATAAAATAAATGAGAAAAGTTAGTTCAAGAACAGATGAAGTGTATCCCAAACATGAGAAAATTAGTCCATGTGAATATTTAACTCCTTGGAAATCTTTTCACATTCTTGTATTAAGAATGTATAGATTAAATATCAGAGGGGTAGCTGTGTTAGTCTGGATCTGTAAAAGCAGCGAAGAGTCCTGTGGCACCTTATAGACTAGCAGACATATTGGAGCATGAGCTTTCGTGGGTGAATACCCACTTCATTGGATTAAATATGTACTACAGAGAAGTCCTTTCAAATTTGGAAGGTGGCACTGAGCTTTCTTCCACTGGAGTCAAGGGGGTAAAATGCTGCAGCTCAGATCAGAAACAGACTCCTGATTTTGCAAAAGGATAACCATAATTCCTGCTGAAGTCAATCAGAGCTTGTGGGTATACTCCATGGCAGGATTGTGTCTTACCGCATGCACACCTTTTAACTGTCCTTTCATTCACTTTACTCCCCAAGTTGCCTAACATTTCACACAAAATTTGGTGTCCCTTTTTCATTATTGAAATTTAGGAGCACCTGTAATAAAGAATCATGGAACTGATGCTATAGAAAAGAGTTATTTACACTAAAGGAAAGAATCCCACCATATTTTAAGTGTCCCGCCTGAATAATTTTCTTGTGTCCCTCATTCTGGGTCTTTGTCACATGTCACATCCCACCTTTGGGGCTAGATGGGCTGAGGGGTATGGTAGTGTATATTTAAAAACGGATTGTTTTGTGCCCTGTGACTTAGGTGCAGTGAAGGATAAGAATAGTCTGGTTCATACCTGATTATTCACTGTTTACTCTTTTTTAGTATCTTTTTCCCCCAACCTTAATTTTTAATAATCCTAAAATGTGGTTTAATGCAGATTAGTCCTATAGAAAAAGAAAAAAAACCTGGGTCCCTACGTAATTTCTAGTTTTTAACTATCATCATCCTTTGTGACAAAGGATGAGTTATATCTGATCCTTAGGTTTTCCTAAAGGCCTAGAGATCTCAATCAGGATCCCGTTGTGTTACAAAAGACTGACTTTTTCATCTTATGCCAGTCTATGCAGTGCAAAGGATATATTCCCTCAGTTGGGTTATGGCAAATCACTTTTTGCACTGCACACTGATAGCATTAATGTTTACTTCCTAATTGTATTATATTTGTTTTAACTGTTTGCCAGTGTACAAAGCTGGCATATGTCTGATTACATTATAAATTTTACAAAGCTGTTAGCATTCTGTAACGAATCAAAATGCACTCTTCACTGATCTTTTATCACCAAAGGCCCCAGTCATCCATTGAAGACTGAAACTGGCAGACTATTTAGTGTGCCCTAAGTATAACTTTGAGTCAGCAGGAGCTAGAGCTTTCTGTAATTATGCTCCCTGATTGTTGAATCTGCTCCCTATTGAGACTGGAAGAGCAGCATCTGTTGTGACATTTAGAGTAAAATTAAAGAGGTGCACAAGTTTGCTGATGCATTTAACTATAGGGAATTATTTTAATTCTTTTTTCAAAAATAGAAAAATGAAGTTGCAAAAGAGAATATTGGGGAGTTAGAGTTCATTCTGTTAAATTAGTAATTATTATTTTATACATTTCCAACAGTGTATTAGGAGGGAAAAAGGAGTAACTAAAGTAGCCTGTCCCATGGAATATATGTGGTAGAAATTTTTTTAAAAAGATCAACAGGGCCATGGGAAGAATGGCTCCAATTTCCCCATTAGCAGCTTAGGATTCTCCCCTTTCTAATTTATATCAGTTGTATGTGCAGCTAGGGGCTATTTTTGCCCCTAAGAAGTATAAAATATGAAATTGTATTCAGTTATATCTTTAAAAACTAGGACAAAATCTCACTGAAATTTATCGCATTAAATTAGAAAGGGAGTTTTTTTTCCAGGGTTACCCAGGTCACATGGCTTATATACCACCAATTCATATTATTGTGACCTTTTTGCTGCATTCCCACTTTTGAACAATCAGTCTTATAGCAAGTGCACATGCTTTCAGCAAGCAATTTGCTCATGTGGTGTTTAGTTTATATTAGGTCACAAAGGTCTCCCAGAAGAAAATTTTTACATCATTAGGACAGGCTATATTTGAGACTATCGTTCTTATTTTTCCCTTATAGGAAATTCCATACAAAATTAAACAGATCTCAAACGTCTTCTTCAGAATTCTAACATCTGCCTGTCTCCACTACACACCCCTAACTTTACATCTCCACCGCCTAACTTTTTATTCAGCTTGATATCCAAAAATAGTGTACTACTGCTATGCAGTATCTTACTAGTAAACATGTCAATTGCTTCTGACCTTGCATCAAAAATGCTGCTTCAACCTGGAATATCACTTTTTTACAATAATTCAGGTGCCAAGAAACAGAAAGTGCAGGTCTAATTATGAAATGTGACTTTTTTTTTTTTAAATCAAAGGAACCAGACAGCATAGATGCTCCATCCTGCCATGGAAGAGTCCTCAGCTGATGTAAAGCTGGCTTCTGCTTACCTCCCCGATACTCTTCATAGGGGCTCTCCCAGGCATATGAGTGTGATCCTGTACTTCAGTCCTGGATTGACAGCTGCCCCATTCATCCTTTGCCAACTGGCCTTGTGTTACTTTAAACTATGCTGGGTGCTGAATCTTAGCTGTTACCAGTATGGACTGAGGCCGATTTCTGGTGAGAACTTCACTTTTATATCTTGTCAAAAAGATGTCCACTTCAGGAGGACAGTGCCCATCAATATCACACTGAGACCTGGGTTTGGTACTGAAAAAGAAAAGTGGCCCCTACCAAAGCATCATCAGTACTCTCTGCAGTCATCGTGTGTTTTCCTTCAATATTTCTCATCCAAAGAGTTACCAAGCTGTACTTTTCTTAGCCCTGGTCTACACTACAGCATTAGGGCAATGTAAGGCAGCTTACGTTGACCTAATTCTGTAAGTGCCTACACTAAAATGTGACTCCCGCTGACATAACTAGCCCACTATGCCAACTTAACAATTCCAGCTCTGGGAGAGTGTAGTGAGTCGGTGTGGCTCCCCTCCTGCCCAGCAGAGGGAGCCCCCCTACAGACACCCAAGTGGGTGGAGCCACCGCTGCCTGTTCCTGCCCCCCGGAAGTCAAGGGGCAGGACAGGAAGTATAAAAGCCGGCCGCCAGAGCTCAGTGAGGCCCCAGCCGCCACAGGGAGCAGACGTGTGGCCAGGAGCTCGCGGCCGGGAGACCTCCGAGGCCCGGGGCCATTGCCCTAACTGGCCGGAGCTGCCCCGAGCCCACTACGAGGAGGAGCCACCAGAGCCCGCCTGCTCCCGTCGTTGGGAGGCACCATTGGAACTCCCCCACACCAACCCCAAAGGCGAGACGCCACCAGGGCCTCACCACCCCTGTTGTTACCCGGAGGAGCCGCCCGAGTCCAATTGGCCAGACTTCCCCAAGGAGCTGCCCTGGCCGAGAGGAACCCATGTTGGTGGACTGGACTGGGCCCAGTGCCACGGACAAGGTAGGCCCCGAGGGGGAACCCAGAAGTAGCCCGGGGGTAGCCGATCCCAGTCAGGCTGTAGCCACGCCTGAGCCAGTGTCAGTGTGTTTCAGTCAGGACACCCCACTGACCCGCAGCGGCACTGGCCGCTGCTAGGGCCCCAGGCTGGGACGCAGTGGAGTGGGTGGGCCTGCGTCCCCCCCTGCCACTCCTGCTCATGGGTGGCAGGCTTCCCCCTCTCCCAATGCTCAGCCCCTGCACCAGAGGGCCCAAGCTCCCTAAAGTGTGTGTCTCTCAGTCCTGTGCCAAAGGGCAGGAGCGCTGATCCAGCGAACTATACCGCTGCCCCACCGGTAGTGAGTCGGTGTGGCTCTCCTCCTGCCCAGGAGGGTCGAGCCCCAGCATGAACCCTCCACACGTGGTACCAGAAGTGGGAACCTGCGAGTCCCTGCCCCTGTGAGAAGGGACTGGAAGAGGGAGGGGCCATTGCCCCCCCCATTGTAGTAAGGAGTATGGACATGTAGCCTTTGTTCCAGCTGCTTGTGGAGAGTCAGGAGTGGCAGCAGACGGCCCAATTGCAGCAGCAGCAGCAGCAGGCTGCTCAACTCGCGCAGCAGCAGCAGTGGGATGCCGCCCATCTCCAGCAACAACAGGAGCAGCATACGGCCCAGCTGGCGCAACAGCAGCAGTTGGTGCAGCAATTGGGGAACCAGCTGCTGGTCACACTCCCTCGCCCCACTGTGGGGCCAGCGGGGGAGAACAGGGGGGGGTGCCGCGCTCAGCTGCTCCCCTCCGCCTGACCAAGATGAGCCAGGACGATGACCCCGAGGCCTTCTTGGTCACCTTTGAGCGCATGGCACTCATCGCCGGGTGGGCCTGAGACCAGTGGGCTACCCTTTTAGCCCTGTATCTGACCGGAATGGCCCAGGTGGCCTACCGCGGACTGGTGACAGAGGAAACCCGCGACTATGACCGAGTGAAAGCTGCGATACTAGACGCGCTGGACGTCAGCCCCGAAACCTTCAGACAACGGTTCCGGGGCCAGACTTACCCCCCCAGGGCCAGACCGTGGCTGGTGGCCCAGACCCTAAAGGAGGCATGCCAGCGGTGGTTACAACCTGACACCCGGACAGTGGAGGAAGTGACCAAACAGGTCATCTTGGAACAGTTCATCCACACCCTGCCCTCCTGAGGGCGGGCCTGGGTGCTCCGCCACCGGCCGGCGACGCTATCCGCGGCTGTGTCACTGATGGAGGACTTCCTCGCTGCTGAAAATGCGGTGGGCCCCACCTTTCGGCACCCCAACGCTGGGTCTGAACCAGCCTGCGGTGAGAAGAAGGAGAACACCCCGAGCGAGCCTCGGCACCCAGTCCCCAAAACTGACCCCCATACGGAGCCCCGGGCCTGGCGCATAGAGTCGGCCCCCCGGACGGGGCCAACGCCCCCTGGCCAGGGGCCCCCAAAGGCCTGGCGGAGCCCCCCCGGAGCCCAAGCCGAGTGGGCCCCCGGGGTAGGCGGCCTGAACTCAGTCCCTGTTTTGGCTGCTGGAAGATGGGACACCTCCAGCGGGACTGTCCTGACATGGACTGTAGTTACAGACAAGTGTGGGCGGGACACAATCGGGCCCGACCATCCCTAAACCCCAAGCTAACAATGCCCGTGGCCATTGGGGGTCAGGTAACTCGGGCCTGAGCTCCCTACCTGTTGTACTGTCGGCTCAGCCCCTGCACCAGAGGGCCCCGAGCTCCCTAAATTGTGTGTCACTCAGTCCTGTGCCAAAGGGTAGGAGCACTGACCCAGCGAACTATACCTCTGCCCCACCGGTAGTGAGTCGGTGTGGCTCTCCTCCTGCCCGGGAGGGTCGAGCCCCGGCACGAACCCTCCACAGAGAGGCATTGCACTTAGGTTGACGTAGTTAGGTCAATTCAGTGTCAGCATAGACCAGGGGTTGGCAACCTTTGGCATGCGACCCATCAGGGTAATCCGCTGGTGCACCGCAAGACATTTTGTTTACGTTGACCATCCACAGGCATGGCCCCCTGCAGCTCCCAGTGGCCAGAAATGGTGAACCGTGGCCACTGGGAGCTGTGGGCAGCCATGCCCGCATACAGTCAACATAAACAAAATGTCTCACGGCCTGCCAGTGGATTACCCTCATGGGCCACATGCTGAAGGTTGCTGATCCCTGGCGTAGACATTTAATTGCTTACATCAACTGTTGCTGCCTTTCAGAAGCCATCCCACAATGCCCCACACTGGCAGTTAAATCAGTGCAAGCGCTTCCATTGCGGATGTGCACCACTAATGCAAGGAGCATAGTGTGGACATGCAAAAGCTATTTAATTAGCATGATGGCTGTATGTTGACATAACTTAAGTTGACATAATTTTATAGTGTAGACATACCCTTAGCTTATGAGACCTGACATGATTACAGTCCTAAGTGTCTAATGGGAGGCAGAGAATGTCTTTTTGACAACTGTCACATCATAGGTAGCACAACATCATCTTTCTCTTATCTGGGGCTCATTGAATTCCTAATAAAACTGAAAATACATTAAAAAAATCTTCCTTTTTTCTATCAGAACTAAAGAAATTCTCTTTTTTTAAAATACTCCTTCACAGTCTATTTAAATTCTAAGTTTTACCTATGCATCTTGCTAGTTTTTGAAGCTCTTATTATAGATGGACTCTGGGGGAGAGGGGAAAGAGGATGAGAAATATCAAAACAAACATTTCAATATAATGGTTTAAAAGGCTACGACCCTTCATAGTCCATAGCAACTGGGGTTCCTGCTGGGTGGTGGAGTTCCCCCCCTCACTCCCCTGTCTACTGCAAAAGAAGGTAAAGAACTTACATGTTCAACAAGAAAAGTTTCACCATTTAATGACAAATGTATAACGTGTACACTGGAGGCTGTTGAATACCAGAAAACCCCAAAAAACATGTTTGGAGAAGTTTCTTCAATGTGGAAGAAATGAGCACAGCAAGAAGTTGCTTAGCTGAATGATTTCAAAGGGATTCTGAGGTTTAACAACATAGCTGGTGTGAAAAAGTTGTGGGGTAATTCAGTTATGGAGTTCTATTTTTTTTTTTTGGTATGATAATGGATGAGTAATACTATTTCAAATGTCTGTAGTTTAGGGATATAATATATCTTTGTTTTAAATGTGCTCTGTCCAGCAATATCTACAAGAAAATTCCCTCATTTGAAACAGTAGAATTTAGCTGGGTGTTGCAGAGAAACCAAATGAAATAAATTCCAACATGAAAATATACACTGGTTGACATTCACTCAAAACTGAGTCTAGGTTCACTTGAAAGGTTCATAAATCTTAAAGAATCTTTTGATTAACACAATGTGAATTTCAAATTTGCTGTGCAACCAGATAAGGTATGCATACTTTTAGATTTATCATGAACTCTTTTAAACACAACTCTAGTCCATGACAAGTGTCACTAAAAATAAGTTTTAAAGAAAAGGAAAATAAGGAATCTCTATAGCCCAACAATGTAGAGAAAGTAAAGATAATGAGTTCCAGGTGGTAGGACTAATTTAGCTGATAAGAGTAATCCCAATTTAAGACAAGACCAGCCTAAACAAGTAATTGCTGAAACCACTAACTGTTGTGAATATGTTTATAATAAATAAGGGAGGCAGAAACTAACTATTGTGGGAATGTTTATAGTAAACAAAGTATGCAGGAACATCCTGAACTGATACGCTTGCCTTATTGCAACCTGGAAAGTGATCGGTCCTTATATGCAAGAAGTATAGTTGTAAACTACAAAAGATGAATAGAAATGATGTAGTGTGTGATGTGAACTGAAATTGTGGTATCACCCAGTACCTAAACCACCTGCATTGGGAAAGAAGTGGTACATGCCTAATAAAGTAACGCAAGTGACGGGCTGGAGTCAAACTGAGCTTTTTGGATTCCAGAGGACTGAATGAAGTGTTCTTCCAGAATTGGACAAGGTGTTCTGGATAAGATGAGAGGAAAAGTCTAAAAGGGAAGTCCAAAAACACATTGGCTAGAACTGAGTGAATGTTGGAGAAAAAAGTATCTGTGAACACTTGTTCAAACAAAGATTGGATAATTCACTAAAATGGTATTCACAGCCAATTTTAGGGAAATAAAACTGGAAGGGAACTTCTGAGTCATCGAGTCCAGTCCCCTGCTATTATCAGCTACTATGTTCCATTTTAAAAATAAAAAAGCCAAGCTGATGCTAACATTTAAGAATCTGGAGGCATCTTTCAATAATCCCATAGAAGGAAACCACACAAATTTAATGTGAGATTCACCTAGGACTGTCACAGGTGACAAATTTTAGCTATTGAATCAATCCTGCAGCTTCAGGTAGGTCTCTGTCAACCTGTTCATTAATTTAGAATCATTAGTCTTTTATTTAAAATTGTGTAAGACACAGGTAAATCCTAGAGACTAACAAATTTATTTGAGCATAAGCTTTCAAGTACTCCTGTTCTTTTTGTGGATACAGACTAATATGGCTGCTACTCTGAAACAGGTAAATCCTAGTCTGGATTGTTGTGCCCTCCCTCAAAATGGAATCTAGCTGTATGAAGGAAACATAGTGACCTTAGACCAGAGAGTGCATTATAATCAAAAGGGTCAAAGACAACAGTGGAATGCATGTGTGTATAATGTCAGGAAAGCCCTAGAGCAGCGGCTTGACTATTGTACCCCTTTCAGGAGTCTGCTTTGTCTTGTGCACCCCAAGTTTCACCTCACTTAAAAACTACCTGATTACAAAATCAGCCACAAAAATACAAAAAAGTGTCACAGCACACCGCTACTGAAAAATTGCTTTCTTTCTCACTTTTACAATATAATTATAAAATAAATTGATTAGAATATAAATATTGTACTTACATTTCAGTGTACAGAGCAGTATAAACAAGTCATTGTCTGCATGAAATTTTACTTTTTACTGGCTGCACTAATACTTTTTACGTAGCCTGTTGTCAAACTAGGCAAATGTCTAGATGAGTTGATGTACCCCCTGGAAGAACTCTGCGTACCCCTAGAGCTGTGTGTGTCCCTGGTTGAGAACCACTGTCCTAGAGCACATCTGAGCAAAGCATGGAGAGAGGACAGAGAGTGGCACAAAATGCAGAAGTTTCACTGATGTTAACCACTGAAGAGAGGACAGATCTCACTTGACATGGATCAACTCCACTTGGACATGAATATACAGTATTCCTCCAAGTGATGTCAATTGCATGCTTCCACAGTGTCTTTTAACATAACTTGTACCCAGGAATAGTTCACTACACACATTAAGTGTTACAGACTAAGGGCTGTAAACATTCTTTTCTTCACTTGTACTCAGTCAAACTGAACAATGGGTAGTTCTTTAAGATACATCATTTAGGTTGACTCACAAGCTCTTTACATCTCAATTGAGGAGTTGCCGGAGATGTAATGGTGAGACATCCAGTTCAAGTCAATTCAGTGATTTTGCTATGTGAAAATGCACAGTGAAACAGCTTGATAACATGAACAGCAGCAGCTCTAAGGCAAATAGTCATCTTGCCAAGAAAGCCACCAGAGTTTCTGTTTCAGTTAGCTTTCCCCAGCACCCTGCCATGGGGACACTCTACATTTGCTGAGAATAGTGGCCTAGTCCTCATCTTCATTAGTCGAAGTCTCTTGCTGCTGTATGAGAGTAATATGGAAGGCAGAGGGAAAGAGAGGCCAGTAGGAGAGGAGGCCTAGTGAACACAGGAGAGAGGCAATGAAGGACAGGATAAATGGCCAATCAAGCAGAGAGAAAATAATATCCAGAGTTTAAATCTTAAGGAGTCCTCGGGCTGTAAAGATTAGTAGAGAGAAAAGTGACCAGTGAGGAGCACTACCAGACCTCATACCCACCATTCTACTGTTACTCCCAACTGTTGCTGCAGAAATTGCTGATGCTCCTGGGGATTGGCTCCATTTCTTAGAGATCCTGCAGTGGTACCCCAATCCACAGGGCTAGGCCTGGGAGCTGCTCAAACTTGGTGTTCCTAAAGTTGCTAGTGTCTCCAGAGCTCCTTACCAGAGGTGGGTATGAAGTTGGAGCAGGGGTCCAACCACTCTTCGTTGCCTGCACTTGGTCTGTTCTCTTGTAAGCTATCAAACTGACTATATTTTATGGTCCTTGACATTTATTTGCTGCTTACTTTTTCATTTTTCACCACATTTATTAGGTACTCCAGCTGTAGGTAGGTCCTTGTCTTCATGGCACTCTAACGTCAGTGCGGTATGAGTTTATCATGTTGCCCTGGGTTTCATATTTCTGCTGTCTAGCTCATGTTTAGTACATTTCAATTTATTCTAAACATCTGACACATTTAGGAAATATTTAATAGGAAAACATAGCTAGGCCCTATATCCAAAATATGAAATCCCACAAAACTCACCTGAACTAGGATTCTCACATCATCTACTGCAACCCTCTGTTCTACATTATCAGAAAAAGTCTGGGAGAAAACCAACTGGGTAATCTATTGAAAAGAAATTAACTTTCAAATTAATCAAGAGGCGAAGCACAAACTTGAAGGTTCCTATTTCATTCATACCCCAGAAGTCTGGTCAAAAGATAACTCAAGAGATGTATAGGAACATTTGGATTTCTAAGTACAAACAATTCATAGTCACTTACTGTGCCTTGTTCACATGTTTTTTCCCATCCCCTACTACTAAATTAAGGGGTGGAACAATTTTATTGCACCTCAGGCTGTGTTCTCATTAGATCTTACAAGTTAAGCAGCTAGTTACCATTTGAAAGGCAGATTTCCAAGAAAAAACTTAGGTGCTGTAGGAAGTAATGATAGCAATTCAGCAGGTGGCACTTTTTCCTCCTAGTCTTGAACCAATACCCCTGTGTTGTGAGGTAAGATTGTACTGTTGGAGTTGAAATCTTAGGAATGAGAAGTAGAATTGAAGTTCTAATCATTAAGATCTCAAAGGCCCATGGAACTTTCCAGTATGAATATTAAGTGTGGTGCCCTGGTGTAATTCCAGTCTGGATAATGCCTACCTGAAAAAAATCTGTTTAGAGTTTCTAGTGAATACAGTATTCTTCACTTTCTCTTCTAAACTGCAGCTCCAACCTGCAAATTCATAGTCACATAAGTAGCCCTGTTGACTTAAATATAATTAGTGATGTGAGGATCATGTGTAAAATTAGGATCTTGTTGTGTAATGTTTATTAAACATTTCCAGCATTTCACTGGAGGTTAAAATGATTTCTGTAAATACAATCTCTAATGTGCTTTGGGTTTAAAGAAGCTATAAAAATGTTACTTTGATTATAATAGTTTTGATTTAAAAACCTGAACCATCATCTTGCTCTATAATCCCTTCAAAGGGTTGGAGGAAAGGATTTTTATTTTATTTTATTTTTTTACAATGAGAAACAAATGAAGCACTCATGCATCAATAATTGTTTTTCTCCCTGAACTCCAGCCATGGCACAGTACCTTAGTCAAAAGAGAGAGGGACAGAAGGTAAAGACATGCATTACTGATCACCTCTGATCTTAGATTTTAACTATACCATTTCTGTTGTATGAGTATATTCTGAACTATTTTAGTCCTACAACCCAGGGCATTGGCTTCCAGTTTTATTCTGTTTTTTTCCATGATGGATTTGGAGTTGTACAGACATCCCTCTTGATTAATATCTTACTGTAGCAAACCTAGCCCCATAGGGGAGTTCAGCCTAACCTTTCAGCACTTCCTTCAGATCCTGCCCCTCACTGTCAAATATTCTGGCATCATCTATTGGTTTTTCATTCCTTTTTATGTCTCTCCTTTTTAATGTTTTTTTCTTCTTATATATTTTCCTTTTCTCTTCTCCTGCTGTTCTTATTATCTCTAGTCCCACAGGTTCCCAGCTATAGTTTTCTTTGTTTCCTTGTTTGACTGGTAGCTGTTTTGACTGAGGCCCAGTATCTCTAGGCTTCTCTTTCAGAATTTGCTTTCCCTCTAATCAATGCCTTTCTTTTTTAAAACTAAGGTGTTCTACGGATTGTTCTGTAGGTTCTTTTTCTTTATTGTGACCAGACAGCTGAGTCTTCTTCCATTTTCCCTATTGATCTGTGGTCCTGCTCTATCATTCCAGGGAGGATTTCATAGATTAAGAAAGGCAGAGAAACCAAAGGTTTTAAATGCACAGTAGATGGGGAAAGAATCATTGAATTAATAAGGTTATTCTAGGTTAACCAACAACAGGTTAGGTCATTTCGCATCAAGCAAATATCTTAAGGAACTAGATTGATGTGGGGGGGGGGTTATATTTACATGTAATGTTTTCATTAACACACATTTTCATTAGTCCTAATACAATTTATGTGGGATTGGCACTCATATAGTCCTGCTTCAGTAACTCTGCTGAAAATAATTGTTTTGTTTTGTTTCATTCATTACTGCATCTTATTAAAAAAGGCATCCAGTGTTCTGGGAATATGTAAACTTCATAAAAACTAAACCACCATTAGGACAAGTGACCAAGCAATTGTCCTTTAAACCAGAATTATCATAGAATCATAGAATATCTGGGTTGGAAGGGACCTCAGGAGATCATCTAGTCCAACCCCCAAATTATCCCACCCCTACCAACCTACTCATTCCTCTTCTCGCCACAAGGAAAATAAGGTAGACCAAATGGGCCTTACAGCTTGATTTGCATGTCAACAGCTTGTGGACAAAGGAAGCAAGAGTCCCACATTGAGAATAGCCTGACTCCAGCTCTTTTAATAGGTAAACCAGGGGGCTGTTCTCTTAAGGAAAAATCCTATAGAATATAACAAAAAACAATTGTATCCCTGCTATGGAATTCTTTAGGATGGTTAAAACAATAGAAATATCATTTCTCTTAAATTGTACAGCTTTATATAGTGTAATTGCTATAGAATCATACTAAACCCCATTCAAACCCTATTGGTTTTAATCTCTATTAAATTCTGTAGCACTTTTCCAGTATGTTTAATTCTAGCACTTCAAAAAATCACAACTGCCTGGGGAAAGAAGCAGTCTTTGAGGTAGCTGGACCTAACCCATTTAAGAACTGATAGCTTAATATCAGCACCTTAAATTGAACTTGAAAATTAACTGGAAGCCAGGTATAATGTGCTCTGTATGAGAAACACCTTTTAACAATAGGTTGCTCTATTTGTCACTAGCTACAGTTTGAGTGGACTGAAGATGTAGGTGTATGGAGAAGGCACTATGATATTCCAGTCCAGCTGTCACAAAACCATGGATCACTGTGAGAAGGCCATGCTTCCCACATGAAAGAAAAGAAAATGCTGCCATACTTAAATGCTAAAATACATCACTGCTTCTGGGATACCCAGAAGCACAACTCCCCACAATTCTGCCATTTCTTCCTCTTGGTCCCCAACATGCTACCTTAACTCCATTCTAGTCTAGGATTGTGTTGAAACCGTGTCACCCCCATCCAAACACTGTATAAGTCACGCATAACAGATCAGGTTCCACTGCACTATTAGGACAGACCAATCAAATAGGTCTCAACATCATTGGTGGCTCATATTGACAAAGGTATAACTTCCATATCTCCCACTTTCAGACGTCTCCCAAAGACAAGGATGAGGGTGGCTAGCTGTCTGGATTGAGTTAGTAAACCCACGCAATAATTATATAGTTATCATCATTGCTGTGAAATCCTGACACTATCCAAGGGACTATGAACACATAATGAACACTAAAGTAGTGTAGAACAATCCATCCTGGGATTCCAAGGCCACTACAGTGAGGAACAGAATCAGATCATCCAAAGATTACAGAATGCACCACGGTGATATATACACCAAACCCTTTCTAACCCCATTTGTGATTTCACACACATCAGGTAGACTATCAGGTCCACTTTTATCAAGGGAGACCTCCTGAATTATTTGTCAGAGCAGTCACCTCTGCCTTTTATATTTTGGACAAAATATTATCAGCTTGTGTTTATTAATGTACCATAACTTCACTAACTATGAATTATACTGAAGACTTTTCATTCCTGATTCTTGACGGTTTCCTAGGAAACAAGCAAGACATACTGTTTTGCGTGGAAAGACAAAGTTGTCTTCAATGCTTATGTCTATGGGTTTAAAATTTAGAGATGCTTCAATTCAGAACCTCACTCAAAAATGATCCCTCTTGCTTTTATTTTATTTTTTAAAATGTATATCTATCACAGCAAGTTTCCTCCGGCACCATTAAGGATGTCACTAGCATCAGGTGTTCATTTTATTATGTGTCACAATCACTAGCCTGCCTTTCTTGCCTTTGTGTTTGTGACCTGCATATTTATAGCCAATTGTACAGCTATTTTACTTCCACAGTATGCAAGAGACATTCCCTGCACCCATCCTTAAGTACAAAAGGTTTTAGCTGTGTCCTAGCCAATTGCGCACTGGTCTTCTTAAAGTACGTGAGGAATGGGTGGGGGAAGGTGTCAATTTTTTTCTTATATGTGTTGTACAAATTAAGACATGTGAAGAATCGCTTGAAATAATATAAGGACAAGATTTGAGGACTGTCTCCATGGGGTCTACACACCATTAGAGTTCAACTCCAAAGTGGAGGACTTGGGGATAAATTCAACACTGGTGGATCCAGGATACATGGATCCATAAGGCTTACATACCTGTACAGGCAGAGAACTAACTATAGAAAGTATATGACAACCTAGGGCTATGGCAGAAACTGCAGAGCTATTCAGCTTCCACATAGTGGCCTGTGGGAAAGATTCTTTCCCTCCCAACCATCCCTAGACTTCTCCTGTGTCAAACATTGTTATTCAGACCTGGTGTATGGGAAAAGGATTTCCCTCTAAAAATGATTTTCAGAGGCAGCAGTCTATTGGCTAGAACAGGAATATGTTGAGACAATTATTTCCCCCTTCTGCGTCTGAATCTGATCACTTTGACCTTGAACAAGTTTCTTATTCCTTGGTCTCAGGTTACCCACCTGTAAAATGGGGTTTATTATAATATATTTACAGTTCATGAATTCTAGGGAAGTTTTTTTAAAGGCTTAATTAATATTTGGAAAACACTGGAAATAGAAAGAGTGCTGCACACTTCTATTATAAAGGCAAAAGATAATGAAGATAAAAATCTTACTTTATCAGAATAAAAGAGGGGCATGCATCTGTTAAGCTAAACTGATTTGCATGAAAGGAATTGCCACAGTAGCACTGAAAAATACAGCAGTATGGGGGAGGAAGGGAGGGAATACAGGACTTGGTGGCATCCTCTACAGCTGTGGTAGAAAGAGTACTTGAGAAGTATGCCAGATACAATAGTGAAGAGGCCCAAATTTGACATACAATATGTTAATACTCTAATAAGTAGACTTATTAGTTTTAAATATATACACATTAAAATACAGATTGTAAATACATTTTATTTTTTAAAAATATCTACATTCATATTTTGTTACTGTCCTGTTCCCCCTGCACCACGGAAAGATGTCATGGCTCTTCCTCCTTCCCGTCTCCTGGGAATACACAGAAGGAGTAGTTGTGAATTGCTCTGTGTGTCCCTTCCCTCATCACTTTGCCCTGTGCCTGGTAGAGATCCTGTGAGAGTGTAGCCCTTGAGCCCTCATGTAAGATTCACTTAGAATGCGGTCCTCAGGCTCTTGTTCACACACAAACACCCTCATTTGCAGGGAATACAGGTACTAGTGTGAGGAACAACTGCCTACCAAACATTAAAACACCTCTACCCTGATATAACGCTGTCCTCGGGAGCCAAAAAAATCTTACCGCATTATAGGTGAAACCGCGTTATATCAAACTTGCTTTAATCCACCGGAGCGCGCAGCCCCACCCCCCAGGAGCGCTGTTTTACTGTGTTATATCCAAATTTGTGTTATATCCGGTCGCGTTATATCAGGGTAGAGGTGTATGAACAAACACACGTGATTGTTGAGCGAACAGAATAAAATTGGGTTTTGAAACAAACCACTGGTTGGAAAATTCAGACTAATATTCACGAACACTGTAGTGCAGTATTCATTCACCCCAGTGTTTTAAGATGTTACTAACCCACCTAGTAATTAATTTCCATGCATCTTTCTAACTTCTCCTTTATAAACCAGGATGGCTAGCAAAAGATTGGCTATCAGATATTTTAACCTCTGAGCCCAGCTCCTGAAAAAGAGGAGCTTCAGTCCTATTTAGCATATTCTCTATATATTTTTAACTTAAATCTGTTCTGGATCCAAGACCAATTTAACCCTCAGCACCTAAACTTAAGCCATAGCCAGTATCAACATATGGCATGGCAGTAAATTTTGTTTTACTGAGAAAAAAAAGTAGGTTTCTAGTTGGCAGCAAAGTGAGCTCTACTTATTTAACAAAGCCTGTTTCCAGAACTTCACTGGCATCATTGCTGCCATAACTGATTATGCTTTTACAAAGCAAGACAGTAAATACTCTGTCAAGGTAGGCTGTGTTCCATGAGAAACAGAGGGGAGGAGGAAGGGAAAAATCAATTTCTGAAAAATGGAAAAGGACAAAAGTGGTAGAAAATAAAATGCTGTGTTCCAGCTTCTCTGAGAGATTACAAGTGATGGGGAATGAAAAACAAAAATGAGAAAAAGCTTTCAAGGTAGTAACTAAAATTCAGTGTAAATGCACTTTTATAAATAAACGAAGCATTTGTTTTTGCTGCATTTTACACCTTCATAGCACTTCATAACATTATGTATGCATATATTTCATTTTTTAAGTGCTGTGAAAGTGAACATGATGATTTTATATTACCTATATAATTATTTATGTAATATAAATCATTCAGACTTAATAGTAGCAACTAAACCATGTGAGCAGCGACAGATCCATGTACTTTGAATTGCAGATGCTGTAGCTGTGATAATACAGAATCATGTACCAGTATCATGGTGACCAGCTGATGACAATCTCCCAGCTACCAAACCCTCGTGCTAGGTAGTGTGAACATTTCAATTATCAGCTCCTAATGACTGAAGATTGCCATGTTCACTTTGGATCTGCACAAGCTGAGGACCCCTTTCATGGCACAAAGGAGAGGTCAGCCATCTCTGCAACACTGTTCCCACTCCTCTTGTGTGGGGTGGGGACAGACAGAGATAGGACTGGAGGAAATGCACCTTGAACCTGAGGTATCAGTGGTAAATCCTCCCAAAACATAATGCAGCTTGAGGCTGCACTAGCTTTGATTGTACTTCCTGCTCCCTGTTGGAGAACTTGTCTTTGGAGGTGGGGTTGGCAAAAAAACCTGGCAACATGCTACTGATGATTTGCAGGAAGAATAGAGGGCCCAAAGCTGATGGAGAGGCCTCTACGCAGATGACCCTTTGCTTTTGGTTGATCCCCTGACATTCCCACAGCTCTGGGAGGGCTACACAGTCTCTCCCTAATTAAATTATTAGGGGGGAAAATGTTCCCAGCATAACCTCATGGAGTGTTCCTCCCTCAAGGTCCTTGGGATTTTCCATGTAAGGGGACTAGAATACGCTCTACCAAGTTAATTACTGTTCTCAACCTTCATTCAAGCTTTCACAATTTAGATAATCTAAGTTCCTTTCTTATTCCATTGTGCTTCATTCCTTGTATGAAACATCAGTAAAATAAACCTAATATTCAGAAACTCATCTCCCACAATATCATGTCATTGAATGATCCCTATTATAAAAATCATACTTTTCCTCTGACCTTGTTGTTGTTGTTTTGTTATATAAATTATTCAGTTTGGTATGTCATATAGGTTAGACACTCCAACAACAAATGAGAAAAAGCATCCCATAGGATTAAAAAGAATGACAAGCAAGTTTGCTTTTCTTCAAGGATATATTCTAAAGCAGAGCATTGCTTAAACCCAGATGGTGGTGTTTGATTAAATACACAATTCCCTGATAGAGAGTGTACTTTGGAATGAATTAAGTCTCTTCCTTTTTTCCTCTGTGCAGAAGAAAGAACACTCTGGGGTGTGCAAGTCAAAGAAGCAAACTTAGCCTACAACGGTTATTCCCAGTTCGGAGTTGAAAAAATAATCAGAAGAATCATTTGCAATTGGCTAAAAGGAGAATGTCTGAGTTATGCCAGATAGTTCTAACTTCTATGTCTGTTAGAAAGCTGGCTTGGCTTTTCCATCATTCATTGCCTTTTTACTGAAGAATAATATTTAACCCAAATACCACGTGATGCATTCAGACAAAGAAACATAAAAGAAAACAATGTTTTTTTTCTTGAGCTATAGCTAGAGGAAGACTCTTGGATGGTGGATCTCCATATTAGTGAGCCTTGACATTTCTTCTCTGTCCATCTCTCTTTTCCCGATAGACTTCTTTGGGGGAGAAGAGAAAGAGAAAATGCATTAAGAAAAGGAGTCTCAATATTTATTTTCACTTTGGTTTTGTCTTCCCATCAAATTCTGATGCACACAAAGTGCAATGAAATTTTGAAAATAATGGATTGTAGCCCCAATAAATTTACAACAAAGCAGTATAGCCATTGCAAGATCTCCTGATGGGAATTAAAGTTTGCCATCTGTTTTTAAATCAGATTTGCTATTCTCTAGCACTTCCCAAACCATCCATCACTCCCACACCTTTTATGGTATGCTTTTTTCTGGACACTTTCCTCAGTTATGCTATCTGACACCTACCATGTTCACTCATTAAGAAAATAGCACATTAAAATCTTTCAAAGTCAAACTAATGTCTCTTCTTCTTGGACATCTGGGTTTGGAAATCCCTCTTCTACATTTCTCCAGTGTTCTGCGAAAAGTGCAAAAGGATACAGGACACTGATTATACAGTCTCTCTTATATACTACAAAATAGTCATTCTCAGATTCTATTGCAAATCAGGGCCCATTTGTAATAGAGAAAAAATGGTCTACTCATGTAGATCACTACTACTCCCAGACACACAATCCCTTCCTCATATCAAGTACAGTGTCTTTCATCCCCCTCTCTTCATCCTCTTTCATCATATTCTTGCTAATTCTTGCAAAACTAATCTAATTTTTTATTAAAATTCCTACACATGGAATTTTGTTAGTTTCAATTCTGATTCAGTTGAGAAGCCCTACAGGAACCAGCATTGTATGTCTTTCTTAACAGAATAGAGTTTGTATATAGTCCCCATGTACTGGTCATTGACAACATAATAGGCAAATCATCTCCTTCCTACACCTTCTTCACAATACTGTGCTTGTTTTGAATTTTCTGTTTGCCTTTCTTTTGCCACAGAGGGTTTGTGGGGCAAGTTCATCATGACCAGCTGGCTTCTTGCTTTAACTCCCCAGCTCAGGATTCATTTCTGGTTTTGGTTGCTTAGGTAGTTCTTCACTTACTGCAGCTTCAAACTGGCATGGAAATGAATTGGCAGGAGAACATATCAGTGTAATAAATTTTTGTGTCCCATATTCCTGTTGTGAAGCTGAATTTGTTAAAGTTTGTAAAGCTCCTGGGACCAAAGTATGGTCCAGCTAGTGTGGCAATACAAGGTGCCCCTTTTTCCCCCTGCACCAACTACCCACATCCCTATGAGGGAAGATTGAAATAACTGGGTTTGTTTAGTCTGGAAAAGAGAAGACGGAGCTGACATAATAACAGTTTTCAAGTACATAAAAGGTTGTTTCAAGGAGGAGGGAGAAAAATTATTCTTAACTGCTGAGGATAGGACAAGAAGCAATGGGCTTAAATTACAGCTAGGGAGGTTTAGGTTGGACATCAGAAAAAAATCCCTAACTGTCAGGGTGGTTAAGCACTGCAATAAATCGCCTAGGGAGGTTGTGGAATCTTCATCATTGGAGATTAAGAGCAGGTTAGACAAACACTTGCCAGGGATCATCTAGATAATACTAAGTCCTGCCTTGAGTTCAGGGGACTGGACTAGAAGACTTCTTGAGGTCCCTTCCATTCCTATGATTCGATGATCATGGGTAGTGGTGTGGGCATGGAAGCAACTCTACAGAGCTGCTACTTCCTTCCCCCATGCAAATGGGGAGCAGGGTGAGGAAAGGGTGGAACCTTGACTGTGCCCCACACTGGTGCACTAGGAATACATGGTGTGCTGGGTATAGAGTCTGCTCAGTTTATTACCTCTCAGAACATCTGGGAAAGTGAGAAAGGGATTGTGACTCAAAATCAGTCTCCCTTCTGCAGCTGCTCTGGGGCTAGTGTAACAGTGCGCCACCTCTATTCAGGGCAGCTAGTTGTCTCACAATCTAGCCATTTATCACTATAGTATCTGGATGGGAACCCTCCAAAGTAAACTCACTTGTTTGTTGCTCAAGTGGTGTTGGTGATTAGTAGTTGGATTGCTTTTGTTTGAAAGAGCATTTGCTTGGTATTAGGGGCCATACTCCACTAGAGGTCCCATCTTTCAGATATCACAAACCTGAGGTTCTGACTGAGCACTTGTGATTATAAAGATCCAGTGACACTTTCTACAGACCATATCCTGAAGCCATTACTCAGCATACTCCCACTGACAGATATCTGAGGCACACAAACAAACAAAAACAAACACAAACAAGTGCCACAACACCAGGCACTTCCACAGGAATCATATTGTCCATGATAAGCTCCACAATGCAGAAACAAGAAGGGCTTGTAGTACAACAAAGATCGAGCCCTCTAAATGCCTGAATTTGGCTAATCGCTGTGCTTGCCCCAGTGGCTTGTCCCACAGCTTTGCATGTAGGAAGAGTGCATTGTACATGACAGGAGTGGTAACAAACAAAAAAGATTTTTTTTGTGCAAATAGATATTCAATACATAGTGCATTTTAGCATTAAAAATAGCTGTTTTTCAGAGTAATTTTTTTTCTAACTGTTCCTGAAAGATACTGCATTAGAAGGGATTATTTAAAAAAATTATGGATGTTCTTTTCCCATGATTTTAAGAAGAGTATGTGTGGGGGTTGAGGTTTCTGCAAGAGAAATAAATGATCTGTCTCCTGATAATAACAGAACCAATGGAGGAAAAGATTCTTTTCTGATTTGGATATATTTTTGAGATGCTCTTTCAGGTTAATTATTAGGTGATAAATCAGAATTCATAAAGGACAGAGTATGGTAAAGAAGAAAGGATTAAATTAAAGAGGCTCTTTCATTCTGACAAACATATACGTTTTTAAAACCAAACATAGTGCTGCTCTATGGGGGTGGGCTTGCAATTGTCATTTTCTCCTTTCCAATCCATTTCATCCTCCCACTTATTCCATCACTGAGATCAGGACGGTGAATGTGTGACATCTTAATAATGTCTGAAGTAAGAGGTCATAAATAAAGCATTATGTAATCTGCACAATAAAACAGAAGAGGTGGAGAAGTTGGGTATAAGAGAAAAACTTGTTCAGATACACCTCTTGAAAAAAGTAAAACAGAACTGCAGGAACTAGTGGGATCTACACTGTTTAGAACCTGGCCCAAAGAGCAAGGACTCATGGATTCAGTTCCCAAAGTCTGCCAGCTGTATAATTTTCAAAAAGTCACTTTCATAATAATTGGGCCAATGGGAGTTTGCCTGAATAAAAACTGAGTAGGAATCTTAAGGTTTGGTTGATAATATAGTGCTGCACTGCCCGTCTATAGGCAATTTTGCAAACACTGAGCCACACAAGTCCTCTGTACTAGGTATTTACAGCCTAACTCTAGTGGATAAAATGCTAACATTTAAAGGACGAGGCATCAGAGAAGCTGCCAACAGAATTGCAGATCAATATTATTACTAGTATTAATTTTTCACTAGCACTCAATCCTAGTTCTAGATGCTTTCCCAACATACAAGTAGGCATGATTCTTGCTCCATCCCAAAGGCCACCTCTCCCTCTGTTAAAAAACAATTCCACGCAGCTATCTGAACTCAACCCTTGCCAAAAGCCGAGACAAATAGAAAAGCTGTGCGGCATGCCCTGAATGTCAGCAAAATTCAGGCAATATTGGACCAAGATGAGAATGAATTGCAAATTATTTGATGCTCAAATAAATTTGTTAGTCTCTAAGGTGCCACAAGTACTCCTGTTCTTTTTGCGGATACAGACGAACACGGCCACAAGGTTTCAGAGTAGCAAAGACAAGATATCCTAAAAAATACAGCCTTCCAGCATCTCCACTGTTATAAGAAATGGGGGTTCCAACTTATTGCAACTATGGCAATATCTCTCAGGTAGGCACCACTTGGGCCTTTTTAAGTCAACATCAAACCTTAAACTTCACCTGATAATTAAATGGCAGGAAGTCCATACCCCCAGAGCAAGGGCATAATGTTTAGAAGCTAAAATGCTGCGGGGGGGGGGGGGGGGAGGAGAACTTTTAAAATATGATTTGAAGGAGAATAGGAGGGAATTGTCCAAGAATATTGAGCAATGATTATTTCCATCCTTGTTATAATTTGGTTGGTGTTTTGTTTGTTTTTCTTTATCACATGATTAGAGGGCGGATATTTTTATAACCAGGAGTTGTTTATATTTGATTAAGTTGCCCGTTTGGGCATGACCACTGAAGGTTAACATTTAATCTTTCTGTGCTTCAGAATTTCCCCATCTGTAAAATGGTTTCATAATGCTGATACTTATCTGACAGGACCATTGTGCTACTCAGTTAACTGTTTGTATATCATTTTGATATCTTCAGTGTAAGCTATGCATATAAATGTAAAAAATGATATTGTCAGGGTAATTTCCTTTTTCTAATCTAATCTCTCCCCTTTCCCAAATTAGCTCCTACATAAAAACCTATCTTTAAGTAGCTGGGAGCACAATCCTAAGTAGGAGATACACTCACCACCTGGAGGATTGGGTCCTGGGCCAAATTCCTCTCCCTTTGCAGAGCATGAGTAACTCACATTGAAAGGAAAGGTGATTTTTTTGTATCCTACCGAGGAAAAATCAGGACATTAAAAAATCCTATTTATGAC
Organism: Trachemys scripta elegans; assembly: GCF_013100865.1. Lineage (NCBI taxonomy): Eukaryota > Metazoa > Chordata > Testudines > Emydidae > Trachemys > Trachemys scripta. Next base: position 52,422,771 of record NC_048301.1, on the reverse strand, counting down.
CGAACAGTTTAGTTATGGGTATGGTATCTGGTGAAAACAACATGATCACTGTGTGGAAAGGTAATAAAAATGGGACTTCTAAATTTAACCACTAGTGTGAGCAAAAGCAAAGTTATTTCCACGATTCTGGGATTAAAGAGAATGCTGATAATCATAAATATACATAAAAACACCATTTCCACCACTTACGTGTTACAACTGTTAAAGGGAAAGCACCTTTTAAATCATGATTTTCTTATATAAATAGCAAGAGGAAAAAAATGTAAGTGAAATATGATCACTTCTATAGCAGGGTTGGGGGGGGCGGGAGGAGAAGAGGGAGGTTGTTTTTGTTTTTAAACTGAAAAAAAAAAAAATCAGACTCCTCAAGTAAAATGGATTTTGGTGCCTGCCAGATAAACAGCAAAAATCAACATGTCTTTATGAGCCAGGGATCTTCTGTATGCTAGATCAACGACTGCCAGCAGCAAGAAAGACTTGCTGCAGAGAAGTCAAGGAAATCTACACCTAGACTTCAGACACAAATGAAGGGGTGAGATCAGGTTAATAGAGGAAATCTGCTCAAATATTTGTGGTTTTGCCCAGATCTGGAATTCACTTGTGCTTTCTAAGAGCAAAGCATGTGTACATTTAAGAAGTTTACTTGCTATGTCACGTGAAGTATGCAACTAAAGAAACTGGAAGCCACCCAAGCAGGTGGACTCTAGTGGAGATTAGCCTAAGCAACTGGAGGGCTTGGGAATGCCAAGGCATTGCTTCTGTGGTCTAGGTGGGTGGCCAGTGCCAAGAGGGGTAATGGCGGGGTCAATACCTGGGGAGTGCACTTGATCCAGAGCTACAAACAGATATCAGTCACTATATCCAGACCTAGGGAGCTTCGCAGCGAATAGGATTCAGTGGTTAGATCCTTTTACGATGGACCGGTGTAGGTGTACTATTTCTAAATCCTTTTGCAATTTGAAATTCTGGCTGCAGTGTCTCATTTGATGCCATTTTCTTTAACACTCAAAAAATGCGTCACATCCTTAATATACTGAAGGTTGACTCTCACAGCTGCATGTTGCTGCATGTACAGGAAACACTGCAGTAATCAAACAGTGCAAGGCAGGCAATAATGTAAGCCATTGATACTTCAACCCCTCTTCAATTGTTTAGGGCTTTCTATTTCCTGACTAATGAAATCTGACATCTGTGGATATGATGAAGACAGGAAATGTTAGTTCTTACCAGTTTTGTTTGTATTTTGCTGGAAAAGTTACAGTTATTCATTCTCACTGTAGGTTTGTGGCAATCATGCTTCTTATTAATTCCTTCTGGTGCTTATATACCTGATTTCACAGGCAATGCAGCTGTGCTAGAGCTGATCAAATAGGTTTCCCCACTTCTTTGTTCCCTCGGTGTGTCTCTATTTCAGTTTCTACCTCAATAATTCCTTAGAAGAGATAAAGAGTCTCCCATTAAGCCCCATGCTCTCTGCCCCCCTGCTCATTTGAGAAATATTTCCCCCCTTTGGGTTCTTTTGGGGGGGAAAAGGGCTTGTGTCTCCATGAGGAAGACTGACAGGACCATTTCTCCCTCTCAAGGTGTGAGCCAAGGTCACTGTGTTCTTCCTCACTGTGGTCTCTACGTATTCCTCTCTGAAATGGACCTGTGGAAGAAGTGACATGATACAGGTGCTGCCGGCTGGGAGAGCAGCCTGAGGCAAAAGCCTCCAGCTCACATGATATTCCAGGCAGGACTGAATCTCCATTAGACGAAACTTAAAGAAGAGAATGACCTGGAGTCACTCCCCTTTATGTCCAGGCGCCCCGACCGACCTCACTGAGGCTGGTCAGGAGCAACCAGGAGACAGCAGCAGATGGTGCAATATGGCTGCTAACCCTCTTTGCTAACTTGCAAAGGCAAGGAGCTACTGCTGTGTAGCACTGCAGTACCGCATCTGTCAGCAGCTCCCAGGAGACGTATGGTGACAGTGAGCTGAGCGGGCTCCATGCTTGCTGTGGTATGTTGTCTGCACGGGTAACCCAGGAAAAAAGGCGAGAAACGATTTTTTGCCATTGCTTTCATGGAGGGAGGGAGGCCTGACGACATGTACCCAGAACCACCCGCGACAATGTTTTTGCCCCATCAGGCATTGGGAGCTCTACCCAGAATTCCAATGGGTGGCGGAGACTGCGGGAACTGTGGGATAGCTACCGTAGTGCAACGCTCCGAAAGTCGACGCTAGCCTCGCTACCGTGGACGCACACCGCTGCCTTAATGCGCTTAGTGGGGACACACACAATCGACTTTATCTAATTGATTTCTAAAAAAATCGAATTCTATTAAATCGACCTAATTTCGTAGTGTAGACATACCCTCAGGTAGATGGCATGAGAAGAAAGGATCTTTAGGTTAGGGGAAACTACTAACTTCCATCTAGGTACTCCATGGAAGAAAGGTGATAGAACCTTTCCTAGAGACCTGTCTACCCAAGAGGTATCAGGGAATACTGCCTATACACACACACACACACACACACACACACACACACACACACACACAAAGCAGTGGAATTTATACACAATGCTGTCAAATGCATAAAGTTCATAGAAAAAACCTGGAGATTATTTTCCCTTCTAATACCTTTCACTTACAGTCTAGTTTTAGTTATAGCTTGTTGTAATATTAACTGCAACCTTTAACAATATTCATACAGAAGAGTGATTTTTATGTTGGTGGTGCCCATGAAATATTATCTAGTATTCACAGACAGGGGGAAATGGTATCATTATATAAATACAATTAAAACTTCATTGGAAGATGTCCTGTACTCACTGTTCCCCTGACTAATTGCATGAACACTGTTGTAAGACTTTACCATAAATCTCTAACCGATAACTCTTTGCACCAGTTTGTATTCCTGCCAGTGCCAGGTAGGAGTAATGAATGTATTGTACTTAACAAGTAGTATCTCATGTCACCAACAGAATACACAGGCTGCGATTTCACATTCCTGGCTCAAATTGTAGATGTGGCTTGTAAGTGTAAAGAAGTGATATTTAACATGGAAAATTATGAACAAATATTTGTTTTGCTGTGTTATTTTTCATAAGTATGAGTGCTGATAATCTCATTCAGCCAATATAGCTTGGTCCTAAATTGCAACATATTTCTAACAGTCTTTCATGAGCAGGGACTGTTAGTGCCATTTTATATCAGTTTTGCAGGAGGAGCGGTTGCTCACTACGAACAATGCTGTGGTCACAAAACTCATTGTGTTAGACATTCAAAGCAGTTAACAAGGACTCTGCATTGCAACTCAAAGCTGAGCCCACAACTCTCTTTGGAAACATTCTCCACTGATGCATCAGGGTCAATCAGGCCTCCAGAGACAAAAAGCAAGAGCACTGAATCTCTGTGCCTCCTATTAAGTAGGATTGGTTGGATACTAGTCTGAGGAAGCTCTGCAAAACATTGAAAAAAAAAAAAAAAAAAAAAACCAACGCTGGGTAACCTGGATTCAGGTAAGTTTCTTTTGCTTTCCCGATTTGTTACTAACTCAAAACCCAAATCAGATTTGCTGAAAGGCTTCAGGCAAGTCTAGACCAAATTTCAAGTGAACTTGGTACAAGATGCAAGTGAATCAGGCAATTTATATTTAGGGTAGGAACCAGGACACACAAACCTGTGTGAGGGCCTAATCCAAAATCCATTTAAGTCAATGGGACTCTATTATTAACCTCAACTGGCTTTGGATCAAGCCACAAAATGCAATATTTTACTGAGTTCTGCTATTCAATTCTGAATGTTCATACAGGATCAAATTCTTGTTGAGATGGTTTTAGTAATATCTGAGCTATTTAAAACTTTGGTAGTACTTGTTCATTTCCAGACAAGAATCCTGCAGGTTAAATGCTCAAAACTATAACTTAGATTCATATCTAAAGTTGGTAAATTTCATTACAAAAAGTTACTCCATTGTTAGAACTACTATTATTGAAACGAGAGAGGAAACTAATGTCACATTAAGTGCCACAGTGCCAGCGTTCATGCTTGAATGAGAAATAATTCAAAGCATCTATAATGTTAGTAGCTTTGTGTGACTGCAAAAGCCACTCCATCCACAGATATGTAATTTATACAGCACTTTCCAAAGTGCCTTGTCTTGCACTGAATGGTATGAATGCTCTTATGTGCCAATATAACAGAAGCCTTCAAGAAGGGTATTTATTTTTGAATTATCAGGATCTTTAAGTGTTCTCTGAATGCCAGCCCCCATGATACACTAAATAATGTGAAGTCATCATTCATTAGTTACCTTTCTCTCTTTCAAATACAGCACTTTGTTACTTTAGCTCTGCCGCTTCAATATATTTCTGCTTCTTTATGTGCCTACTTTACAGGCAGAGCATGCTTTCCTGGAGCACTGATGGGTTCTGGATGGTTTGTGCTGTTTCAATTACTGAGTTTTCCCCCCCTTATCTGGAGAATCAACCAAGAAAGATCTTATTGATCAATACAAGGTCAGTCATCAGCTAAAGCATCATCACGCACAATCTGATATCGTACAAGGCGCCTGATGTCAACTGCATCAATAAGACTTGGCTGAAAGATTCTGCTAGCTCTGTGCTATCATCCCTCCTCCCTTACAATCTACCCAGTAAAAGCAAGAGTGCAGGAAGGGTAAGGAATGTGGGGGAGGTCACGGCCTAGAAACAATCTCCTTGAAAAGCATTCACTTGGGGATTGAATCTAAGGACAAGATCAATGTTGGAATGTTTCTGGTATATAGCAACCTCTCCACAGCTCCAGTGGATTCATGCCAGAGCTAATAGACCTGCTGTCTGACACAAGGGATTCACATATTAGTTTAGTCCCTGGACTAATGTGTACAATGAATTAATTTGAATGTGGCTCTGAAACATTTGATCACTCTTTCCTCCTCTGCTTTATTTTCTCCCTTGCCATCTGCAAGCTCTGTGCTCTCCAAGGGAACCTTAAAATGACTACTTTTCCTGGATATCCTTCAGAGAATCATGTTTTCCTCTCCTCTGTCTGTTGGAGTTCATTGAGGTTCTGGTCTGTATCACCTCTTCTTCTACCTCAGTCCTTTACCAGCAACCGTATCTGTCAACTAGTCCCTGTGTGCAGTTAAGGGAAGAGAAGTAGATTTGGGAATTAACTTTTATCATATGTCCAATCCAGATCCATCCCTGTCTCATGCATTTCCTCTTGTATAACCCCAACACCTAGTGAAACTCAGTCTCTTTAAAGCTGAGTGGATGAAACCGACTTCCATGGAGCTGCACCAGTTTACACCAGCAGAGTATCTTTCATGCTTATCTCTCTACTAATACAGCTCAGCCCTTACTTATTCCATCACCAGATCTTTCTTGAGCAGAGGCTGCTAGTGGCATATTGTGTCAGAGTATTTTTAGCAAGAGTAAGTGTCCAATGGGGAGAAAGGTCAGTAGGCTAAAACAATAACTGAATATTGGTGCACAATTAAATGTCTCAAAATTCCTCAATTCCACATCTAGAAATAGTTCAGTTATGGTCACAGAGCAGAAGTATACTGCAGCGTATAACCACAGTGATGATACAAAAGGCCTAAAATTCTGTATTGTGAACACTGACACAATAGCAGTATTTGGTCTCAGAGCATATCTGGATCTTAAACTGATCACCAGTAAACCGACTTTGCCTTAATCTCTCCAGATGAAAATAATGTATTTAGGTGCAGCTGCTGCATACAGGTTACACCCATCCCCCCAAGCAAATAAAACTTGACATGGTACCAAGGCATTACATTTACCATAGATCTGTCTTCCTCTTCGCTCACATTGCTTTTTGTAGCTGAGCAACAGTTGCATTTAGCTGGTCCTTAACTCCCTTCAAATCATCTCTACCTGGATTTGTTGAATTGGCCCATTGTTCAGTTGAATTTACAGCACTTTAGTTTACATATTATACATGTTTTGTCACCAAAATGAACTTTATTCTCCATAGCAAATTGATTGCACATCACTCAGGAAAAGCTTTTTTCTCCCTGCTGGCATTGAAGTAGCAAAGTTCTATTAGCTAATATTCAGGTTTGTGAACAAGCCTAATGTATTAGTGCTTTGGCTGTCTATCAACAATATGGAACAAGTGAAAAAATGATGGTTTTGGATCAGGGCAGCACCTTGAGTCTACTACTGCTGATGAACTATTATAAAATAGTTAAGTCTTAGTTATTTTGGTTGGGGAAGATGTTAGACAGGACCTAATGTTAGCATCTATTCATTCAGCTGCTGCTGTGTATTTCCTCATGGCATGATACACACCCTGTTAACATATAGAATAAAACATTGCCTCTGAAAAAATGGAATTTCTTCCTACCTATCTCCCTAGGAATTCCAATTAACTGGACCCTCAAAAAATAACCACAAAAGTTTTCAGCAAAACTACTGAGAAATAAATGCTCTAGCAAGCATTTTCTTACTAAAAAGCCTGTAAAATGGGGCTCTCATCTAAGACGTAAATAAATCTCCCAAACTTACTGCAGTGCTGTGTCTATTCAGTATATTGAATACTTTAGAAGTGTATGAACATTCATGCTAATAACTAGTCAGTTCCCTCACCATCTAGTTATGCATTTAAAGTTTGTTTGACATCTCTTAAGCAAACCACAATGAGATATAGAGCCACAAGTTACTGACTCCTAATGAATGCACTAACTAGGCTTTTCATATCCTCACTGAAAAATATTTCCCCAGTCAGAGTTTCAAACAGACTGCCACATATTTCCTTACACCTCATTCCTAAATTAACCAAAGAGACAGCTTTATGAAGCCAAAATCAAATGAGACCTTTTCTAGCTACCACTTTCCTCTCTCTATAAGAAAGATCTGACTTCTACCATGATAAACAAGTAGCTCAAACCACATCACCTTATATTGTGCTGGGAGGAATTGGCCAATTTACTACAGCTGGACACAACTATATTTCCCTGGTAGGCAGGCTCAGCACCTGTCTGCCTTTAAGGACATGCAGCTGTGCTCTTTCCTCTACAAAGGGAGAGATTTTTAACGCTTTCCTTTCCAAGTACTGAACAGAGTCTTCACCTCCTCACAGACCCCGATGTTAACATAATATGAAAGCAGTGCAAAAGCATTTCTTTTTAACGGAAAATTTACTCCAAACCAAACTGGTCCCACTAAGAAATTACTCAAAAATGTCAAGCAAGAAATTTGGAAGTTTCTGCACAGCTCTACTCAAAAAGTTGATCCTCTATAGAGGAAACATTAATGTTCTGATCTTGCAAATGCTTTTGCATGTGTTTAACTTTGCACATATGAGCAGCTCCACTGAGGCCAAGGGGACTACTAACATGAGTAAAGTTAAGCTTGTATGTAAGTGTTTGCAGGAATGGAACCTAAATGAAGTGCAAAATAAGAAAAAATAATCCAGGGATATTCCTAAAACCTCTGCTGTGGCTGCTAGTATGGAATCAAGGAAGATCCAGGAATCTACCTGTGGCAGAATTCAGATCCACAAAGGGCTCCCCAGTTCAATGTCTGGTGATACAAAATCTAGTAGGAATTTACACATTCTTTTGAAGATGCTTCTTTGAAATCACAATGGCACACTGTACTACACTTAGTTCAAGAGACAGCTGTAGGATAGACTTTTCCCAGAATACCATGCTTGTCAGGCTGTAGCTACAGGGTTAAAAGCAAGAGTTTTCCCTTTATGAAGACTTTTGCAGCCAGCTTGTGGTTGGATACCAATGACAAATAGCCATTGCATGGGGAAAGCATAAAAGTTAGAGTAAATATTTTAAAATGGCATCCTTGAATAGAGTTTGTAAAATGAAGCATGTTATTCCAAGGGAACACAATGTATATTTGATGTTGAGAAAGGATTTATCAGCTGCGGTTTCTGTTACATTTGAACTGAAGAATAATAAACTTACCTTCAAATAGCTTCCTTTGAAATAATGAAAAACCTCATCACTTTATTAACTTGGGGAATCCCAAACCTATGTAACTATCTCTGATGAATATTCAGATTTTGCATGGGAATAATTAACACTGCAAGTAAATGCTTTAGTTACCATATATAAATGAATTCCCTGCACTGAATTTATATCAAACTCTATTAATAAGACTTTCAAATGAATTTCAGTTAAAGAGGCAACCATAATTAAATGATGTTAAACAATTATAAATTACTGGAAAACATGCAAAAGTCCAATTGCAGTACAACTCATATATGATTTATTTGTATCACTCTATAAATTAGTTGGTATGGTGTCTGTATTGTTAGCCATGTTTCAGTTTTATGAAATATTCTTCTGGATACCTCAATTTTTATCATATAGACCGACTGAAGGGCTTTTTATTGCTCATGACTAGAGGATTCCTGTTGCAAAGAATTAGGTCCAAAATCTGATTACAATGGATTCAAAAACTGGTGGGTAAGATACTATGAACTCACATATTAATGTTTGTTTGTCTATGCAGCACAGTCTTTTAGTCTAAAACAAAGAGAAAAGTCTCCCCTACACTTCTGAGACATTCAAACAGCTTTGTATATAGGAAACAAAGGAGCAACTGAAAACCAAGAGGTCATGTTCAAAACAAGAATACTACAACAGAATCTTTTAAATCTGATCTTTTATGTTTTTGGAAAAGCAGGGTTGAATGAGCTATGTCAAAGGAAGTAAAGAGTAAGATCCTAATTCAGGAAAGCACTTAAACTCATGCTTAACTTTAAGCACATGCTTAAGTACCACTTTAAGCACTTAAATACATGCTTAAATATAAATGGAGATCCTCAGATTGTGTAAATTGTCACAGCTCCACTGAAGTCAATACACACAATGAAATAAATGGACCTATGACAATTTACACCAGCTAAGAATCTGCCTCTGAGTGCTTTGCAGAATCAGGGCCCCCAAGAACAAGGGAAAGGGAGAGCCCCAGAAAAGTGATTCTAACAGGAGTTATGTGAACACATATTTGAGATGATTGGGTCTCTTATTTCTCAAAGAAGAGGTGTGGAAGTTTTATAGACTAAGGCCTGGTCTACACTACAAAGTTAGGCTGATGTAAGTTACCTTGCATCGACCTATTTGGGCATATGTCTACACTCAAATTTGTCTCAGGTGGATGTTAGCACCCTGTTAACAGTGACACAATAAAACCATCTCCCCGAACAGCATAGAGTCACGGTTAACATACTGAGGTTGATATAGTGTGAGTGTAGACATCACATGACCTATGTCAACCCTAACAGTACTCCAGCAGCTGTCCCACAGTGACCTGCAACAGTGACCACTCTGCTGACAATTGTAAATTCCACTGCACAGAGCCTAGAAGCCATCCCGCTCTTTCACACACATACCCCGTGTGGTTTTGAAATTCCTTTTCCTGATTGCCACACCTAGCTGCTCACCCTTGTTGTGTGCAACTGCCTAACTGACTATGCCAGCTCCAAGCACTAGATGTGCTGCTGCCTGGAGTAAATAGGCAGTATTGGATCTCCTAGGCCTGGGGGAAGAAGAGGTTGTGCAGGAACAGCTACAGACCAGCCGTAGAAATGTGGACATCTACAAACAGATTGCACAGGGGATGGATATCTGGGATCAGCAGCAGTGCCACGTGAAAGTGAAAGAACTTCCCCAGGGATACCACAAGGCCAGGGATGCCAACAATAGATCTGGTGGTGTCCCATAGACCTGCCCCTTTTACAACAAGCTGCATGCCATACTTTGCGGAGATCCCACCAGTACCCTGCAGACCTCTGTGGATACCTTGGTGGACCCCAAGACATAGATCCTTGTCAACAACAGCTAGGAAACGGGGGGGCGGGGAGTTGAGGAGGGTGGGTCTGGTTATGCCACAAGCCAAGACCTGTTTGAGACAGTCTAGTCAGTCCCACCAGCCAAGCACAGACGAGCCCGAAGCAGGGGCAGGAACCTTGAGTAAGTGTATGCATGCATTTTCCCTTACAATGTTTCAATGTAATGATGACGCCCAGTCCATCCCCAAGTAAGACACAGGTATCGACTTTTCAGAAGAGGAAGATGTACGGTATAACAAACAGAGGTAGAGTTAGCATCTGCTTTTCATTCCCCTGTTGGATCAGGGCAGGAAGGGCATGCAGAGCTCTTTGTTTATATGCATAGGCACATCCCTTTTATCCTCCTGAGAGATCTCGATGACATTTTCATGGAGAAACTCTGCAATCCTCTCCCAAAGGTTTCTAGGGAGGGCTGCCTTATTTCTTCCTCCACACTAGGACATTTTCCCACAACACTCTGCAATAGGTTCAGATGGCACCATCACAGCAAACAGACTAACAGCGTCCAGGCCCAAGCAGCTTCAGGACACCCGTGGCAGCTGTGTTCTCTGTGCCTTTGTGACCCTCAAGAGTGAGATATCATCTAAATCCACCACTGCATGTGGGAAATAGTGCCAATATTCAGTGCCTTTGCCCTTTACTCGTGCCCATGGAATAGAGACCAAAATTTTAAAGCTTCATGCACAGAACAACCTTCCCCCATTGCCCCGGTGAGCCATACTCACTATGGTTGAGCCTGCCAAGCAGTGCTATGCAGAGGTGCTTCAAAGCTGTAGTGTCTATAAACATTTCTTATTAAAAGTGTTTATGAGAGTAAGGTAAGAGTGTATTTAAACATATATTTCCCTGTCATTTGTGACTGTAAAACCAATAGTACATCTATCTGTTTTTATCAGCAGCTTCTGGTATGGTGACCTTGAGAGGTGCCCTCTCCACACCCACAGAATGCCTGATCCTAAGGAGGAGAAAGGACTAGGGAGGACATGTTCAGCAAGATCCTGCAAGCCAGTGTTGCATCAGACTGTGAACAAAGGGCTTGGAGGGCCAATATGACTAACCGTATTGAGAAGGAAAGAGAAGAGGGGCCCAGGAATCCTAGTAGGATAAGGAGAGGAAAATGCAATGTAATGAAATATTAAACTGTATTATATTTACCCACTAGGTGGCACTATGTGTAGCATAGAATCATAGAAATGTAGGGCTAGAAGGACCTCCAGAAGTCCCTCCAGTACCTTGCACTGTGGTAGAGCCAAACAAACCTAGATCATCCCTGAAAGGGGTTTGTCAAACCTGTTCTTAAAAACCTCCAGCGATGGAGATTCCACAACCTGCCTTGGAAGCCTATACCAGAGCTTAACTACCCTTGTAGTTTGAAAGATTTTGTAATATCTAACCTAAATCTCCCTTGCTGCAGATTAAGTCCATATTTTCTTGTCCTACTGTTAGTGGACATGGAAAACAATTGAACATAGTCCTCTTTATAACAGCCCGTAACATATTTGAAGACTGTTATTGGGTCTCCCTTCAGTCTTCTTTTCTCAAGACTAAACATGCCTGGTTTTTTTTTAACCTTTCCTCACTAAACCTAAACATTTTATTGCTTTTGTTGCTCTCCTCTGGTCCCTCTCCAATTTGTCCACATCTGCGGCACCCAGAAATGGACACAGTACTGCCGCTGAGGCCACACAAGTCCTGAGTAGAGTGGGACAATTGCCTCCCATGTCTTGCATACAACACTCTTGTTAATACTCCCCAAAATGATACTAGCCTTTTTGCAGCTGCATATTCAATTTGTGATCCACCATGACCCCAAATCCTTTTCAGGAGTACAACCCAATGAATTCGTCAATGAATTTCATCTTGCTGAATTTAGACCAAGTCTCCTATTTGTCAAAGTCATTTTGAATTCTAATCCTATTCTCCAAAGTGCTTGCAACCCCTCCCAGCTTGGTGTCATTTGCAAATTTTATAAGCATACTTTCCATTCCATTATCCAAGTCATTAATGAAAATACCGAATAGTGCCACAACAAGGACTGACCGCCGTGGGATGCCAGTAGATACTCACTCTGAGTTTTGATAGCAAACTATTGAAAATTATTCTTTAAGTATGGTATTTCAACCAGTTGCGTGTCCACCACCCTCCACACACACATCCACTAGGTCAGTAACCCTGTCAAAGAAGAAAATTAGGACGGTTTGGCATGATTTGTTTCTTGACAAATCCCATGCTGACTATGCTCTATTATCCTCCAGATGCTTACAAATGGATCGTTTAATCATTTGTTCCAGTATCTTTCCAGGTATCAAAGTTAGGCTGGCTAGTCTAAAATTGCCTGGGTTCTATATGTTCCCCTTTTTGAAGTACTATGTTTTTCCTTCTTTGGTTTTCTAGGACTTCACCTGTCTGCCAGGACTTTTCAAAGATATTGCTAATGGATCCAGAATTATTTCAGCTAGTTCCTTAAATACCCTAGAATGAATTTCATCAGACCCTAATACATCTAAGTTGTCTAAAGATTCTTTAACCTATTCTTTCCCTATTTTGGTTTGCATTCCTTCTGTCTTTTTCTTAATATAAGGTTAGTTTCATATCTGGTCACTATTAACCTTTTCAGTGAAGACTGAAGGAAAATAAGCATCAAACACCTCAGGTTTCTTGATGTCTTCAGCTATTAGTCCTCATTCCTGGACTTTCCTTCATCTTTTTCTTGCTCCTAACATATCTTCTTATTGTCTTTTACGTCCCTTGCTAGTCCATTCTCATTATTCTGCTGCTCTCACTCCTTCCTTTCCTTAGAAATATGAAATCTATCTTTCCTGCTGTTATCCAAATTGCCTTCCACCTTCAGGTTTGCTACACAATTCCTCCTTGTTGGTCAGAATCAAATCTAAAATTGCTGCCTCTCTGTTTACTTTGTACACTTTCTGAAACAAACAATTGTCCCCAATATATTCCAAGAACTTATTGGAAATGTTGTGTTTCGTCGTATTACTTTTCCAACAGATGTCTGGGAAGTTAAAGTCCCCGACCACTACCAGGTCTTGTGTTTTGGATATTTCTGTTATTTTTTCTAGAAATGCCTCCTCCACCTCCTCTTCCTGATTTGGTGGTCTAGAATAGACCCCTACCATGATCTCACCCATATTGTTTACCTCTTTTATCTTTACTCAGAGTCCCACAACTCATCTGTCTCCCACTTTCTTCTGGACCTCAGAACAAGTGTAGACAGGGCAGATGCTAGCATTTAGGCAAACTAGGTGGTTGCCTAGCGAGCCAAGATTTGGGGGTGCCCAAAAGCGGTGCCCCAATTGTTTTTTACAGCGTTCCTATGCCCCCTCCCCGAGCACGTGGTCGCTGCTCCACTTCTCCTACCTCTTAGGCTTGCGGCGCCAATCAGCTGTTTGGCGCCGCAAGCCTGGGAGGGGAGGAGAATTAGAGCAGGGATGGCATGCTCGGGGAGGAGGCGGAGCAGAGGTGAGCTGGGGTGGGGAGCTGCCACGGGGCGGGGCACCTCAGGGCGGGGGGGGGGGGGGGGGGGCGCCCGCGGGGGGGGGGGGGGGCACAAGGTAGAAGTTTCGCCTAGGGTGTGAAACTTCCTTGCACCGGCCCTGAGTGTATATATTCTTGATGTACCATGCAACACTTCCTCACTTTGTACCCTGCCTGTCCTTCCTCAACAAGCCATTCCCTGTATACCAATATTCCCGACTTGAGACTTACCCCACCAAGTCTCTGTGGTGTCAATTAAGTGATAATTTAGCTTATGCACTAATACTTCCAGTTCTTCCTATTCATTCCTCATACTACTCGCATTTGTGTATAGACATCTAAGATGTTGAGCAGATTTCCCTCATTGATTTCCCTCTTGTTTCCCGTATCTGAGCCGAGAACAGCCATAGCTGGCAGTACATTAAAGAATCTCATGGAAGACACATCTGGTGTATCTCTACATAAAAGAATCTCTGTAGCTAGTCCATATCTGGTACAAGAGTCTGAGCTGCTAATAGTACTCCTGAAACCTACTGTGTACAATAGGTACATGACAGGCATCAAGACATATCAGGTCTTCTCTGTCAGAAAAACCCAAATACTGCAGTTCCTACGTTGACCTACATGTCCAAAAATCCTGGACTCTCTTTTTCATTTCTTGGAGAACTCCATGTTTGCAGCTGTCTACACTCCCCAACATACCACATAGCATCACAGGCCACATTCTTACCTCTACCACTGCATGATGGTGGACAGTAGGGAAAAAACACACTTTCACATGCATTGACCTGTAGGAAGAACCACAGCTGGTGTATGTGAAGCCACAATGGACTACAGTTGTGCACTGAAATGGACAGAAATGTTTACTTCCTTTCCAATTTTAAAGTTGCACTCTGCTAATTTATCTTAAAGGTTTATTGCCTGTGGGTTTTTTTGTGCATTGGGGGTTTGTTGTCATTGTTTTGTTTTGGCACTGGTTTTCCCACTCAATAAAGTTCTATTTTTGGAGAATAAAATGATCTTCATTAATTCATAACACATATTGCAGAATACATAGTCGTACTCAAAGCAAATGTAAATGTAAATGCACAGCAAGCACCACATAATACAAGAAATCTCTCAGTCAGATTTATACATGTACAGAAAGCCCTACACAATTCCAAAGCTCCAAGCCCAGAGAACTCTCTAACACAGCACACTACTGTGGATGACCACTAAAATGCTTTTTCAAAGCCTCCCTCAACTGAATAGCTCCAGGTTAGGCTATTGTGTCTGGCTGTTCAAAGTCAGCAGATAGCTGCTCCACCTCCGCCCTTCATCCTGGCAGCAGCTTTGCCTCACAGATATTCTGCAGGACACAACAGGCAGCTATAACCATTGGGATACTTTTCTCAATAAGATCTAATCTAGTGGATAAGTATCAAGAACATCCCTTCAGTCTACCAAAAGCACACTCAGCTGTCATTCTGCACCTGCTGAGTCGGTAGTTGAATCTTTCCTCTGTGCTGATGAGATGCCCAGTGTATGGCTTCGTGAGCCAGGGGAGCATGGGTTAGGCTGGGTCCCCTAGGATCACTATTGTAATTTCAGTATTGCCAATGGTAATTACCCAGTCACAAAAGAATATCCCTACTTGTAGCTTTCCGAACAGTCCTATGTTCTTAAAGAGGTAAGTGTCTTGTACCTTTCCTGAACAGCCCACATTGATACTGATGAAGCATCCCCAGTAATCCACCATGGCTTGCATAACCCTTTCTATTGAATAACTCTGTAGCTAGGTAGGCGGGTGCCAAAATAGGGGTATATGTGCCATCTACTGCCCCACCTAAGTTCGGGAACCCCAGGGCTACAAATCCATCATCTATGTCATGCACTTTGCCAAGAGTCACAGTCCAGAGAAACAGGAGACGATTAATGGCCCTACGCACTTGCATGACAGTGGACATTCCAATTCCAAAATGATTTCCAACTGACTGATAGTATTCTGGCATTGCAAGCTTCCAAAGTATGAGCACTACTCACTTTTCCACTATCAAAGCAGCTCTCAATCTGGTGTCTACACACTGGAAGGCTGGAGCGAGCTCACCACACAGATTCAAGAATGTTGCTTTTCACATACTAAAGTTCTGTAGCCACTGCTCATTGTGTCAATCCTGCATTACAATGTGATCCCACCAGTCAGTGCTTGTTTCTCGGCCCAGAAAACAGTGCTCCACCACTTGCAATTGCTCTGTGAATGCCACCAACAACCTTGAATTCTTTGTTGCTATATCCCTCAGCAATCTGTCCTCCAAGAACTCGTCATGTCCTCTGTTGTTCATAGAATCATAGAATCATAGAATATCAGAGTTGGAAGGGACCTCAAGAGGTCATCTAGTCCAACCCCCTGCTCAAAGCAGGACCAATTCCCAGCTAAATCATCCCAGCCAGGGCTTTGTCAAGCCGGGCCTTAAAAACCTCCAAGGAAGGAGACTCCACCACCTCCCTAGGTAACGCATTCCAGTGTTTCACCACCCTCCTAGTGAAATAGTTTTTCCTGATATCCAACCTGGACCTCCCCCACTGCAACTTGAGACCATTGCTCCTTGTTCTGTCATCTGCCACCACTGAGAACAGCCGAGCTCCATCCTCTTTGGAACCCCCCTTCAGGTAGTTGAAGGCTGCTATCAAATCCTCCCTCATTCTTCTCTTCTGGAGACTAAACAATCCCAGTTCTCTCAGCCTCTCCTCATAAGTCATGTGCTCCAGACCCCTAATCATTTTTGTTGCCCTCCGCTGGACTCTTTCCAATTTTTCCACATCCTTCTTGTAGTGTGGGGCCCAAAACTGGACACAGTATTCCAGATGAGGCCTCACCAATGTCGAATAAAGGGGAACGATCACGTTCCTCGATCTGCTGGCAATGCCCCTACTTATGCAGCCCAAAATGCCGTTAGCCTTCTTGGCAACAAGAGCACACTGTTGACTCATATCCAGCTTCTCGTCCACTGTGACCCCTAGGTCCTTTTCAGCAGAACTGCTACCTAGCCATTCGGTCCCTAGTCTGTAGCAGTGCATGGGATTCTTCCGTCCTAAGTGCAGGACTCTGCACTTGTCCTTGTTGAACCTCATCAGGTTTTTTTCTGCCCAATCCTCTAATTTGTCTAGGTCCCTCTGTATCCGATCCCTACCCTCTAGTGTATCTACCACGCCTCCTAGTTTAGTGTCATCTGCAAACTTGCTGAGAGTGCAGTCCACACCATCCTCCAGATCATTAATAAAGATATTAAACAAAACCGGCCCCAGGACCGACCCTTGGGGCACTCCACTTGAAACCGGCTGCCAACTAGACATGGAGCCATTGATCACTACCCGTTGAGCCCGACGATCTAGCCAGCTTTCTATCCACCTTACAGTCCATTCATCCAGTCCATACTTCTTTAACTTGGTGGCAAGAATACTGTGGGAGACCGTATCAAAAGCTTTGCTAAAGTCAAGAAATAACACATCCACTGCTTTCCCCTCATCCACAGAGCCAGTTATCTCATCATAGAAGGCAATTAGGTTAGTCAGGCACGACTTCCCCTTCGTGAATCCATGCTGACTGTTCCTGATCACTTTCCTCTCCTCTAAATGTTTCATAATTGATTCCTTGAGGACCTGCTCCATGATTTTTCCAGGGACTGAGGTGAGGCTGACTGGCCTGTAGTTCCCCGGATCCTCCTTCTTCCCTTTTTTAAAGATGGGCACTACATTAGCCTTTTTCCAGTCATCTGGGACCTCCCCCGATCGCCATGAGTTTTCAAAAATAATGGCTAATGGCTCTGCAATCTCACCCGCCAACTCTTTTAGCACCCTCGGATGCAGCGCATCCGGCCCCATGGACTTGTGCACGTCCAGTTTTTCTAAATAGTCCTGAACCACTTCTTTCTCCACAGAGGGTTGGTCACCTTCTCCCCATGCTGTACTGCCCAGTGCAGCAATCTGGGAGCTGACCTTGTGCGTGAAGACAGAGGCAAAAAAATCATTGAGTACATTAGCTTTTTCCACATCCTCTGTCACTAGGTTGCCTCCCTCATTCAGTAAGGGGCCCACACTTTCCTTGATTTTCTTCTTGTTGCTAACATACCTGAAGAAACCCTTCTTGTTACTCTTAACATCTCTTGCTAACTGCAACTCCAAGTGTGATTTGGCCTTCCTGATTTCACTCCTGCACGCCTGAGCAATATTTTTATACTCCTCCCTGGTCATTTGTCCAATCTTCCACTTCTTATAAGCCTCTTTTTTGCATTTAAGATCAGCAAGGATTTCACTGTTTAGCCAAGCTGGTCGCCTGCCATATTTACTATTCTTTCTACACATCGGGATGGTTTGTTCCTGCAACCTCAATAAGGATTCTTTAAAATACAGCCAGCTCTCCTGGACCCCTTTGCCCTTCATGTTATTCTCCCAGGGGATCCTGCCCATCTGTTCCCTGAGGGAGTCAAAGTCTGCTTTTCTGAAGTCCAGGGTCCGTATTCTGCTGCTCTCCTTTCTTCCTTGTGTTGTTGTGGTACTTCCCAAGACTCTGATAATACTGGAGAATTTTGTGTTCTGTATTTGCAATGTCCATGAGAATAGTTCAGCGGTGTCTGGGCTCCATGCTTCTGTCTGAGATGGTGGACACTGAAAAGTGCCATATGGGTTGGTGAGCTTTAGAAAAGGGTGTAAAAATTATAGGATATGGATTGCATTATGGGATGGAGAAAGTTGTTTGGTGGGAATTTGATGCCAAGCTCGCAGAGATTCCTGGGTGAGTGATTTCTGTCCCACAATACATTGTGAAAATTTCCCAAAAGACACTGCACCACACTGCTGTGCATGGCACATTGGGATACCTATCAATGGTTCACTGTAGTTTGCATTGACTCAAGCAATCCTGGTAAGTACTCACAGCACTGACACAAGCAGCCAAGTATGTACGCTCCTGACAATATGCAATCTTCTGTGGCTGTACGTTGACGTAACTTGCGTTGACCAGAGTTTGTACTGTAGATATGGCATAAGCCCTGAAAAAGAAACTGGAATTGCTCTCTCTCTTTCTCTCATATGCATGTGCACATTATTCAGTGTGTGTTACATGTCCCCCTTTGTGCCTAATCCATGGAGAATATAAATCTGTTACACCCTCAACTACAGAGCTTTAGCTTAGGCCAGGGATTGTCAACCTTTGGCATGCAGCCCATCAGGGAAATCTGCTGGTAGGCAGGGACAGTTTGTTTACCTGCAGCGTCTGCAGGTTCAGCCGATCACAGCTCCCAATGGCTGCAGTTCGTCGTTCAAGGCCAATAGGGGCTGCGGGATGCGACGCGGGCCGAGGGATGTGCTGGCCGTCACTTCCTGCAGCTCCCATTGGCCTGAAACGGCGAACCATGGCCAGTGGGAGCTGCGATCGGTCGAACCAGTGGATGCTGCAGGTAAACAAACCATCCTGGCCCACCAGTGGATCTCCTTGATGGGCCACGTGCAAAAGGTTGCTGATCCCTGGCTTAGGCTGTAGCAGCATATGCTTTTTAGAAATGGTGGTCCCTGGTGTATTGGACAACAGAATGGCCATCTCCCACACACAAATATTAGCTGCATACAAGACTCAGAGAGAAAAGTTTTGAGCTGAATCCCTGGCCAATATAAAACCTGCAGTACTATGGGTGCTTTTTTTGGAAGAGATATTCTTTATTATAACTGACATAAATCATAAGGAGCGAAAGACTTTTGTGAGAATAACAGGTTACAAAACACAACCATCAATTATTAATTAACCATGACAACATTTCACACACATTAGTTAGATTCCATGTTGCTTCAATTAATCAAACTCTGTATGAATTTTATAAATTTTATTAACTAAACTAATAATTAAAATAATTAGGAAAATGGTTATGATTTTGATAATGAAATTACACATATGAATTTTAATAGAGGAAAACAGATCCTCAACTGGAATAAATCAACATAGCTACACTGAAGCCAATTTTAACAAGGAGTAATAAGTCTAATGAATTTAATTCATAATAATCAAAGTCTAATCACTGTGGGCCAGATTCTGGTAACTTTATACTCATAATGGTGATCACTTACTCAGTGACTTCACTGACATGGCTTTCAGTGAGACAACTTGCCTCAGGAACATGAGTAAAATTTACTACAATCTGGCCTTATACAGTAATTTCATCTAATTCTGTTCTAGTATTCTGGGAAGATGATTTTAGTATCATTGAAGGTGATTTAAGGGTAAAAACAATATCTTAAATGCAGGCCATTTTCATTTTGCCAGAGACTAAATAATTGTAACAGGCTTGTTGGAATAGCGATAGGTCAAAGCTTAATTCATTAATATTTGTGAGATGTTCAGCTACTACAGCGATGAGGCCATAGAGTGCTGATAAATGTTCCAATAAAATAAATGACCAAGGAATTCTGCATGCATTGATTGCATTCAAAGAAGACTAGGAATTTTGAAAATCCCATGACATCTACACCTTCTAGAGAATGACTAATCTGTATTCCTGACTTCAAAGAATATTACTTTGCAGTGGGTTTTAAATAAAAGAGGGACCACTTAATTTTCTATCCCACTGATGCTGCAAATTTGCCTTGACCTTAGCCAATGCTGCATATTAACTAACATGAATATGGTGACAGCACTTGTAGGTTCCGTCTTCTTGTTTTGTCCTCTCCCTTTTTTTCCCTTTAACATATTTTTCAGAAAAATCAAATTTGCAATCACATGATGCACAAATCCTTGTATGTGCCTTACAAAGTATTTCTAGGAAATCATATACTACTGAAAAAATATCTGCAGCTAGAACACAGGGGCTAGGTCTACACTACAAAGTTAGGTTGACATAATCCATCTTGCATTGACCTAGTTGTGCATGAGTCTACTCTCAGATTTGTCTCCTGCCAATATAAGCACCCAGTTATGGCAATGCAGTAAAACCAGCTCCCTGAAAAGCAATGAGCCACGGTCAACAGGCTAAGGGGTCTGTTTAATTGCAGTGTAGACATTCGGGATCTGGCTAGAGCCCAGGCTTTAGGACCCTGTGAGGGTCCCAGAGCTTGGGCTGCAGCCCAAGCCCAAATGTCTACATCGCAATAAAACATCCTCTACGTCCAAGCCCCATAAACCCAAGTCAGATGGCACAGGCCAGCCATGGGTGTCTAATTTCAGAGCAGACATACCTTTAAAAAGCTGGTTAAAAGAAGAAAGTGGGGAGTGGCTCATCAGCATACTGAGGCTGATACCCAGACTGACTGTGACATACTTGCTGGTAGAGAGAATCTAAATAAACAAAGTCCTATTTCTAACACCCAGGGCTTTTGTTATTGCCCATATTTTCTTCTTTCAACCAACCTGAAGATGTCTAAATGGGTGAAAAGCTTTTACTTTTACTGTTCTGGCTACCTATCTAGCTATGTGGTGTTTTCATAGAGCAAAGAGATGAAGGTTGAATTATAGCTATAGCCTACCACCAAAAAAAACATCACCCATTTGTAAGAATTGTGCCACCTTTGAAACCATTTCTTTTTAGCATTGTAATATTTTAATTGTGGTACAATTATTTCAACATAAATACACTAAAATGTAAGACTGCTTAAAGACTTCTGGCTTTGCAGATTAAGTAATCACCACTGCATCATAATTCATATCACCTGGGGAGGTTAGTAGGATTTGATAAAAGTAAATAATTTTAGGGTAGTGCTATGCAATTTATGCTTATCAAACATAGGCACACATCACATGCAGGGAACATCAGTCAGACACATTTCATACTGTGGGTCCTATTATGAGAAGAAGCATTAGTGCTCAATTAGATCCAAATTAATCCTCCAGCCAATTTTCCCAGCAGACTCCAGGACCTTCAGATTATACATATTCTGATTATGCTGAAAGGTTAGCAGCAAACTAACCACATAGAGCTCAGAAGTGATGCGGCAAAACCAACTTTTAGTTTATCTGCAATATATTGAATCCCCACTAACACAAAAAATACAATATTAATTTTTAAAAAACCCCACACACTGCATTCGGATCATGTATCTGTAACACAGAGTTACAGCAGCCGGAGTGAGGCTTGCCTAGCAGTTAAATATGCTATGCAAATGTCAGACTTGTATCTTAAACAGACCTAGGGACTCAGCTCTGTTCTAATGGTTTGAGGTGCTAGAGAACTGCAAATGAGACGCTCTCAGTCTCCAAGGAAAAGTGAAGTATATATACATCATTCTTGCACAACCCCTAAAGGCTGGCTGTGGAGTAGCAATACAGCTTCAGTGGAAGCAATTGTTCATACATAGCGTTATTACAGCTGCTGTCTGGGGTAGTGGCAGAGATTGATATGGTTTAAATGATGGCCCAGAAGGTACTGTAGGGTAGATGAAACCTTTACAGTGGTATAATATCCTGAATCACTGCCTCTGAGGGTTAGAGCTTGCCTGGTACAAATGTCCTTGCCAAGGTCAGTGAGCAAGGAAGACCTTATGTTTAGATACCTTCAGTTCCTTCTGAGGAAACCAAATTGCATACACAATATGTAAGTTTTGATATTTTGAAAAAGCTGATAATTTCAAGGCTCTTAAGGTACATTCTTGCAGAGAGAACAGTATTGGGGTTCCCTGGTGATTTTCCATCATTATAAATTCACTCATGATTGAAAGCAAGTAATTTATAATGGATGATGCCTTCAAGGTAGACTGAGATTGCTACCTGCTGTTACAGCTGGTAAAAGAAAAAAATAGTAACTATATGTTGGGTGATAATTTAACCCGTTAATTTTACACACATATTTTAGAGATTAAACAGCTGAACAGAAACTTGTGGTAAAACCAGGCTGTTTCCAAAATCCACACTTTTATATTCCTATAATTCATTAATCTTTGATTCTGAAAATATCATATACTTCTCCAGGGCTGGCTCCAGCATTTCTGCTGCCTGAAGCAAAAAAAAAAAAAAAAAAAAAAGAGCCGCGATTGACGGCAAGTCCTTCGCTCCTAGAGGGACTGAAGGACCTGCCTCCCCCGAATTGCCGCAGGTGCCGCCCCTCTCCCTTGGCCGCCCCAAGCACCTGCTTGTTAAGGTGCCTGGAGCCAGCCCTGTAATTCTCATGCAATGGGTTATGTAACTATGAAACCTCACTTGTACCTGAATAATGTGGGTTATACACTTTCACTTCAGATACAGGCATATTTTCTCCCTAGCACCTAGTAAAATGGAGTTGGGTACTAGAGATCTCTAGATGGGGAACAGAGGGAGGAATCATTCCTCCTAGGCCATAGAGTAGGAGTGTAGCTGCTCCTTGAAATTGGCCCTAGCACCCACTCTGCAGGAAGAAAGATTTCAGGATTTATATAGTGGTTGAACCTCCAGTCACAACCTCTCCCCAACACTACACACAAGGATCTTCACACAAGAGAAAGGATTTGGTTACCACAGTCAAACTTCACCCCCTTTGATCAAAAAGTAGACTTTCATGGGGTCTTCAGCCAAAGGGTGCACTGGACCTTCAGAGAAAGGAGCAGGATTAACTCCACAGTGCCTGTGCCAAGTAAATGAAATATAATGCAGTATTGCCAACTGCAAGCATTCAAAAACCATGCTTCAGGGCCCCCCAAAATCATGATTGGTTTAAAAATTGTGAGATTTTAAAAATATATCTTTGAGGTCTTTTTATTTGCCTCCTGGTTTTCAAGATGGTAGGGTTCATGTTTTCAAGCTTTTCTTCAGAACTAGGAGGGCTAGAAACTTACATTTTTTAAAAATGAAAGTTCAGGTTATCATGTACTCTGATGATCCTAGAGCTAAGATTTTAAGGAAAACACCAACCATCGTAGGCTTGTGATGAAATCAGAAAAGTTGATAACACTGGCAATGAGGTAAGTTCCTCCTGACTTTTGAAGTGCACTAAAATTTAATTTCAGCACATTTTAGTACCCAAATTTTCCCTTTGGCAGCAAAGGTTAACCTGTGGTTTCTGTATTAAACATTTTTTTAAGCACTTAAGTGAAAGGTTCTAAAAGTAGAGAATTTCTCCCCATGATTTTTCAAGGAACAATCCTAATGATTATTATTAATAATAAAAATTGAAAACAATGTCCTCCTTGTACAAAAGAAGCAAGTGAAGGATGGACTCTTGGAGAGTTTGCAATGCTACTAAAAGAAAGATCGCCCCAAATGAAAATGCCACTTTTGATATTCTAGCGGCTATTGTTGCTGCAGCTGGCAGTATTTCTCCAGCAGCATTTCCATGTCCACTGTCACATCTGATCTTCAGACACCAAGAAGACGCTAGAACAGTAGCAGCCTATTCTAATGCTTAGACTACATTTGCCAGAAAAGCTATAAGCTGCAACTCACCCACCACTGTAGAATCTGTTGTCTCCTGCTACTATGAGGATGATTAACTCCCTGATAGCAAGATCTATTAGGCTGTTGAAAAAGTCTCCCAAGGGAAATGGTGAAATCCCCACTGCTTGGAAAAAAAAACTCTGGAAAATATACTGCAGGTAATAATTGCAATAGGTCTTTTCTGGCTAAATTTTACACTCTGAGCCAGATTCTTCACTGATAGATGAATCAAATTGTACCACAGAATCTCTAAGGATAGAAATTCCATGCTTGAACAATAAGAGTATAGCCACCAGACCAGGAAGGTGACAGTGACTGTGAAATGCTCAGAGAGATTATAGAGGCTGCAAAGGCAGAAAACACAATAATGGGGGATTTTAACTATCCTCATATTGACTGGGTATGTGTCACCTCAGGAAGGGATACAGAGATAAAATTTCTAGGCATAATAAATAACTGATTCTTAAAGCAGCTAGTCCTTGAACCCATAAGAGGAGAAACAAGAGACAATTCTTGATTTAGTCCTAAGTGGTGCACAAGATCTGGTGCAAGAGGGGAATATAGCTGAACCACTCAGTATTAAAGACTGTAATGTAATTAAATGTTAAGGTGGTGGGTTTCTTTGGCACTTTCCCCCTCCCATAATGTAAGATTTAACTTAAAAAAGGGGAACTACAAAAAATGAGGAAGCTAGTAAAATGAAAATCAATAGGAACAGTCACAAGAATGAAATACCTGCAAACTGCATGGAGACTACAGAAAAACATCATAACAGAAGCTTAAACTAATTGTATGCCCCAAATTAAAATACATAGTAAGAGAAGCATTTTATATATATATATATATATACACATACACACACACACACACATAGACACTGCCATGGCTAAGTAAAAGAGGTAGTTAAAGGTAAAAATTGGAAAGTCAAATCCTAGTGAGGAAAATAAAAAGGAGCATAAACTCTGGGAAGTCAAGTGTAAAAAGTATGATAAGGCAGGCTAAGAAAGAATTTGAGGAGCAACTAGCTAAAGACACAAAAACTAACAGCAAAACATTTTTAAGTACATCAGAATCAGGTAGACTGGCAAATAGCCAGTGGGGTTACTGGACGATTTGCTAAAGGAGCACTCAAGGAAGACCAAGCCATTGAGGAGAAGCTAAATGAATTCATTCCATCAGTCTTCACTGCAGATGATATGGGAGAGAGCCCCACATCCGAGTCATCCTTTTTAGGTGACAGAGCTGAGGAATTGTTCCAGATTGAAGTGTCAATAGGGGAGGTTTTGGAACACATTGATAAATGAAAGAGTAATTGTAATGGGGCTCCATTCATCACATTGGCGCCTCCTGCTGACCATCTTGGGGATTAGCTCTGCAGATGGTGCCTCTCCTGATGATGCCTCACCCACTGTCACTTCTGCTTCTGGACCCATGTCACTCCAGGGACCACGGCATCCTCTTCATGACACAGCCCTCCAGCTGTGTCATGATCTGTGCTCCTACCTTCCAGGGATGAGTGCGGTAGTCCACTCTCCCACCACTTCCCCAGTGGCAACTGCAGCCAATTGTCTGGATACTTCCCCACTGTCCCAGCACCCTCTTCACTCGTGCCTCAGGGCCTCAACCTGAAAATCCCAGCAGATAGCCAGGAGCTCTCTCTAGATGCCCCGGTCCCTGCTCTGTCCAAGGTGCTAGCTTCATTCTGCCTGCCATGCACTCAGTCCTCCCTCCTTAAGCTCCAGGGAGTAACTGGCCTTGCTCTGCCCTACAGCTCTTTTTATATGGGCCTACCAGGCCTTGACTGGCTGCTCCTCTTAGCCCTTCTCTAATTCGCTGTCTTCTGTGTAGCATCCCTAGAGCTCTGTTAAACTCTTAGAGGCCAGTGTGGGGCCCAGCGTCCCACCACAGTAATAAGTCACCAGGACCAGCTGGTATTCAACCAAGAATTTTGAAGGAACACAAATATAATTGCAGAATTACAAACTCTGGTATGAAGCCTATTGTTTAAATCAACCTCTGTAACAGACAGATGACTGGAAGGTAACTAATGTAATGCTGATTTTTTTTTTTAAAGGCTCCAGAATACAGCCAGGCAATTACAGGCCGGTAAGCCTAACTTCAGTACAAGGAAAATTGATTAAAACTATAGTAAAGAACAGAACTATCAGACACATAGATAAAAGTGATATGTTGGAGAAGAGTCAACACAGATTTGGTAAAAGGAAATCATGCCTCCACCAATCTATTCTTTGAGGAAGTCAATGACATGTGGACAAATGTGATCCAGTGGAGATCATGTACTTATACTTTCAGATAGCCTTTGATAAGGTTCCTCACTAAAAGCTCTTAAGCAAACTAATCAGTCATGGAATAAGAGGGAAGGTCCACACATGGATCAGTAAGTGGTTAAAAGATAAGAAACAAAGGGTAGGAATAAATGGTCAGTTTCCACAATACAGAAGTGATTAAATAGTTGTGTCCTCCAAGGATATGTATTGGGACCTATGCTGTTCAACATATTCAGATCTGGAAAAGGAGGTGAATAGTGAGGTGACAAAATTTGCAGACAATACAAAATTACTGAAGATTGTTAAGTCCAAAGCTGACTGAAGAGTTATAAACTTGGTGACTGGGCAACAAAATGGAAGATGAAATCAATGTTAAGTGAAAAGTAATGCACACTGGAAAAATAATCCCACTATACACACAAAATGATAGGGTCTAAATTTGCTGTTACCTCTCAAGAAAGAGATCTTGGAGTCATTGTGGATAGTTCTCTGATACCATCTGCTCAATGTGCAGCGGCAGTCAAAAAAGCTAACAGAATGTTAGGAACCATTAGGAAAGGGATAAATAAAAGACAGAAAATATCATAATTTCACTATATAAATCCATGGTATGACCATCCCTTGAATACGGTGTGTGTTTTGGTTGCTCCACCTCAAAAAAGATATATTCAAATCGGAAAAGGTACAGAGAAAGGCAACAGAAATTACTAGGTTTATGGAACAGATTCCATATGGGACTTTTTCATAAGAGTGGAAAAGCCAATATTTGACCTTATGTACCTGGGCCAGCGTCCCTATTTTCTTCATCACTAGCATCTCTTTTATAGCCTGCATCAGTCAACCTGCCATCCTCCTGTTATCTCCATACAGCAACACACTACACAAAGATTTTCAATGATGTGTAGTGGAATTTAGGTTCCTAAATCCATCTTTAGGAACTGAAGGGGCCTAATTTTCAAAAGTGCTGAACACACAACAGCTCCCAGGGAAAATCAGGATATTTAATTAAGTGCCTAAACATAAATTTAAGAGACTAATATTGTTGCACTTACTTAGTTAGTTTTCAACAGTAAAAAGATGCCAGTACAAAGTTTTCAGGTGCCCTAACAATTAATGTTACAACATAATACTTTCAAGCAGCATTAACAAGCAAACATCCAAACAAAACTCAACCCTGCCAGCGCAACTTAGCCAGCCCACTAGCTAAAAGCTTCTTTTCCATCCTTCACTTTAGGCTATTCTGTTTTAAAACCTTAGCCTACAGCCAATTCCTGCTTTTTTGGAGTCTCTGTGCATAGTAGCAATCATGCAACATGCTGATGCTGGCACTAATACAGGGGATGCTGGCCTTGTCTATGTTGGGGATTGCTCTGATTTCAGCCATTGAGGGCCAGACACCAATGTAGTTGCATTGGTACAACCCTTAGCATAGACATGCAAAGCCACAATTTACACTAGTGGTGCTTTCCCCTGCTTGAAATCCATATGAGATGGACCAGTGCCAATCAAAGCTTACAGTTGTTTACCCTGTCTACACTAAAGGTTATCATCAGCTGACTACCAGCGAAAAGAATCAGGGCAAATCCCCAATTCAGAAAAGGCCTTCGGTTGAAACCAGCAAAATAGGAAACTTCTCACTGTCTCTCTCTCTCTCATATTGCATGCTGGAAATGGCCAGAGTATATGTCTCCTGCTTAATGTGAATGCAGAGTGCATTGTTTAAAAAATCAGACCTTAACCTTATTATAAAATGGCAGTGTAATTATATGGTAATTGACTGCACATTCAATGGCTACATAAAAAGCAAAGTATTGAGAAAGCGTCACTAGGTTAGAAAAAATATTGGTATAATTAAACCACGATAAATAGTAGCAGGAACCTGAATGTTGTTTGGCTTCCTTTTACTCCTCTGCTTCTAACTTTCAGCAAAGATTTATAAATGTGAGGTTTAAAAGCATCTCCCGAGCACTCCTTGGTAGTAATTGTGTTCGCCATTACTGACATTCTGTGCATCAGTGCAGAATATGGGAGACTGCTAGCTCTTTGTATCTTCTTTCCTTTGATCACTGCTTCGCTAAATAATATAGGAGATTGCCAAGATTTTGCTTTAGTGTCAATTTATCACAAAGTAAGCACCATTGCTTGCTATTGGTTTGAGCTGATGCATTCCTGTCAATGCCTATTTTGTACCAGAACAATTGCTAAAATGCTATGTCACTAGATTGTCATTCAGTGGACTGGATTTCTCATCAACTGAAACAGTTCATAAACTATGTTCTCTGAGCTGTTAGCATTTAAAAATTCCTAAAACTGAGGGAGCTCCAACCAATTTGGAGATTTTTGAATTGCAGAATCTCACTTCAATTTCTTCCTTCTGATTTGCGGTTTATTTTTTGTTTTTGCTTTTTAGTTTCTATTGTTTTTCCCTTAAGGCTTTTTAAAAAAAGATTGTTCTCTCACAGCAAAGCTTTCAGAGGGAGACATCTATTTCACATGTTATGGCCCAGTACGTGATATGGAAGCCAAACTCCAGCAGCATTTTAACAGACAGTCTTAGCTGATTGGGCACATTATTTAGCTTAACCTCTCTGCGCATCAAATGATCAAATAACTGACTGAAACTTTAAAAGCACAGCAATTAACATGAAATCAAAATGGATACTAAATAAATCAATCACATATAAATACAGTACCCTTTTTCTTCCAAAGCTTCCCTATCCTGATGATCAGTTATTTTCTCCTAAGCATTAAGGAATCCCTCGAAGATTTTATAGTGTATTTTATCATTACCTTGTTAACGTTCCCCAGTTTTAAAGCTGTCTGTTGTAGCATATGTTAGTGAAATGCATGTTTACAAGTCTTTTAATTTTGCACCTAGGTAAAGACCCTCGAAGGCCTTTAGGCCTAACCTAACCGTCATTGATTTTAATTGGGAGTTAGATGCCTAAATACTTTTGAGGATGTGGGCTCTAGACCTTTAAAAAATATAGTAAACCTGATGGGCACGCATGACTTCAGAAAAATCTAAGTTTATTTCAGGCTGAATACTGGTTTAACTCTATCACTCATAATGTTACTCTGCTACTTCATGAGAAACACAAAGTAAATATACATGTGTACTTTCTGTACCTATTCTAACTAACTGAATTTTTCTTTTTTTTTCTTTTTTCTTTCTTTCAGTTTTACAGAATTTGGAAGCACTTAGGAGCTAGCTAACCATTATTTCATTTTTTTTTTGTCTTTGTAAAATGCTGGAAAACTCTGTAGTAATTAGAAATGAATCACTCTTCAGGAATTATCTTCAGTTTTAATCGTAGTGACTGTTAAACTGGTTTTGGACTTAGGTAGTCAGCAAATGCATTATTTAAACTATCTAATGATGTGCTCTTTGCTGAGGGTCAAAGCTTACTGATGCAATACTTTTTATTCACCACAAAGTTTCTCTGTGTAAACTTGGTACATCAGAAATCTTTTCCTTAACAGAGAAGGAAGGGAATTTTTCAATTGTGGGTATAT
This sequence comes from Trachemys scripta elegans, assembly GCF_013100865.1. Classification (NCBI taxonomy): domain Eukaryota; kingdom Metazoa; phylum Chordata; order Testudines; family Emydidae; genus Trachemys; species Trachemys scripta. The sequence continues at coordinate 52,393,281 of NC_048301.1, read as the reverse complement.
AGCAGGGGGGTAAAACTAATGGTGCATTGGGGAGGAGAGAGAGAGAGAGGCAAGGTTTTTTAATAGCAATTAGAACTGAAAATGGATGGTCTAACATTGATCTGTGGAACTAAGAATTCTTATCAGAGTCCAGTTTCTGCTTTTGATCAGCTTAAGTCATCTTTTAAATAGATTCCTTATAGATAAGATATCTTTAAATGAGGGATACAAAAGGTTAACCATAGGTCCTCATAATTAATATTGAACACTTCTCAGATACATTGGACAAATCTGTGATGTGCTGCAGAAATAAGTCTTTCCTCATCGGATACTATTTCAGTGGAACCATCATCTCCCTCTCCCATTCCTAGGCTCCAAAAATGATTTCTGTTGGCTGAGCACCACATCTGTGTTGGTTTAAGTGGCTCCCCTAAATGGAACAAACCCTACTTAGGTGCCCTTGAGTTTAGATTTTCCTTTTCTGATTCTGCTTTAAATTAATCTGCTATAAATCCAGAACAACTCCATTGAATCAAAGTAAATCAAAGTGAAACTGATGTAAGTGAGATCAGAATCAGGCACATGTTTCAGCAGCAGTGAAATGCCGCGCAGGAGCAAAAGGTATTTCATCCCTGAACCACACTGATCTCATCAGATACAGTGGGGTCACTAAGATGATGACTGGACATACATGTAAGCCTGTTTGCAAACACAAAGATGAGAAAGCAATCCTCAGCAATCAAGAAAGTTATATAATTTTGGACAATTCCTGGAGGATTTTAATTTGACAACTTTGGACAATAAACTCCTATTTTCTAATTTAGGAGTTGGAATTGCAAAACACGAAGCATCTGTCAGCACAAGGAAGATCAGATACTTATATATCATATTTCAGAATCTTTGTCGAAGTCTGATACAGAGCTAGATCATAGGTCGATTCTGCTCTCACTGAGGGCAGTAGCAACACTCCTACTGAGTTCACTGGGAGTAGGCAAGTGCCCCACGATGCCTGTTAAAGCAACAGTGCACTAAAGCATTTGACCACTACCATTTCATGATAATAACGGTGAACATGATGAAGAATAAAAGAGGTTTGAAAGACATTAGGCTAGAGGAGAAGGAATCATTTGGATAAATATTTCATATGCAACTTGGTCCAGAATTAATCAGGGTGACAGTGCAGATTTTACAGCTGGATATTCCTTAGTGAACTTGGTCAGTATCACTGTTGGGAGCAGAATAAGTATGAAGGGAGATTTCAAGAGACTTTTCTAAACAATATCACTGTGGGCTCTGAGCAAACAGAACTATATAATAGAAGTGGGTGTAAATAGTGGACATTAAATATACATTAGAATCATAGAATGTTAGGGTTGGAAGAGACCTCAGGAGATCATCTAGTCCAATCCCCTGCTCAAAGCAGGACCAGCACCAACTAAATCATCCCAGCCAGGACTTTGTCAAGCCGGGCCTTAAAAACCTCTAAGGATGGAGATTCTACCACCTCCCTAGATAACCCATTCCAGTGCTTCACCACCCTCCTAGTGAAATAGAGTTTCCTAATATCCAACCTAGACCTCCTCCACTGCAACTTGAGACCATTGCTTCTTGTTCTGTCATCTACCACCACTGAGAACAGCCTAGCTCCATCCTCTTTGGAACCCCCCTTCAGGTAGTTGAAGGCTGCTATCAAATCCTCCCTCACTCTTCTCTTCTGCGGACTAAATAACCCCAGTTCCCTCAGCCTCTCCAGCCCCCTGATCATTTTCGTTGCCCTCCACTGGACTCTCTCCAATTTGTCCACATCCTTTCTGTAGCGGGGGGACCAAAACTGGATGCAATACTCCAGGTGTGGCCTCACCAGTACCAAATAGAGGGGAATAATCACATCCCTCAATCTGCTGGTAATGCTCCTACTAATGCAGCCTCTCATCCACTGTAATCCCCAGGTCCTTTTGTGCAGAACTGCCGCTTAGCCACTCGATCCCCAGCCTGTAGTGGTGCATGGGATTCTTCCTTCCTAAGTGCAGGACTCTGCACTTGTCCTTACTGAACCTCATCAGATTTCTTTTGGCCCAATCCTACAATTTATCCAGGTCACTCTGGACCCTATCCCTACCCTCCAGGATATCTACCTCTCCCCGCAGCTTAGTGTGATCTGCAAATTTAGAATAATAGAATCATAGAATATCAGGGTTGGAAGGAACCTCAGGAGGTCATCTAGTCCAACCCCCTACTCAAAGCAGGACCAATCCCCAACTAAATCATCCCAGCCAGGGCTTTATCAAGCCTGACCTTAAAAACCTCTAAGGAAGGAGATTTCACCACCTCCCTAGGTAACCCATTCCAGTGCTTCACCACCCTCCTAGTGAAAAAGTTTTTCCTAGTATCCAACCTAAACCTCCCCCATTGCAACTTGAGACCATTACTCCTTGTTCTGTCATGGTACAATTGATCCCATCATCTTGATTATTAATAAAGAAATAATTAAATAAAAACATTAATTCTGGTGCAAATGCTGCCCCCTTAAGTCCATGGAAACTGCAGAAGTGGTGCAGTTCTCCTGCACGATGCAAGGATTTGGAAGAGTGCATGCTGAGGTGTACACACCTATGTGCCACACAGTGCCCAGCTGTGGAGGAGCAATCAGTACCTCACGGCACACTGAACATTTTGGAGTGTGGGATAGGGACAGGCTGAGGATGCAACAGGAATTGAGATTGTGGATCATCAGCCATGGTATGGGGGGAGGGAGGGAGGGACGGGACTATGGACGTGGGAGGCAATATTTACAGAAGCTCCGGGGGATAATGAATCACTGAGGCTGCAGTAGTGGCCATGGAGTGGGTTCTCTGAACTGAAGGCTAGGATTCCATAGTTTTGGTGGTTCTTCTCATGTTCCCTGCAGATGCCTCCAGCATTTGGGTTGCCTGGGCCCTTCCAGTGAGTTGACAATTTTTAATAGTCCCTTCTGGCCTTAAAATCGATGAGTCTTAGAACAAAATCAACAAATCAGAAATTATTTATTTTAATTGAATACATACCATTGCATGTCACCTCTCATGGTATAAAAGTTGTCAACTCATTCAGAGTCCTGGTGAAAAAGATGCTCACTTTTTCAGTTCTCACGCCTAGACTGCTCACAAAATGACAATTTTAGAGCTATTCTGATGGTACTTCATTTATATGACACAGTCAGACCTAATCTGAAAGTACATCGGAGTAATTCAAAAAGCTGGCTAATATCAGGCCTGTTTAAGTGCCCAGGCAAAGAAAAAATACTATGTTGGCTAGAGAAACACAAATGAAAAATGCTTAAATTATCACCGTGCATTAAACATCAAAATGTCTTCCTCTGAGAAAATATATTTTGCAATGTGGGTTGTTGTCATTGGATTCTCCTTAGGTTAAGATACATCCAGTGGCAAAGCTAAATTCAGAGAAATACGCTGGTGTAAATTTCATTGCACATCTGGTGGGATGATACATTATATTCTAAATGTTCCCTGCTGAAAGAAAAAATGCCATTTAATGGGTAGGGGATGCAGAATTTAGGCAAGCATTTCTAATTATTGTGTTATAGGGCTTGAGAAAATAGAAATAGTGGAAGAAAAAGCAATAGTGAATTGTATTTGCTTACGTTCCTGTCTTTTATTTGATTTTCCTCATAGATGTCCCAAATGTGACCCAAGATGCCCAGGGTAGCCAACACTGAAAATTCCAAGATAAGGACAGGCTGCAAAAAGGAGAGCAGAGTCTCCCAAAACTGGTGGTTAACACTGTAGTTAGATTCACCAACCAGTCACATACTGCGATCCTGATCTACTACACTGGTTATCAAGAAGCTGAAAAAAAGAAATCACACAGTCCCCTTCTTGCATTCCAGTCTCTGGTTCCCAATCAGCAAATAGGTCCAGTAAAGTGAGAAGTTATTTAAAACTCTATTCACTATACAAAATGTTCTTCTGCTCACCAAAGGGCCAGCCACATTACCAAATCAATACTAGTTTTGATCTTACACAAAATACCACACTGCCTGCCAATCCTTTACTATCTAAAACTAAAGCTTTTATTATAAAAGAAAAGATAGAGAAGAGAGTTGTTAAATGGTCAAAGCAATCAGATACATACATATGACTTCAGAGTCCATGTATCAGGTTCTTCGCAGCATTGGTAAGTTTACTGGCTTGTAAAGTCCCTCTGGAACACATCCAAAGCTTGGATGGGTCTATCAGACCTTTGTTCAAAGCTTCAGTTTGTAGAGAAGCTACTCCAGCCATGAGAAGCAGGATTGAAGACAAAATGAAGAAGATGTAGCTACCTTTTTATATCCTTTGCCAGGTGGCATTTACATCCTCTGCCCCAAACACAAGTTCACAGCACATAGGCATGGAAAAGCTCTTGGTGTCCCCTGTCAACAGCCATGTCACATTGGCATAGCCCCTCACTTCTCTCAATGGGTTCATTGTACAGCTGATTGCCCTTGATGGGCCATTAAGCAGGCTCAATAGTGCTGATGCCAATCTGTCTGGGAGTGTCACCCAAAAACGTTACATTTAAATGCAGATATATCACATATATTTATAACTCACAATACAAAGATGATACGTGTATATATATATATATGTATGTATATATATATACACACAAGATAATCATACTTAGCAAATCATAACTGATAGCATATCTTGTAAGATTCATTGCAATTTTGTAATAATGGTATCAATAGTATTATATATGGTCACCCATGTTCCATACAGCATCACACCATAGATCAATATAAGAGAATGGCAGAGTGTTATTGCTGTGGAGTTTAAAGGTGATTTACAAATGAGCATGTTAAAAAATAATTGTAGAATTCCATGCTGCATGCCCAGAATAACCGTGGTAATAAGACATGCAGCACATCTGTAGCTAAAATCTTCATGGATTTTTCTTTTTGCAGGAGTGCAGCTCCTCTGCACATCAGTGGCCCCCAACCTCTATGATGTCCCAGCAGGAACTCTCCTGGAGATCTCACATCCATCACTGAAACCTGCCAGAGCCTCCATGCTACTAACAGGCCTGATCTTGCTCCCATTCAATCAATGGCAAGAGTCCGATGGACCAGGCTATCTGGACCAAATACTGAGCACTTCCTTAGAGGTGATCTGAAGTCCAGCTGACATCAACACCTCCTTGACTTTAATTCCCATTGATCTCATGTCATCCAGTCCCATACAGGCAAGGTATATATATATTTTTATATATACACAAATGATATACAAAGGCAGCTGGCTAATGTATGTTATGCTTCCCAGGGGTACACAAGCTGGTGAGGCACCTTACTACTACCTGCCCTTAGCATGAGGAAGACTTGTCTGTGCCTGCCAGGTGTCAGCCCCCCAACTCCACTGGTCATGGGCAACACAAGCACTCCCCCATAGGCCTACACAGGCCCTGTTGTCACTCTAAAAGGTTAGCGATAGGCACACTCCAGCCCTTGATCCTTCTGAGAGTCTCCATGGAGTGTCCAATCCCTGATCCACTGGATGCTTAGTGTTCACAGATTCGCTGCTCCCAAAGGAATAGTACACTCCAACTTCCCAGTTCCACCTCAGATCAATGCTCTGCTTAACACACACTACTTAGACACATTTATAGTGAAATCAAATGTATTTGTATTGAACAAAGCATCAAGTTCAAGTAATAGCAAGTAGAAGTATTGGAAACAAATACTGTAGTTCCATATAAAATGAAATCATAATATGTATTCTAGAACTTAGACTTACTCTTTTAGAGTAATCCTCACCTCTGTTTTACAGCCACACTGGTAGTGACCCTCCTGTCATAAGACAAACATGCTGTTAGCTTGTCTTCTCCGTGGAGGATAATGTGCATTTCTTTGATATACCAGACTAATCCTATGATCTTAGTCATAAATGGGACACCCCTACCTGCTGATTGTTTTTCCTGTTTATTCTGTATTGTAGAATTCACAATCTTTTGATTGATATCTGTCTCAATATGCAAAAAGGCATGCAGTCTGAGGCATACAGTACTCAGATGCTCAGACAGAGAGAGAAGCATCTGTTATCGCCTGCCTGAAAGGGACATGTCCCAGGTATGTCACCTCCTGGTGAGCTGCCGTCATTCCTAGACCTTATGGACATTTTTTAATATAGATGCAAAATTCCTATGTATTACCCATACATACATTTCACAATGATTATGACAACCCATGGGCTCTTGGCTCTCAGTACAGATCTCCCATGCTACCCTTTGCTCAACTATGATGTATATATCTGAAGCAGGGGATCCCTGTAAAACCCTATGCCCCCTTGTGCACTCTTCCAGTTAGCACCAAGAGGTCTCTGGGTCACAACTAGTGACAACAATACCCCAACCCTGGCCCAGTGGTGGTGGTGGCCTGACCCCCGAGACCAGTGTATCTTGGAGTTAGCATCCATTAATAGGATGAAGCAGTTTACCCTAGAAAAGTAGCCATAAAGCAGCTGAAGATGGCCAATGGCTAGGTCCCTTTGTACAGAGGAACTCTGCTGGTGTACAGTGACTAGTTGTTTTTTTCCACTTCGATGCAAGGGGAGGAAAGGTGTATGTCAGGGGCTTTCCATGAATGGAACTTGGGTGAAACAGGGACAAGAAGTGAAGTGGCTGGGTGGACCTCTGCTATGTCTGATCTTTCCCTGATGTAAGATTCCTAAACTGGGAAGCACTGGGAGGCAAATGAATCAGGTAACTCCAACTGTTTCCATGCATCCACCATTCCTCCCTGCTGCTCCTCTCCACTACATCTGAGGCTCAGTGCCTGTGTGATTTTTCACTTTAGTGGAAAGTTTCCTTTTTCACTTCATCTGCCAGTGTTTGCTCATATTCTTGAGGCACTACCTGGTTCAGCCCCACTATTTCTGGGGACACTGGTTCTTTGTTTAGAAAAACGTTTGGTGTGGCACACTGTCCAACTAGATTACAATACTAAGCATAATAATTCTACAATGTGGATTTAGGGACCAATTCCAACTTTTCAGAGGTTCTGAGTGCCTTCACTTCTGGCTGAAGTCAATAAGAGGTGAGATTATTCTGATCAGTACCCCATCTCTCATTCAGTACTTTCATTACCTGTTCCATGTGGCCCCATTCATTCCCCCTATTTAGGACAGCCCTGAGAGCCCTTTGTTTCATCCACTCCTGTGGAAGGACTCCTACTTCGCCTGTGGTCTGTGCAGCCAGGATAGGGTAGCCCCCAAATTCCTGCCTGCAGTCCTGATCCCGCTTCACCTGGATGCAGGAAGGCTAGGTTTGTGGCCAGCTGCTTCCTTCCTTGCATATTGAAACTGGACCCGAGAACTAGGAAAATTGATGCAGCTAAGTCAGCTAAAATTGGGTCAAGAGGCTTGAGAGCCCCAGGCAAGAGTTTAAATTAATAATCCTGGGGAGCAAGGAGCCAATTGGCTCTCATCTCTATACGGCTGGCCAATAGTCTATGGAGCGCCTGGGGAAGGAATGGCCTGTTATAACAGCTGGGTCTACAAATTTACTCTAACTGTGAGCTCAAGTGTTAAAAGTTCATAAGATGTTACAATAAGCTATAACAACAAATGTTGATGGGAAAAGGTCCAAAAGGGAGACAGACTAACTGAATTTGTCTAAACAAAAAGGCCATGTTGATAGGATTCAAGGATTGTGTTGAAATTATGCTTGTTAAAAACAGGAGATGTGGAGCGAGAAGTTAATGAGCCAAAATTGGTGTGTTGGATATGAAGCCTAAATGGTGGACAAAATAATGAGGGGATGGGCTGTTCCACCCTTCACTCCCTTTCTGAATCTTTACAAAGAACGAGATTGTGTGGAGAAGGCACGAAAGAACAAAAAGAATAAAAGAACAGTTGAAGGCGACAGGAGCGAGCTTCACCATCATGGCTGTCACCCCCACCATCTCCTGGGACCCTAGTCCTTCATCATCTTGATCCTGAGCAGTGTCCTCACCAGATTGGGCCAGAAAGAGGGACCTGCGTGACATCTCCAACCCCAGCAGCTTCCGTTTAATCCCAAACACCACCTTGAATGACAGATATTACAATCTTTGATTCCAGCTAAGAGATTGTCAAATGAAGGAACTTTTCATTCTAAGACTGGACTTAAACAACAACAGCAGCAACATCTTCAGCCCATTTCAATTAACTTCTTCACTTTTCCCCAAAAGGATAGTTATGACCAGCTTTTATACCATCTCAGAGACTGTCAAACAGCAGTGGAGTTTTCCTTCTAAAAACTGTTTACAGCTAAAGAAAAAGGGAACAAGGGGGAATGTTAAAATGGAACTTTTAATTAATACTTTACGTTTCAAATGCTTTAACAGTTTTTCCTACTTTTCTGTATCTTTAATAAAACATTAAAAGGATTTTTAATAGTGTGTTTGCTCTGGTGCTGAGCAGGCTGAGGTCTCTGTATACCAAGCCCCGGACCTGTTTTAATTCTGTTTAATGTTGGACAATGACTGGGTTATGATATCAAGTATCAGAGGGGTAGCCGTGTTAGTCTGAATCTGTAAAAAGCAACAGAGGGTCCTGTGGCACCTTTGAGACTAACAGAAGTACTGGGAGTATAAGCTTTCGTGGGTAAGAACCTCACTTCTTCAGATGCAAGTAATGGAAATCTCCAGAGGCAGGTATATATCAGTGTGGAGATAACGAGGTTAGTTCAATCAGGGAGGGTGAGGTGCTGTGCTAGCAGTTGAGGTGTGAACACCAAGGGAGGAGAAACTGTTTCTGTAGTTGGATAGCCATTCACAGTCTTTGTTTAATCCTGATCTGATGGTGTCAAATTTGCAAATGAACTGGAGCTCAGCAGTTTCTCTTTGGAGTCTGGTCCTGACGTTTTTTTGCTGTAAGATGGCTACCTTTACATCTGCTATTGTGTGGCCAGGGAGGTTGAAGTGTTCTCCTACAGGTTTTTGTATATTGCCATTCCTGATATCTGACTTGTGTCCATTTATCCTCTTGCGTAGTGACTGTCCAGTTTGGCCAATGTACATAGCAGAGGGGCATTGCTGGCATATGATGGCATATATAACATTGGTGGACGTGCAGGTGAATGAGCCGGTGATGTTGTAGGTGATCTGGTTAGGTCCAGTGATGGTGTTGCTGGTGTAGATATGTGGGCAGAGTTGGCATCGAGGTTTGTTGCATGGGTTGGTTCCTGAGTTAGAGT
>NC_048301.1:52207011-52384084 GCF_013100865.1 Trachemys scripta elegans | reverse complement strand
TCTAACTCAGGAACCAACCCATGCAACAAACCTCGATGCCAACTCTGCCCACATATCTACACCAGCAACACCATCACTGGACCTAACCAGATCAGCTACAACATCACCGGCTCATTCACCTGCACGTCCACCAATGTTATATATGCCATCATATGCCAGCAATGCCCCTCTGCTATGTACATTGGCCAAACTGGACAGTCATTACGCAAGAGGATAAATGGACACAAGTCAGATATCAGGAATGGCAATATACAAAAACCTGTAGGAGAACACTTCAACCTCCCTGGCCACACAATAGCAGATGTAAAGGTAGCCATCTTACAGCAAAAAAACTTCAGGACCAGACTCCAAAGAGAAACTGCTGAGCTCCAGTTCATTTGCAAATTTGACACCATCAGATCAGGATTAAACAAAGACTGTGAATGGCTATCCAACTACAGAAACAGTTTCTCCTCCCTTGGTGTTCACACCTCAACTGCTAGCAGAGCACCTCACCCTCCCTGATTGAACTAACCTCGTTATCTCCACACTGATATATACCTGCCTCTGGAGATTTCCATTACTTGCATCTGAAGAAGTGAGGTTCTTACCCACAAAAGCTTATGCTCCCAGTACTTCTGTTAGTCTCAAAGGTGCCACAGGACCCTCTGTTGGGTTATGATAACGTCTTTAGCCCATTTATTTCATCTAAATAAATACAACAGGCCCTGTGTACACTCTCTTTTCCATTCTAAAGCTGCCCCGCACATTGCAGATCCAATCAATCTCTCACCCATTAAAACAGGTGGAGGGCATGCTATTCAGTACCTCTCATAACCACTCAATACCTTATGGGATCATGCTCTTTTAGCGCACAATCACATATTGCAGACAACAACTCTCGTTGACTTCCGTCTACAACTAGACCATGGTAATTCAAAACCAAGCACAGATCACTTGAAAGTTTTGTGAATTTTAGCTTATTTTTCCACATGGCTTGGATTTGTAACAAAATAAGTTGTGTGTGGCATTGGGTAGCATTTTGAACATTTTTTACAGCTCTCTATGGTATACAGTTAGCTGAATTGCTTCACTGAAATACAATGTTACAGCAACGTATGTAGTCCAATAGGGAAAAATCAGGATCTCGTTATTCTTATGCTCATAAGCAGATCATATCATTAAGCAACTATAATGTAGGTATTGTGAGGAGGGAATGTTCCTGCATTCTTTGTCCATCCTGGACTTGGATAGCATGTTGCCTTATTGTTTTAATTTTGTATGAATTATAAGAAGGTGCACGAGGTCTGCAGAGAAATCAAAATTATTATTAAGTTGGACGTGGATATATATCAGTACATTAATATATATTTCCCTCCTCTGAACTGCAATGTAGCCATCTCTTTCCACCTAGAAATAGTAAAGTTTTTAAGGAACTTGAGCACATTACTGAAGTCACATTGCAATAACTCTAATAAACTGCACCTGTGGACTCCTCTCGGGTTTATTTATATACTGTATCACAGGTCATTAACAGAAAATAACCCACTGAGATACAACATTCTTGTTTACAGTGAGATTCTGGTGGTGACAGCAGGAACATAAAACATAAAATCAACGGGGAACACAGAACTAATAAAAAGACAAGGGTCTATAAAGCAGAAAAAACCCAAAGCCAACTGTGCACACACAAAAATAAAATAAAATAAACTTCCATCATAAAACAATCAAAATCTAGAGTATATTTACAGAGACTGGGGAGTCCAAATACCCACTGAGCTTGAATATTTATGGGTGTCAGATTGAAAGTCAAGAAATCTGTGAGCTATTCAGAAACAAAACTTGATCAGCAGGCTATATCCTCAAGAAAAAGCTGATTGTGACCTTTTTCCTATAGCTCAGAAAAACCCACCCAGCAAGCAAACTCTCATGTTAAAAGGAAAAAATAATGTTTCTGAAACTGACAAGTTTCTGAAACTGTATTCAGCTTAATAAATTGTTACTCTCCTTAACATTATGTTCAGGGGACCATCTAGTATCTTTAGGGCTGTAAAGGTATATACACTGTATAGGAATCATAAATATGTTGGTCAGAATTGGAGGTTTCATTTTGTGACATTGGGTAAAGGGTGTATTTTAAAGGGTCATGTCCAAAAATACAGAAGATCTGATGCAGATGAGGCTGTGAAGTTCTGGGGTCTCTTGGTAACTTGTAGACTTCACTACTTCTTCAGTTTTGTCTGAGCTGTTTGCTGCTTTACAATTCTTCCCATCAAAATTCCTATTATGGTACTACATACACAAAGTGAAAACATACTTTCATTCGGCATCACCTTTATTTTAGATCAAGAGACAAACTAATCAAGAAAGAACAAAAGTAAAGCCCCCGTAAAAGAGTACATAGCTTGCGGGTGTACGTTGTTATGTTCTTCACTGAACTATGAGAACAAAAATGGCTGCCGAACTCTGCACACAAGAGCATGCTAAGAAATATAAGGGTATAATCTACCAAAAATAAATAATTATTACACTTCCATAACTATAGTACATTCATTATGATTCTGATCTAACACCAGTGTAAGATATGGCCACAGAGTTCTAACAGTAGTCCAAAGCATGGCTACAACTCCCCACCCCCAGCACATGGATGGAGTGTGACTCCCCGTGACAGCAGCTAAACATGCACACTGCTCCTAGGGGGACAGAGAGGGACAGGGAACCATGAGATGGAGAATTTTCATCCTCTTCCACCAGGCAATTGAATTAGGAGGGGAAATTAGGTGAAGGAAACATGCTGAATGAACAGCACTTTGAGGATCTGATCCTGATTCCTCTCCTGTGCAGCAAGTCCACAAGGGTTTCAACAACAAACTCTTCAATACTGATCTTCTGCCACTCAGTGTTACCACATCATCCTTGCAGCAGTCATGCAGTTACTACTCTGCACGTTTCCCGACCTGATGGGGTTTGGTTCAACCAGTGTGCAGCCACATAGGTGTTCCTTACTCCTGCATAATCGTGAGCCAGAATTTGTCTTAAGGCATGAGAAAGTTTTACAATATAAATACTATCCCTCTCCCAGTTCTAATGTTCACCCCAGGCTCTGATGAAAATGTAGTAAGTGAATTCTTCCAGAACAGGTGCGCCTCCCTAAGTCAAGCAGTGTCCTTTTGCACAGATTTCCACTATTGCAGCACCAAGATAAGATTAATTCACAGCAGCAGCAATCTCCTCAACAGTGAACAGCAGTGAACTTCTCATATGGGCGGATTTTTCTCTGCCTGTCTGCAATGTTAGCAAGGAGCAGGCTGCATCTCTGCTCTTTTTTCCTCTTTATTCTTAACAACAAAATATCTTATGCTGTTGTCAGGAAAGCTGAAATAGAGAATCACTTGCATTCTATGCAGATAATAGTGACCATTACTGTCAGAAATGGTTTCAGTTTATATGTAAACTCCACTCCTCCCTCCCCCACCCCTAACAACAATAAGCTTGGATCTTGATTTATGCACTTTCTTCTGAGTTTAAAGTCATTTTGTGCATAGCAGTAGTAGAAGTGATGTTCAACATGGAAGTCATGCTGCGTCTGAATGAAGCTCATCCATTGCAAGATTTTCAAAGGAGAAAATCAGCCTTCCTTTATGTGTGCACAGAAAATCTTTCCATAATTTGAACTAAACGAATAGCGGGCAGCAAACCTCTGGATAATTTCCTGTGCACCTGTATGTAACTCTTCCATTCAGAGCTGATGAAGATTCTTTGTATTATACATTAAGATTATTAGTTTTATTTGATCCACTGCCAATGTAGCAAATGCCTCACTATGTTCAACAAACATCGGAAAGGAACCAATCTGATTCAAAATTATCATGTCTTTTGCATTATAAATCCATTCTGATTTACAGGGTAATTGCTTATATATAGATCTAGATATAGATAGTAACTTGGATTTTACATATTTTGGTTAATTTCTTCCTCTGACCATCAGTATGAATTTAAATGTACAAATTCAATTCTCTCTCTTAAACCTTAAAAAAAGCAGATGTGTTTTATCTGTTTTGTCTTCAGCAGCAATATGCAAATGTAGTCTTCCCAGCCAAATCAGAAGTGGACACCTAATCTACAGTATAATGGTATTTTAATTTAGAATGGAACTTTTTGCTTAACTCACATATATCTTATGCATTTAAAAGGAAAACCACTTACAGAGGAGGACAATAGTCCCTGGAGACACAACATCTCATTTTCAATTCAGTTGGCAAGAATACTAATTACATTATCACATATTAAGTTATTTATTTATTCATCCTTAAGACCCAGGATGCCTACCAGGTCAGTTCCAATAAGCACTACCTTGAGAATCTCAGCCAATGGTATACAAAGATAATTAGATATAGAGCTGTGTGAAAAATCTCACACACAAAAGCTAAACCTCAGAGATTTGCCTCTGCTAGCTTCATGACTGAGTGAAAAAAATATGTGTTGCCATAAGCAAAAACAGTTTCCATGAGCATAAGAAAGAAAGAAATACTGTTTGGTCTATGCATGTTAAAGTTTGAGATCATAAAGGAAATGAGGCAGCTTTAAGTCACCATTTCAAAAGAGGAGGTTGCATCCCACAATCTCATTCTGAATCATGTACATGCTCAACTTTACTTATTCCACCTCAGCTGACTCTGAGGCAGAACAAAGAAATAACAGAGTAATCCTATTTAAAATCCTTACAGGATTTTTATTTCTCAGGATGTTTGACTATAGATTAGAGCTATGAGATATTGGGAAATACAGGGAAAGAAAGGAGGTAAAAATAAAGGTCTGGACTGGCATTTTACAGTCTGGCCTGGGAGGCAGTGGATAGTTTCATTGTTCTGGGAGTGGGGCTGGGACAAACCTACTGCTCTCAAGTTAGCCTGGTTTGTGTGAGAACAGTCACACTGCAAAACAACACTGAAGCAGCATGGAGAGTTTGTATTAGCAGCATGGAGTAGCAAAGTCCCCACTGCTTTAGTAGCTCCAGCATCAACAACACTTGAGCTTCAACACATACCCTGTGATGGGCCAGCTAGCTTATGTTTAAAGCACCACTCAATTTGAGCTGGAGATTTTTGTGTGTCCTGGGATAAGGGTTATGGGCCAAACTTGAGTTATGCCTCAATTTAACCCAGCAGTGAAGACAAGCCTTGATTAGAGTTTGTACCCTGTTTCCTTCTTGCTCCATGGAGGAAATAACCTTTTCTTGATGCATTTAATTTCCTCCTTCAGACCAGATCAGCTGCAATGGCTAGTGCATTGTGGGAGGGGGCATGAAACAAAGGCCACACGCACTCTGTGCCAATGCCTGTCTACTCTGTACCCACCAGCACAGGATAGGTAGTAGCAGCAGGTGATGGCTGCTCTTCTTTCCATGCATGATCTGGCAGTACAAGTAGCTCAGACAGGTGACTCTTTATGTTTTCTCACCTCCCCACCTTCAGAGTAGGCATTCAGGTGGGCTCACAGCAGAACCCTAAGGTAGAAAGGGGGTGGGAGGCAAACAACAGAAAGTAATCCAGGAGAAGAGATGAAAATAGATCTCTAGTGCTGTTTGTTGCTGGACCTGTCTACTTTCAGTAATCTCTTCCCCATGTAGGTACTTACCATGATCAAGTCACATCGTAACCTTCTCTTCAATAAACTAAATAGATTGATCCCTTGAAGTCTGTCACTATAAAGCATGTTTTCCAGACCTTGAATTATTCTTGTAGCTCTTTTCTGAATCTTTTCCATTCTTTAATATCTTTTTTGAAGTGTGGACACCAGAACTGGATAGTATTCAAGTAATTGTCTCACTCACTATATATACAGATAATACTGCCTCCTCCTAATATTCCCCTGCTTATGCATTCAAGGATCATGTTAGCCCTCTCAGCTACAGCATCAAAATGGGAGCTTGAGTTCTATTGGTTATCTACGATGACCCCTAAATCCTTTTCAGTATCGCTGCATTTCAGGATACTGTCTCCAATCTTATAAGTTTGACCTTCATTCTTTGTTTCTAGATATATTACCTTGCATTTGGCTGTATAAAAATGCATGTTGTTCAAATGAGCCCACCTTCCCAAGAGATCCTGACTGGTCTATATAATTGACCTATCCCCATCATTATTTACCATTCTACCAATTTTTGTGTCATCCAGAAATGGCTTCAGATTCTCTTCCAAATCACTGATAAGAATATTAAATAGTATTGAGTCAAGAACATTACCCTGTAGGATCCCACTAGAAACACCCCTTTTGGATGACAACTTATCACTTAACTCACTTTTATTCATTTAATATGGGCTTCATTGACTTTGTATAATACTAATATTTCTATCAGAATGTCATGCAGGACTAAGTCAAATTCCTTACACGGCAACACATATTATGTCAGCATGGTTATCTTTATCATATACATTTGTAATCTCCTAAAAATGATATATTTGTTTGCCCAGACCTAGTTTCTATAAAACCATGTTCATCGGCATTAATTATGCTACCATATTTTTTTACTGATTGCATCCTATACTGACCTTTGCATAATTTTGCCCGGGATCTATGTTAGGCTAATCAGACTATAAGTAACTTAGATCATCATATTTACTCTTTTGTAAATATTGAGGAAAAAGAGCTGGCTGAAAAGTTTATCAATGAATTGAACATGAGTGCACTAGAAAGAAAGAAGTATATGGCAAGTTGGTTTATAAGTTCAAATGAAATAACATCTAACCTAAAACTTCACCCCAAAGATCAACCGAACTTAAATATCTGAGCTCAATTTTCAGTTTCTTTTTGGTTGTCATTTTACATGTTCACATATCTTGGCAATTCCTGGTTTTTGGGTACAATAGGTAATGGAAATTCTTCAATGGATGCAATCCTAGTAGCATTTCTGACCTGACCCTAAGTATTATTGTTATTTATTGTTATTTCTATAGTACCGGAAACACCCTGAAACCCAGAAGTGGTGATGTCCAGAATCTGAACCTTGAGATCAATTCAATCCAGTTGTTCCCTACAGTATCTCTACAAACCAAACCAAAACCTTGTATATGAATACCAATGGACTTTGCAGTGTTTGAGGATTGGGTCCCAATCTTTTGACCTAACTTCCCTGTATGCTGAATAAGACTATAACACAGTGATCTCTTTAAATATTACCTTATTGTCTCAACAGTTCTTTCATCTCCCAGACTTAGTTCAGTTTGAATTGTCTAAAAAATGGTAGCATCTTTTATCTATGCAATTTTTAAAAGAATGAATTAAATCTTATCATTAGTGGCCTTCATGGCAATACAGTCTAAGCTAACGCTGTTAAATAGAAAAGGACTCATTTTCTAAACAGGCCCCCATGGGGATTCTGTGTCTTCATAACTGATGACTGATTAAATTAAATGAACCAGAGCTTAATACAAGTACTGTGTTTTAGCCTTGTTGTACAGTACTGATAAGAATATGCTTTAGCAGAATGGAGCAAATAGTTCACTGGGTTTCAGTGGGACTATCTGTGGAGTTAGCTACTGCTCAGTGAGAATAATGGTGGCAGAATCAGACCCACAGTAATTTATTTGAAGATTTTTTTCCCCATTTTTCTTTCCTCAAACTAATTTTTTTGGAATTACTCGGAATGATTTTGGCCATTTTTTTTGTCTCAATATTGTTCATGATCATTACACTGTAAGTATTCTGTGTTTGTAATTCCAGCTGTGTAGGTTAGTTTTCATTGTATTCATAGTTCATGTGACAGGTTTCTGCTTCCTGATTGGTTTGAGTAACTCTTAAAATGTTACATTTGCAAAATTAAAATTCACTTTCTGTGGCTATTTCTCAGCATTTCCTTATTCACTGTTTCCCTGAATATTCCGGCCAGTAAATTAACTGTATAGAAGGACACTTATAGAAATCAAACCCAGAAGTGATTGGAACACGTTCTAAACAGGTACTTACAGTAAATCTCATTGTTTTCTCTTGTAACTGAGCCTATTTCCACAGTATATGATCGTGGTTTTCTGTGTGGATAAGAACATTCACTGGCTTCCAGCTGTTCATGCCTGTAGTGAAGTGACTAGCTTCTTGATTGTCATTCTAGACAGTGGGTTTGTCTGTCAAACCCAACAGCTTAAACTTCCCTTAGGAATCAATTGCTAGCCAGCTAAGGTGGTAAAGCAGCGATTTAATGTGTTTTCTGAGGAAAGCAATGCTAAATAAGTGGGCAGATTAATTCTACATTTGCTACAATTTCCCAATGCTTTTAAGTATAGGCTCATGCAGAGTGCACTACAGTAATCTAAACTCAAAGTGACAAAAACATGAAGAACAAAAGTTGTCTTGGTAACAGCTGCAGCCTGGGTATTAAGGAGTATCTGGGGATCCAACAAGATGACAGAGATTACAAAACCTTCAAAGAAGTGGTGGGCAAACCTCTCAGCTATGCAACCTCCAGCAGTTGTCCTGGTTGCTTCTTCCATCACATAAGTATTATCTTGGTTTTATATGGGTTGAATCTCAGCCAAAATAGCTTTCAATCCTGGCCCCAGTTTATGACAGGCACCTAATCAGTTGCTCCACTGTTACTGAGATTGAAATATAGAGCATGATGGCATCAGCATACTGAAGACCCCACAGTGAATGTTTCTTCATTAACACTGCTAACAACACCAGAAGCATGGTAAATAGGAGTGTGACAAGATGCAACCTTGTCGAGCCCTGTTTTATAGGCGCCTCTGCTTCGATGAGCAATCAGCCAGTACTAACAGCTGCAGTTTCCCTGAAACAAAAAAATTGAGCCAATTCAGACTGCCTCTCCAACTATGCTCCACCAGCCTGTCAGCCACACCTCCTGGTCAAGTGTATTGAGCTGTAAAAGAATCAGTATGGACACCTGACCATATTCCATTGCCAAGAGGAGACTATTGACTAACATCCTTAGTGCACTTTCCATATTATACTCAGGCCTAAAGTAAAAATCAACAGTGGTCAAAGAGACTTGTGAATGTGTAATGTCTCCATCCAAGGTAGTGTTACAGTTTTGACCTGCTCTCCCCTTCCCACTACATCCTGACATATATCGCATGCATAGGACTCATTTGCCAAACATAATGACTCTCAAATATCATCTTGGAGATAGGACATTAGCTGGTAGGTGGGTGCAAGCCTAAGACCAACTGTCTTATCTAGATTAGAGACATCAGCTAGGCTTATAAATTTCATACAAAACTATAAATCAGGCATCCAGATGTTACTATCACAATATATTTTTCCCAGCAGGATGTGTATTAAGATATTCCATCCATTTAGTTGCATACTGCTACTTCACAACTGAATCTCCTGAGTATGTGGAAGTGCAGAGAGGTGCCATGTTGTTATCCCACTTCCCCTCCTTACAAGAGTGAGCTGAGGAGCGTTATCATCATCAGCATTGCCAAATGGTACTTCTCAGTGTAGCTCAAAGTATTACTATGATACATATCATCTAAAAAGCAGTGTTCAACCAAAATAGGTTAAGGTATTCAAATTATCTAACCTTCCCCTAGGCCTCTTAACATTACTGCTGTCCAATTTAGAGTCTAGTCTATGGTCTTCCAGTTTTCTCATAATATTCCAATTTTGTTTGTCAAAATGTCACTAAGAAATGATATTTCCAGCTAGAAGAATACAAACAAACCAGAGTCTTTCCTGGGACTACAGGAAATGTATTTACAGTGTTAAGGAAAATCATAAGATAGAAGGAAGTCCACATCCTCAACCATATGCTGCATGCTGTGCCCCTCTCTAGCAGCACTCACTAAGCAGAAAGCCAATTTAACCTGCTGGTAGGAGATTCCCCAATGATAGGGCAATCCCTGAATGGCATAGGGCTGCCATAGCCACCTCTATGCCACTACCACTGCAGTGTAAAGGGGCACCGTTAGAGAACAGGGACCATAATTGGAACACTGCTACACTCGAACAATCCCAAGCTACTAGAATGACCTCTTATGGGCTGTTGCAGTCAATGCAAGGTAGAGCATCCTTCAGGCTCTAAGTAGTTTGTCAGGAACAAGTTGGTACCATATGACCTGAGAATAACAGAGCCACCTTTTCACCCTGCTTCCTGAGGTATATGGAGCACAGAAATCTGGAACAATCCCAGGATCCAGTCTGGGAAACTTATCCATGTCTGTCCTTGTCTTGAACAATCAGTCGTACCCATTTGTGCAAGTGCCAGTTAAACTGTTTTAGAAAACTGTTACACTGTTCCATCTATAGTAACGTCTTTTATGAATATTATTGAGTAGGCTCTGGATAAAGAAATTCTACCTAAATTTCCCTGTGTCTGCACAAACTTTGTCAGTTTACTCCTCTTCATTCTTTATATCATGGTGTAAATGTGTATGGTACTTTTCAAAACACATAAAGACAGTTAAAAGCTCCTCACTTTTTCCACCTAAAGTTAGTGACAGAACTCCCATTGTTCTCTGTGGTGCAGTATCGGGCTCTAAATGTGAATATACAGGCAATGGGACTTTTGTCGCTAATTTTAACTGGAAACTAATTTGAACCCTGTTGTAGCATCCATCCTGTATACTTCAGAATTGCATAAATACCACTGAGACCTTCATTTAATCTCTTACTTTTCCATTCTAGACAATTCTAGAGAGGCTTTGAGGAGGTTCTGAAAATAGAAGAACCAATCTGGACCTTCTTCAAAAAGTCAAGCCAAATACAAACTTTTTTTAAAATTTCAAATGAATGCATCCAAACTTTTGTTATGTTCACTATTACAAAACTTCTTCACTTGCTGGTATCAAATGGGAGCCTAAAGCATCAAAATGCCACAAGAAAGGCTATTGTGATCACTCAGAACCATCCCAAATCAGGAACTACAGTCTAGCAATCTACTTGGAAGGCAGAGCAGACTGCATTTTGGAGGAGGCACCAGAAACTCAATCTGTATACACATGGTTAGCAGCAGTTGAAGCATCTCTGTAAATAGTTGTCTTAATAAAGAGCCAGTTCAGTTTTACAAGCATGGAATCATTTCATGTTATTTATTACCCAGCACATGGTACATGAAACATACAGAAAATCATAAGAGAGAGCATAATTATGCAAGATTTCCAGACAAATTTCTAAAGTGGTTAAACTAAGAACCTTACGGTCTGAATGCTTTTCCACAACAATCTGAACCTCAGAACCTTTAGAGTAGGTCAGAAAATTTAAACAAAAACAAACTTTTGAAGGAAAATAGCATTTACAAAAATATTCACAACTTGTTTCTTTTTGTTTTCTGACTAGTTGTTCTTTTGAGGTCCCCCCTTATTAGTGATATAGTATGCTCTGCCATTTAAGACAAAACAGATAGCCAAGCAGGGTAGTAAAAAGTGCTGAAGTTGATAATTGTGAATGGCTTTTAAGAAGGGCCATACATTTAGTAGAAGTTGATTTGAACCAAAACTTCCCTGAACTTTGACAGAGTTGGATCCAGATGTGAAACCAAACATTGGAACATAGACTTATCTCTGATGTTTGCTTGGAGCAGGAAACCTGTAAGTAATGTAACTGAACTCATATTTTTGAGTAACTAAAAGCCTTGAGCTTCTTTGGGATTCTGGTTGTCTTCTCTTGTGCTCTCTCTTGTGCCTTCTTCATTTTGACAGTATATTCTTTGATTAAAGAAAAAGCAGCCAGGACTGCAGTATTCTTAAAATGTCCAACTGCCTCTTCTTTTTGTACCACATTGGAATAATGGCCTCTAAATTATATTTCCTCTCTTTATAGTGGCAGAGCTCATGAATTTCATACATCAAAAGATCTCAGCATCTTCCCTTGAGACTTTGTGATAGACTGGCATTCGAAGCCCATATTTCCATGGGAAATAATGGTCCTGACCATGGTAAAATATTTTATCAGTGTAGCATTATCTTGAGGTAATGGCACTATTAATGCTTGTCACCACTGTATGTTTTCCATAATTTGGCTTTTTGTTTTTTTTTGCTGCTGTTCAGTGGAGTACTGAATGCTTAAGAGTTTTATCATGTACACACAGCCCCAGATCTGGTTCCGAGATTTTTAATGCATGAAGCATCCAGGTTGTCAGTACCTCACAGTCATACTTGTTTTTTGTCACTTTTTTCTAATCTCCTTACCAAAGACATACCTCTTTGTAAAATTGCATAATCTCTCTTTATCTAGCCATGTTTCTGGTTTATTCAAGTAATTGGAACTGTACTGAATTAAAATCAATTATATTCGATAGTTATCTGTTATCTCTAACTAAACTTTTTCAGTAATAATTATACTTTAGCCTGACCTCCCATTATGGCTCCTTTGTGCTGCTCTGCTGGGGCAAAGATACCATAAAGCAGGCCAGCTGAGAATTGCCTTGGCATGAGGGGAGTATTGTAACAATAGCCAGTGGAAGAGAATGTGGTCAGCTTATCTTTGTGCACCCCTCCCCATCTGCTACTCCAGCCTTGTAGGTGTTGTTACCAGGTGGTGTGACTGAAAGCAGCCTTTTTGTTGCTCTAAATTGCAGTAGAGGCCATAGCAGCTTCTAGCTGACCCAAGGATCAGGGAAGCACCCAGGTGGCATAACACTTTCCTGCCCCAGATCTTACATTGAAAACAGCTCATATGGAAACTAGAACTGGGGACAATGTTTATTAAAATTACCTTTTATTTTGCATTATGTTTTTTTAAACAGCATAATACAATGGGCCAGTTTCTCAGCTGCTGTGTATTGGTTTTGCTCCAAAGACACTATGCTGATTTACACCAACAGAAGATCAGCCCTATGTGTATTTTACATTTATGAAAATGTTTTGCATTTATCTCTGACATTTCCATCACAACATAAAGAAGTGTAACTAAAAGAAATTATGCAGCCACGTGGAGATGTTAGACTCTTATGGTGAAAAAAAAAAAGGATGTTAAAGGGAACTAAAAGGGAAAAGTTCAGATGAAGAACGCAGGCCAAGAGTTAATGAGAATCAGATTGTAGAGTCTGGTTTCAATCAACTATAGACAAAGTTGGCAAGATATTGTAGTAAGTGGTGACGTAATTGCTATGAGTAAAAAATATCATCTATGTAATTAGTGTTATCCCTGTGCCGTACTCTGCCATTTCATATATTTCAGCCTCCTCCTCTCCTCTTCTCAAGAGCAAAATAAATAGTTTTCCTGTTGCTAACTGATATGAAGTCCTAACTCTCTTCTTTTAGATCATCCCACTCACTAAAATGCAGACACGAACTGCAGTCATCTCTAGGGTGAATCCTCACAAATGATTAATTGTGTATGGCAACCCTATTCAGAAATTTGGGACAGGAAGTGAGGAACATTCCAACTAAACTAAATAGGAAATATTAGGGAGAAATCACTAGAAGGTCTCCCTGAAAAGAAGATGGAAAACCCTAGTGCGGGGGAGGGAGGGGGTTCCTATTGTGCATAGACCTAAAAATATGATCATGTAAGGGGAGCCTTTAAAAGTCACTGTAATCCTTGTCTTCCCTTCCCCATTCATCCTTTTGCTTATTACACTTGCTGTTTCCATCTTAAAATAGAGTGTAAGAGCTTCAGAGTAGGGACCAAGTCTTCACATATGATTGAACACAATGGGGCCCTGATCCTGGTCACTGCTGCAATTACAAATCATGAATTACAATAATAAAGGCTCTGAGTCCCAACCTGGAAATCATGTTAACTGGCTTATTTCTGTGAGAATGCCTACAGCATGATATACAGGGCCTAGGACAGAGATTTCTAAGAGAAGGGTCCAGCCTACATTAGACTGTAGGCTTCATCTGAGTCTTGCCATATTTTGAAAATGTGGCAAGACTCACCTTCCGTTTCCCTAACCAATAATCTATTTTAATTATGGTTCATGAGCCAAGGTATAAATGTAACCTTGATTCACAGTAGAATGCTTATTGCTGTCACATTGGGAGGTTCGCCCAAAGATCAAGGGAAGTGACTAAGCAACTAATCATTTAGTTAATCTTTATTACTTATTCAGTGCCCTATGACTGCACTCAGTATCACACAGTGAGAAATACGCTCACTGTTAGACCACTGCTAGTTCTGCTCTGCCCTTTGTTTCTTCTCCTCATCATCCTCCTTTCCCTGTTTCCCTCACCCTTCACAGTCCTTGTGAGTTTCCTCTGCTTCTCCCTCTGCATTTCCTTCCCTGCAGCTCCCCCACTCCTCAGTGGGGCTTCTCCCCCCCCATTCCACAGACCAGCTGCTAAAATGATCAGCAAGCAAATAGAAAATATTGATAATGAAGTGTCAACGTTTGGCTATCACATTTCAGTGAGATTCATAGTTCACATCTCTCGATCACTGTCTGAGACTACCTACAAATGCAGGCAGACATCTTTACATTTGGTTCACACTGGAAGATTTTCTTCGCAACCATTATTATTCTTTTTAAACAAAATGGCCCATCTGAATATATCCAATGGCCTGGCTGGAACTAGACTGTGAGACATACATGTGACATCCTTGTCCTAATGATTGTAAGACTTCCCCAACTCTACTTAGAGTCTGGACATTCTAATCAGTAGTTCTGTAGGATGAGAAGTGCGGGGGAGCTACTCTCCCACTGGGAGCAGTCCTTGTTCTAGAAAAAAAGGGTTCCACCAGACACTGCAGTGAAGGGTGCTTTTGAAATGTGAGTAATAAATAATAATAATAATAGTTAACTGATTTCATAAGGAAGTAATTGGAAACTTGCATTGCCAACTCAGTGGGTTATTTTTCTGGGGACCAGTAAGGAAACGTGAATATAGATTTAGTAATGGAAATGTTACTCAGTTAGACGTAACTCATTCTGGCTGAATAACACCATGAACTTGTCAGGTTGAGGGACATGTATGCTCAATTGCTTTTAAAAAAAATTCTTCTCTAATGAGTTTTGAGTTTTAGATAGCTGAACCTATTGCATGTAGTCTTAGCTCAGGAGGGGTGTATTTCTGTATTCTAGTTCTGTAAATCTCAAAGCTCGCATTCCTCACTTTTTCCAAGTAAAGCAGGAAAAAATCCACTGGGAACAGACTGATACTTTTTGGATTGTTTGTTTTCCATTTCACCAGTTGCCGTTAGACACAAGGACCAAGAAATTTAGCACCATTGTAGCAGTCAAATGCCTTTCCATTTAGGCCTTCATAAAGTTGTTCCAGATGCACTTTTTTGGGAGGGAGGAGGGAGAGGGAGACATGGAGTGAATTAAACACTTTAAATTCTTCATCAGTCATTTTCTAAAATAAATTATACTGGTAAAACAGAAGAGAAGAGGGTAAAATAACCAAAATCCAGGGAACATAATATTTCAAATATACAAACCATTTTAAGTCTGTAGAAAAGCTAGTTATCAGAGAGAAAAAGTAATGTGTTGGAATAAATAAGTATGTATATTACAACAGTTTTGTGACTTGCATTCCTTTATGTACCTTGCAGGCATGTTAAGAAAACAACTATAAATCATAAATAAGATATTAAGTGAACTTGGGGGCAATCTCCTAATACTCCGTTACTGTGCTCCAGCCTGGTAATCATTCCTTTTTCTTTCCAGTACGTTCCCATAGACAATCTAAAATAAAAAGCCACAGTGGGCATGAAATGTATTTAAGGTACATGAAAGTAGTTGCACAGGATTATATACAGAAGAGGGGAAATTAATTCCCATCTCCCTCTACCAAGGCAGGTGTGTCTCTAAATAATTGTTTAGTCCCACTATGATACCCAGTCAAAGAGATTTTCAAATTGAGTAAAAAATCCCTGTGCTATATAGTCTAGAGTAAATGATGTTTTATACCTTAACTTTAGATCTTCTTTAGACTCCTTTCTATTTGATGTCTTATTTTTACTTATCCTTAGATAAAGGTCTATGTAGAAAGGCAGTTTCTTCATAACTTTGCCTTAGATCTTATGAAGAGGTACAACTTTATAACACCTGCCTCTAAATCGTACATTAGCATATTTTCATCAATTATAAGAGTAATGATACTTTTAAACATTTAGTTTACTGTCTCTAACGTGATGAGCCTTACCATCTGCGATCAAGAGGAAATTGCATTACAAACATGCTACATTAATGTCCTAGAATAGTCTTCCTCTGTGAAAAACAAAAATAGTTCTTCAAACTGCAGACTAATATTTGCATGGAATCCCCCTTGAAAATTATTTTTTGTGAGGTAGTATGTGGGGAAGTTGGAGAACTAAAAAGCATTTGTTTCTGATGCAAGCACTGAAGATGGTAAAATTTTGTCTTAGTCTGATCAGATAGATTACAAGTGGAAGCTATGTACATGGTCATTGGATGGGATTATTCCAATTATTCACTCTTGTGTAGTTTGTCAAACGCAAATACTGTCTATAGTGGCTGAAAGGATCAATATCACAAGTGGCGTTATTTATTCATTCCTTTTCAATGAGTCCTGTCTCTTCCATAGGAAACCAGTAAGTTGGTTGATTACTTGATTTGATGAGAAATAAGGATGCTGCCCCAGCTTGCCTCCACTGCTTTGTTATCACATTGCATATTTTCCCCTTACTTTCTTTACATCTTTTCTCTTTTGTCAGTATGTTTTGGACTGAGTAAATCATCACTCATGCCCCTACACGTGTAAACCGTGTAGTGTCAATCTACCTTTGTCCTCCTCTGCTGCTCACCAACTAATTCCCACTTATCTTAATGGTTTTTCTTACTTTGCTCACCATTTCATCCTTTGAAACTCACACTATCAGTACATTTGGACAAATGGAGCAGGTTTGTTGTTTCCAACTCAAGAAATCAGTCCTGCCCTCAAGGATTTTTTTATTATTTTTTCTGTAAGTTTCCTCTCCATTTCCTCCACATTAAACAGGGGAGCTTATATAGAAAAAAACACTGCAAACCAGGCAGCAAACAATGTAGATTTGTAGGACCACACCATAACTCCCATGTTTTCCAGTTTTGCTTTTGGTCTCTGCTCAGCTGACAGACACTGTACTTTAAACCATTTCACACTATCCTTCCCAATGAATCCTGTGCCCAAGCTCAGAACTCCTTTGTAATCTTATAACATCTCATGGCGAGGGTGGAGGTGATGATATTCACCAGGTTAGCTTGTGTCTCTATGTCTCCCACTTCAGTGAAAAGTTGATAAATCTATTACCTTTTCCAAGGGTTAGATCAGCTGACTACTGGATTTCCCGTGCTGTACCAAGGCAGTGTGATCTCAATCACAGTTCCATTCACCATTGTCAGATGGGCCATGCACAACAAATCCTGGGACTTCTTGTACACCTTGGAGGTAGGGAAATTTACTATACTTACATTTTGTTTACCCAATTTTTTTCTATTTAGATCTAGCTAATGCTCCTATGCTGATAATAATAAGAACTTAATGCCTGTTCAAGGAATTCACCTTTTCCTTTGCCTGATCTTCAGATGAGAGATGAAAGGCATTTATTTGAAACTACAAGAAAGAGAACATCATATTCAATATGTAAACATTAGAGAAGTAAGCTACTACCATTTTGAAAAACAAAAAGTAATTTGACTGCTCTAGTTTGTATTTGTCTCTACACAATTATCCAAACAATCAGTAACTTTATAAAACAGAACATCTTTTCACAATACTTGAATTTAGCAAAATCATTATTTTCATAGGAGAAATGCATTTTGTGGTTTAAAATAAATAAAGGTTTTAATACAGACCTCTGCTTTGAAACTAGATTGCTGTGTAGCTGGATTGAACAAAAATGTAATAAATCTATGTAATTTGCTCTGCCCTTGGAAGACTCACCCTCTACTGGAGGCAGAAGCTATTAAGTCTTTAAGCTCATACAGTCCTCACATTTTTCATCAAAAGCCAGCGTATGTGCAGCACAATACAGGAGGCTAGTGCCATGAACTATCATTGTGCATTGCTAACTCTGCTACTGAGTCCATCGATATTATTATGCATTTTCAAAAACACGATGACTTTGAAAATACTTTGGTCTCACAACAATGGAACAAAGATTCATATTTCATCTTTTGAAAAATATGTGCAGTTTCCATAAAGATTTTTTTCAGGTGTTATCTATTCTGAAAGATGTTTTTTCTAAAAGAGGTAAATGATACATTTCTTTCTATCAATTGTCCATGTTATCTTTCAAGATTAAGCAGTCTCCGTTTAAATCAACAAATACCAGTTCAAAAAGCCAGTTAAAATTGCATATATTATATGCAATTGCAGGTGCCATCTAATAGTGATAGTGTAGCAGCAGTACCCGAGTAAAGATGGCTGACTTCCTTGTAGCCTTTGTATTCATGAAATAAATATTAGAACAACATCATGCAGATAAAGACGTGTGGGAAGGGGAAGCTTGCTGTAAACCTGTAGCAGTCAACATGGTGCAATGGGAGTTAAACAAAAACAAAATTGCAGAACCAGTGTGTCAAGATTACTAGTAGCCCAAGTTAGATGCAGTACAGTACAAGCCATATGTAAATGGGTAGCAGCAAAGCAGCTCTGTATATCACTCATGAGGCAAAGGCCATATAGGCTTTTCCTTTACATGCCAAATCTTGACCTCTGATGCATGTACAGTCAACTTCTAGTGAATACCCTGGGTAGCCAATCCATAGATTCAGATCCATAATTTGGCTGTTAGTGATTAATTTACAGAGATGGAGATGCAATTTGCATCCTCAAGAAGCAACTCCCAGTGCTGTTTTAGACTTATTTGTTATGATCCGTAAAACAGACACACAGACGTTTATGGGCATTCCTTTGGTATCACACCAAATTATTGTGATTAGAGCAGGCACTCTGAAAATGTATTGCTTAAAACAACCTCGATCTCCCATAGTCTCTCTGGATGTCTGATTTTTAAAAGTAACACTATGAAATGACACTGCTTTTTAAATGTTTCATTAAAGACACCAGCATATACAAAACATACATCAATGTCCAAAGTAAAAAAAACAGTAAAATCCATAAGGTTCATTTTCTGTCATTCAATGCAAACTGTAGCTGATAATTTGTCACAGAGTTAACATCAGCAATAAAATTATATAAATGCTGGTGTCACATCCTTTGAGGTACATTCAGAGGCATCTAACTTTTTATAGCTTAGTTTTGATTATTTTAAAAATGAATATATATTATCCTTAATTTTACACTGGGAAGACTGATAAATACTGTTAAAGGAAACATAATCTGCATTCCATTGCGTTTTAGCTACTACCAAAAGGAGATTTGGGGTTTGTTTTTTGTTTTTTCATTGTGGGTTTTTTCCGTTTATTAAATCAAACAGACAAAAACCCAGAAACAAATGTCATGAATGCCTTGTAAACAATATGTTTAATGGCAGAGTATATCAATTCCCTTGGTAAGCAAAACAGATCCAAAAAGCTAGTCATTGACAAAGGCCACCCAGAGATTGCCTGCTTAGTGATTACTATGAATTTTACATTCACCTAGGCAGGGCTCAACACTATAAATAACAACCAGTGGAAAATAGCTGAAACATACCCTGCAGCATCAGGCTTGATTAATGAAGTTCCTGACATGCCTCTGCACCTTCAAAACAACTGGCATGATCCGAGCGTGGGGGCTTGCTGTGATTCCTTTGAGGTCAATGGTGGATTAGGTTGTCAGTGGAGGTAACACATTGTCTCATGCCACAGGGAACGTGAGGGATGAGACAACTGAGTTGGGATTATTATATATGCCATCCATCTTGGTTTGGGTCATATGCTCACAGTCCACTTTACAGACCTCTGACTGAATTGTTGTTCACTTTCACCTTTTTGTACTCTTTAACCGAACTAGTGTCCAGAACTAATTGAGAAAAAGAAAGGAACATTGCAGGGTGTAACAGCCCAACTGGAATTGTACCTACTTATACCAGGACTGAATTTAGTCCCATGACTTTTACCATTCGAAAATGCTTCCTGGATTTTAAGAATTTTAATTACTGTAATTTGTAATATTTAGATTGGAAAAACAATAAAGTGGTTCAAACTCATTCCACATATATCTGCATACAAGCTGGAGAAGTGCCACCAGGTGAGGATTTGGACCAGTTTCTTTGGACTTACACTGCAGACATCCAAAACTAGGGAAGCCCCTAAAGTTGATTTTCTCCCTGGGCTTCTAGCTGAGGTCTAAGAAGCTGGAAATATTTTTATATTGATTCTTACCCTAAGTCAGGAAACAGATTTATAAAATCCTTCTACAAAATGACAATGTCTGCAGCAGATTACAAATCATGCCAGTACATCAGGAATGAAATGTTTTGATTTATGAATCATTACTTTGCCTTAGAATATATAGTAAGGGAGAGTTAAAAATAGACAGATGTTTTACAGATCTCCAGTGTTTAGAATGACCATTTTAAAATAAATTCTACTTTGCGTTTATGGCTGGGCTTTTCAAAGTGCCTAAGGTAGTTTGATGTCCATCTCTGACTGAATTTCTGAGGAATCAGACACCTCACTCCCCTACGTCCCTTTCAAAATTGCAGTTTATGTAGCACCTTGCACCCACAGATCTCAAAGCACTCTAGAAGTTTTAGTTAATTGCACACTTGTGAGACAGACAAGTATTGTGGCACCCATTTTATGGATAAACTTAGGTATCGTAAGATTATGGACAAAGTATTTAAAATACTTTGGAACCAAATAGCTGTTTGGCCACTGATTAAGGCACTCAAGTAAGAGATGGCTAGGTGTTCCCAAAGCTGGGATATCGGCGCACCCAAGTTGTGATCCCTGTGGAAACAACCCAAGGTTGGCAGGTTTGGGAAGTTCTCTCAGGCAACAGAATGCCCAAACAACATTTTCACAAGGACCCATAGGTATACAAGATCTCCTCTGAGGGCTCAGAAGTTAGCTGGGACAGAGGCATGACTAAGCTTAAGAGTGCAGTTGTGCTGAAGCAGGAGCAACTCATTGGACAGTATGCAACCCATGCAGCCCTAAACAATGTGCAAAACAGGCACAAAGAGACCCATGATCACAATTCCAAAGGGCAGCAGTTCAGTCCACGTAGGGAACGGCCACATGCCACCAATTCTGCTCTTAAATTGGAAGAAAATTGCCCATAAGTGAAAAAGGTCAAAAATGTATGGTTATGGTGCAAAGACTTAGGCAGCTTGTAAATAGAACACTCACAGGGAATGTTAGGACATGGGAGGCATTTGCGTGCCACCAGTGAGTGAGCACGGGATAAGGTCTGTCCAGCATCCATTTGTCACATGGGTATACTTTGCATTCTCCCCCCCCCACCATCTTGGCTCTGGAGACAGATGTCCATCTCCAGTGTAATGTCAGAGCAAAAGCAATGAAAACTATTGAGTTGTGACTGTACTTGCTGGATTAAAGAAGAGGCTAGAGTTTATCTTCTTAGGGTATTGGCATGGTCCAGACAAGGAGGTAGAGGTGTATCTTTAGAGGTGGGACCTTGGTTGGCTTTCTGCCACCCCTCATTCCTCCAACAGCCAATTTGGTCCCCTGTGAAAGGCCGAGAAGCCCAGAACTACTTTTGTTGGCTGGAATAACTCCCCCACCCACCCAGTAATGACCCACCAGTCTAGGCTCATCAGAAACCACATACTCTGTCCCCCTGACATGCCACTGTACCAGAAGGGCCAGGAGCAGCTGGCATGGAGCTGGCTATACTGACTCTATACAACTTGGGTATTCCTCTATACAGGGGGAATTCTCCATTAGCTCTTTCATCCTTTTTTGTGCCAGCAGAATGCAAAGGGGAGAAAGAGGTTCAGAATCTAAGCTAATAAGTGCAGGGTGAGTGCATGAATGACTTTGTTTAGGCAGCTGTTCATTTAAGATTTTAACTGAAAATTCACTTTAAAACGTTAGTCAGTCTGTTCCTTGTGGATCACTAAAATGTATATGCAGATATATTTGTGTGGTTTTTTCTCCTCATTAGGATAATAAAATTATCTCTCTGTAGACCTCTCTACTGTCCACTCCTCTCTGTCAGCTTGCAACACAATATGAGCACTACTAGAACAATTTTAACTAACTCACAAGCATATCCCTAGGCTGTTAGTTGACTTTCCTTGCTCCCATTCTGTCTTTAGACTGTATTTAGGAGTCTGATCATGTAGTCACTGATCTTCATAATAATTGAAGGGAATAAAATTACTGTATTGTGTGATTCTGTACTGTGAGACTTAAAGTTTGACTAGTGATACATTTTTTTTTCTAAATATGGCTGCAGTGTATCAACTGACCAATGGTGACTACGCTGTGGCCCTTGGGCCAAATGCAATGCACACTGTTATATAATGTGGCCTTTTAGCCAGCCCATGTTTAATATTGTGGTACATCTGCTGGATGAAGACAGAGCATTGGATACTGGGATATTAATTAATAATAATAATAATTATATGTAGTTTTTGAGGGCTATACCTCCACATTAAAAATGAGGATATTGACAGGTTGCTTCATTTTATGTAAACTAAGTGCAACCGTCACTTCTGTAAATTTGAAAAAAAAATTGTGAGCTGTAGTAATAGATATTGGATGAGATATATAATTTTCCAGCTAGTTTGGTATGATGTATTGTAATGATATATCTACCTGCTTTGGAATTAGGTTTTGTTTTAGGATATGTTAATCAGATCGGTCAGAAGATTAACAAATGGCTAGAGAACACTTTTCTCCAGTCAATTGGAATAAATGAGAGAAATTCAACCATCCCTTGGAACTGGTTCTTTTTCTCTGTTGCATCTGGGCAATGGCTTCCCTAAGAGATGGTTGTTACTATTCTCTACACCCTTTTTGAAGGACACTTATTCTGATTTATTAGGCAAATTAAGTTGCCATATGCAAGTGCAGAAGTTAATTCTTATTTTTTAAGATAATCATTTCTGCAGGCCAGAGCAGCAACAACCTGTTCTCTTAATGAAGGTGAAGAAGCTTGAGCCAATCAGCCAGTTCAGTGTTTGGGATTTGAAACCTAGAATAATCAATGCACATCTATAATCACTTGGCTCTCTACATGTCAATTTGTTAGGTTTTCATTTGTCATTCTTTCCATTTGTGAATTGACAAGCTGGTTGAACTAGAGTGCAAGTGTACATTGAACCTGGGTTTTAGATAAACAGCCTGCATAATTTAGCAAATGCCATCATTTTGGCAGGAAGTCTTTTCCCGCAACCATAAAGCCAACTCACTGACAACAGCCTCTTGCACCTATTGCCACAAGAGATTGTTAAATAACAGGGATACACACAAACAAAAAACACAGATCTGACACCCTCAAACAAATGAGTGTGTGAGTGGGAATGAGGGAGCTAGGTCAGAATCTGAACCAAAGGCCTGGATGCAAACACTGTCCCGGCTTTGGGAAATGGAAAATCAAGATCTGAATACTGTGGGCTGGGTTCCTCTCTACTGAACAGGCCACTTATTCCAACTTTCCAGTGAGCTTTCTCCATAGGAAAGTGAAGGCATAACAGCAAAGGAAAAAGGGGGGAAATAGCTAGAGTTTTATAATATCGAACCTTTTTCTTCAGGAATCCTGTGTTGTTGTAGGTGCATATGACATTTTTTTGGAAACAGCAGGGTGTGAGATGAGTTTCCAGACTCCAGCAGAGCTGCTTTTGAGGAGCACAATTCCAACAAGGAGCCTTTCAATATTAACTGGCTAGAAGGATCATTCAAGACCTCTGCACAGTTTGCATCTGTGGGTGACCAGCTGAGAGATTAATAAAGTAATCTGAAATAGAAAATTAAAAACCATGGGGATAACATTGTGTGGGTCTCATAGGTAACTTTCCAACATAAAGAAAGACCTTGGCATGATCTTCTTGAAGGTACTGATTTCTAGGCAGCAGCTCAAGTTTTCCTTTAGATGCCAAATTCTGTCCACCTATGAGTCTTCCATTTCGCCATCCTTGTAAAATTGATACAAGTAGTGCTATTGCTATGAGAAGGATGTAAGCATTGTTGATTCTATGTTCCAAATTGCTCTAGTTATAAATGATGAGCACTTATGAGTATGATAATAACACTTTGTTCTGATTTTCAGAGGTGGAAAAATCTGATCCTTTCTCATTTGGGGGTTAGCCATTCTTACCTCCACTGTCCAATACCAGCATGGCTTCTTTCTCTTCCCCTACACCAATATTGCTAGCACTGTCAAAAATGGACTTGTCATGCACATATTGTTTGTACCAGTTTCTGCTACATTAATGCTTCCTGTGCATACTGAAAAAATACCATAGTATCTCTCAGATGAAACAATTTCTTGATTTGTGGATTTCTTATTATGTAACAAAGGGAGTTACTGTTTGAGCAGCTCTTTGTATATACAATATAAAGTGAGAAATATGTGCTCAATATTATTTATTATTTTTACTGTCCTTCAGATAGAAGAGAATCAGAGTCCACATTTAACAACTAGAAATGCCCTTTCTGGGGTCATGAGGAGTTCCCATAATCCTCTGCATAGGCTTACTGCATCAACAGAACCTGCTCAGTGAGGCAGGAGAGCAGCTGATGTTGGGCTGATACTTCCCTTCCTCCACAGGAGGGTGTGGAGTGGAAAGGCAGGAGTGGGGAAAAGGCAGAACCTTGGTTCTGCTCACCTTCCCCCAATGCCACCACAACTGAGTTTTGTGCTTGGGGGAGTGCTGGCACAGTTTATTTCCCACATGGATTAAGGTAGGAGCAGGAGTGAGTTATGACCCTCAGGGCTGATCCACACTAACCCCCCAGTTCGAACTAAGATACGCAACTTCAGTTACGTGAATAACGTAGCTGAAGTTGAAGTATCTTAGTTTGAACTTACCGCGGGTCCACACGCGGCAGGCAGGCTCCCCGTCAACTCCGTGTACTCCTCTCGTGGAGCAGGAGTACCGGCATCGACGGCGAGCACTTCCGGGATCGATTTATCGCGTCTCGACAAGACACAATAAATCGATCCCAGAAGATCGATTGCTTACCACCGGACCCGGAGGTAAGTATAGACGTACCCTCAGACTCATAATTTGGTCCTTGTCTTGCTCCTGGAACAGCACAGCTGATCTCTACCCCTTACTTGAGCTCAGCTGCAAAGTGCCAATGCAACCCCAAATAATAGAGATTGCAATAACATTTCAGAGATTTTTCTCTTAAAAAATAGATCATTTCATAAGCAATGGTATGTGAAATCATCTCAGAGAGAGTTTATATTGTATTGTCAGGTCTTTGGGGCATGGATTATCCTTTGCTATGTGTTTTTAAAATGGCGTCCTGACCTGGTTGAGCCTTCTAGCCACTACAACAGTATGAACAAGCACAGTGTATTTTGCACTTTAGCCTGACACGATGGGGTCCAAATAACTAGATTTACTAACTATATACAACATGCAAAGCCTATCTATGTATGTACACACAGATGCTCTGGCAGGGTTCTGATGACTTCTGAAACACAAATGACAATGAGGGCCACTAGCTGGCTCACATACTGTTGATATGGATCCTACCTAATTCCTAATCACTCCAATAATAAATAATTTTAGTAATGGGATATTATCCAAAATATCAATGTAAGCATGTGTTTGTTTGTTTCAGATAATGAAACAAGTTTATCAAGACATTCTAAAATATGACACCACTGAAATATTTTGGAAAGATTTTAAAAGAGATTATAGCATAATATTCCCTATCCTTATTAACTAAAATACCAAAGTAGTACAGGTAATAGCAACATGTCTGTTGAATATGTTTCTTATCATATTACTTAAAGCAAGGCCCAGATCAAAACTTTGGATGTCAAAACCCCAAACTTTGAAGTGCTTGGAATTTGGACTGTAATTTTGCAATCTGGGTCTAGCTCTCATATTAAATAATCACATTTTTGAAGCAGATCACATCATTCCAGGGCACCTTTGCAGAACCAGTTGCTTTAAAATGAAAGCATTTGGTGGCCAGTAGTGTTTATAGAGCTTGTTGTTTTCCAGCAAAATTTAAAATGATTAAATTTATGTGAAATATGAGTGAAAGAAATTATTGTAGTTGGCAACTTAGAGACTCAGGGAAACAAAAGATTATAATTGTAGTTATAATTGTATATAATAATATGCAGATTATTAGGTTAATACTCAATTCCTTCACAATGTGAATGGGGCAGCATACCTTGCCACCTTTGGGACAGATATACTTTCAGCTTGAATGGGCCCTTTGAGAAACAGTGATAGGTAAATACTAGACCATTTATTTTGACATTGTGAGTATCGCAACCTTTTCTTCTCACCAGAATGAAGTGCTGTAGCACAATCTCCTTGAGAACATGACATTACAGAAAGGATAATTTGTCTAGTCCCAAAGGTGACTTTTCAAACACTATTAAAAAAATCTGCTGTAGGGATAAGGAGGCATAATGAGGCAGGAAGGCAAATGAAGCTCATCCCACACACTACTGCATGTTTGATTTAGAAAGTGAAATTTCACCTTCCCTGTCAGGAGTTCTGCTCTCATGAAAATGATGTGTGGTATTTCAGAATCTTCTACTTCCCCTGCTAGAATGCAAGGGGATTCAGTTTCTTCACAATAAAACAACAGTTTCCTTTGGGGATCAGGAATTATAGTGGTTATGTATCATTTACTGGAGTCGAAAGACTCCAGTCAGGATCAGGGCCCATTGAGCTGGATGCTGTACAAACACAGAGGAAGACACTGGACCCTTCCCAAAGAACTTAATATTTAACCTGATCGTTTTGTGAAGCTAAAAGAATAGGTACAATTACCAGTGTAATTAATGTGGGCCACAAGCTATTCTACATGGGTTTTTTTCTGAGTAGGGGCTAGATCTCACACACATCTATGAAGATATTGGGACACTCATAAGAAACAAGAGCATTCATATGGCTGCTGGAGCTAATACTTGCATAGCTCCCTCATCTAGTCACTCCTCATTGTCGGATATACTAAATAAATCTTGAGCTATCTAGGCCACACAAAGAGTGACTGCTGGTTGAGCCAGCAGTAGCAGCAGGCAGGTTTATACTTACAAGTGTGCCCAGCTCCTGTGCATTCCACACACAATAACTGCTTCGTAGTTCTTCATGCCTGGGTCCACTTCCAAAAGCAGACAGCCTACACTGAGGAGAGCGGCTTTGGCAATGACCAGGTCGCAGTAGGGGAACATATAGTTGAGCCATTGTTCTCAGCCTTTGCAGATCTGGGTGTTATGGCAAAGCCAAATCTATGTTCAGTGGATGCCCAGATCAAACAAAACAAAACCACTCCTCAGGGCTTTCAATGTATTTACAGGTGCGTTTTTTTTCCCCCAACCAAATGCATGAAAACCAGTAAAGTCTCTGGACACATTTCTTTCATGTAGCTGAAATGTTTGCAAACTCCAAGCAAGCAATATAAAACAAATCTCTCCTCGCTGGGATATAGCTCAACATTACTTGACTCTGCTCCTCTGAGGGTTATCAGTGAGGCAAGGTTGTGACAGGGGTCCTTGGACCCTCTGCCCGCAAAACTAAATAATACAATCGGCTCCTCATAGCCACTGTAGTACACAACTTGTCGTTCTCTATATCACTTGGTGGAATCTAGCTTGTAAAGTGCTTTGAGATCCTAATGACATTTGCTATAGAAGTAGCAGTAGTCACAACACTTCCACTGTGGCTGCAGCATGATAGGATCTAAAAATAGTTCTGGAGAGATGACATTATAGACGGTGCAGAACAGCCTTCTCCTAAAAAATTATTTAAGCAAAGAATGTTCTGTTTTTCTTGCTCTTCAACTCCCACTGCAGCAGGGCTCACTTATTCTGGCACTATCAAGTCACAGTAACTGTTGACCTTCACCTAATGACTAGAAACAAGTAATCCAAAGAGTGAATTGTTTTATCTTTTGACCTCCACCAGCAGCCACACATCCTCCTTTTCTAGGCTTTCAGCTTTTTCATAAAATGTTTGGGCTGGTCGGATTTCTTTTGTTCTCTTTATGACCAGCTTCAAGGCCAGTTGCAAGAATTATAGAAAAGCTAAAGTCTTATCTTTTTGCAGATGGGGACTAAAGAAAAGCAGAATGACTCTTGTTATTTCAGCTGCTGAAAACAACACACAGGCTAACATTAAATCAGATTTTTACCACACAATGCTGGTGTGTGAGTGTACCTGAGCGGATTGAAGACCCACATTCTCCATAGATAGGCTCAAACTGTTACTGTTTCTTCCTATCCAGGAGAACAGAAGGAGGGGGAGTACCTGGCTGTTTGGGTCTCTGATGCTGCCTACTAGTTGGGCAAGTCATGGCAGAGCACTGATTAGCACTTCCACCTCCTGTTTGCTGCTGTCAGCAGTGGTAAGAGAAGACTGAGAAATAGCCAGTTAATTATTCAGATAGCACAACTATTCCCTGAAAATAATTGCCTTAGAAACTATGGCTGATATTTACATTATGTGGCAAATTTATTATTGGGTTCCCTAATCCCTAGTTGATAGCATATCAGATTCACTGCTGAAGTCAGATTTTGAAACTGGAGTTAGTAGTGGTAGATAATATAATAACAACATTTGTATTAATTATTTGAACCTACTGAAATAAGCTTAAAACAATTCAGAGCATAAATGAATTACCATTAGAACCCGTATGTATAACAGTTTCCCCCCATGTACAATTCACTATTTTCCAGGGACCTGATTCAGTTCTCACTGAAATCTATTCCATTCACTTCAGTGGGATTTGAATCTGGTGCTAGGTGCATTAGATTGGGAATGGTTCTGTGGTGGTAGCAGTGCCTTCCTTGGGCACCTCAGATATTGATCACTGCCAGAGACTAGATACCTGACCAGATGGACCAATGATCACTTTATCTAACATATCTATTGAAGCATTCACACTATCTTGCTGTTTGGGGCATGGACCATGAGGTTCTGGGTGTTTGTAGTGTGTCTAGTTCAGTATGGCCATTATCCCAATTGGGATCTTTGTATATTATTGCAGTACAAACAGACAGTAATGATTTCTGGGTCCCAACCCTGTGAGATGATGAATGCATTATGAGCACCCTCAATATTCACCAAAGACAGCAGGAGTGGAGGGCATTCTGCACCTTCCAGATGGCACTCAGTACTTAACAGGATCAGCCCCCAGGATTCTGTATAGCTTGACTGCAAACAGCACATCTCTTGTGGCAATGCCTGGAGTAAGTTCTACCCAAGAGAATAGCAAAGGACAACACCATTATAGCTTGAGATATATTTCAGGATATTCCTGTAAACTCCTTACAAAGCTTTCCAGAAAGCTCACAATTCAGGTGCTATATTTTAGCTGAAAATCCAGCCTTCTAAAGGGTGGGAGGGGATAAGGATAATTGAAAAAAGGACCAGCCAGCCATAAAGTTAAATAAAATGTTGCTGCAAAGAACATAAGGCAGAAAGGTTAAAATTTAGAAACCATCATTCCCATTTCTGAGGTGAAGAAGAAACATTTTATCCAGCAGAGACTGAAAGAAACATTTCTCGAATTGGCAGCTTGTCATACTGCTAAATAAAACGAGCTCAACTAGTTTACCTGCGTTTTTTTTTTTTTTTTTTTTTTGGTTTTTGTTTTAAGAAAAGTGTTTTCAGTAGTTTCTAAGAGCTTTTATTTCCTAACCTATTTCTTTTCTATTTACCTATGTGAGCTCCCAAGTGTTCATTGCCAAATTTGCAAGTGGTATTTCTCATTTTTATCATTCTAAAATGAAGACCGCTATCCGAGAAACCTGATCTTCCAACTGTTAAAGAGCAAAGAACTCTCCATCTGCTTAGATGGCTCTGTGGAGCTGGTGCAGTCTCCATTTAGTTTGTCCTCCCAAAGTCAGGAGTATGATTATTCCATAATTCTCTCACCTGATTAATTCTTAACTATGAACATAATTACACTCTCCAGAAGGTAAATCACTCTTATAAATCAGTTGCTGCTGACAGTTCACTCTTCTGCATTCTAGCACACTGCAGCAAAGTCAGTCTGGGATTATAGAAAAGGGAGATGTTTATTAAAACATACAGCACTTACAGAAGGGCTATTCATTAATGAATTATAGGGTAACACAATATTTCAAGCAAAACAAAAGAACAAAGGCAGAGGAAGGAACTTATAAATCCTTCACTTACAACAGAATTTTTTCCTATGATTAGACTTAATAAAGAGGGTGAAAGAGTTGCAGACTAGTCTCAGTAAATCTGCAGTGAACTCC
Organism: Trachemys scripta elegans; assembly: GCF_013100865.1. Classification (NCBI taxonomy): domain Eukaryota; kingdom Metazoa; phylum Chordata; order Testudines; family Emydidae; genus Trachemys; species Trachemys scripta. Next base: position 52,353,917 of record NC_048301.1, on the reverse strand, counting down.
ATGCCCTATTAGCTAGCTGTGAAGAACAAACCACTCATCACTTCTGAGCAATAGTTTGCTGTAATCTTGCTAGGTTCATTTTTCCAGGTGATCTGGTTGGTGTCTGTTGGGGTGGCTTTGAAGAAAAAGCCTATCAAAAATATTCTAATGTGAGAAATTTCTCTCTCTCTCTCTCTCTCTCTCTCTCTCACACACACACACACACACACACAGGTGTGAGTAAATGTAAAGATCCATGTGCATGGGATCTTATGGACCTTCTGAAATAAAGCATCATACAAGCTCAAGATCAGGCTAGGGATTCTATCATAGTGAAGGAGATCAGGGAGGAATTTAGCTCTGAACTGTGATGAAAGAGAACATTTTAAATATAAGGCATCAGACAAGATGAGAAGCTGTCACTGCCTCATTTCACATTCTAGGGTCATGAATTAAGAGTTTTTGTGCCTTAATTCACCCATCTCAAAAAAGCAATTGCCATGGCAGAACAGATTAATGGTACATATATCCAATGTCCTGTCTATGGCAGAGATCAATACCAGATGCTTCAGAGGAAGGTAAACAAAACCCCCAATGTAGCTGCATAATTGTGCAATACTATTTGGGGGTCTGAGAGGGTTTCTTCCTGACTCCAGCTGTAAATTAATGTATGTCCTGAAGCATGAGGATTGATAGCCCTTGTAACTGAGATCCTTAACTGTAGACAATAACTGCAGGTGCTGTTCCTTTTCACATACAGTAAGGGTATATTTTTGATGATTTTTTTTTTTTTTTTTTTTTGCAAACTGTTCTTCTCTTTTTTCAAACACCTCTAATTCAGAGTTGAGGTTTTGGTTTAAGAAACCAATGGATTTACCTTATCAGACCTCCTGGAAAATCCTGGGGAAAGAAACTGGAGTTTCAAGAATAATAGGCTAATGTGTTGAACCGTCTGACACTGTGACATCTCATTCCATGTGTCTAAGGCTCGGGAGCTGAGTGTATGATTGGCAGGCTCTGGCCACTCTCTGCAGCAACATCTCTTGGAAAGCCTACCATCATTATCTTACACACTTGTCCCAGTACACATTCAACAGCTCCTTGCCCTAGGGTTTAATGTGGGATCGTGAGAAGCCCAAGGTAGCACAACTTCTGAGGGAGACAACCTGCCGTATGGGATTTAAGTTTCTGAGGCATTTAATGGAGGACACTACACAGATGTTCCAGTCTTTTTCCGATGACCTGAGATCCAAATGATTTGCAGGTTTGGAGGACAATGACCTCTGTCCAATCAATAGAGGGACACCCCGATAGTGTGATTGTACAGACACAGCACAAACTGAAACTCAGAGAGATTTCTGGTCCTTCACTGGATTTTTTCCACAGGAGACATGCACTGATCCAAGTGTCCAGTCCTTCCTGACTATGGTTAAATATTTGTTTCCACAATGTCCTGCTTCAGTGAGTTCCAAAGGTTGGGTATAGATTGTGTAGAATGTATTCAGTACCAGCTATTTAAAATATTCTCTATTTTATTTTCTCTGAGTGACCACATTTTACTTTTATTATAGAGATAGCAGAAAAGAATGTCTGATAGGCCTCTCTGTACCATTCATTATTTTATATACTGTATCTATTATCATATCTCCATTTCCACTTATCCTTAGGAAACTAAATAATAGGCTTTCACATCCCTCCTGATATGGAAGAGCATGGCTATCACCAATGCTTCTAATTATTTTTGTTGCCTTTCCCTGGGCCCTTTGTACTTCTGCAGTATCCTTAGTGAAATGAAAAATTACCAAGAGATAATGGAACCTCTGACAAGTATATTTCTAAATAACTGGGCCAAATTCATCCCTGAACTCAAAAGTACTCACCCTAAGGATGAATATAAGGCACAAATAATAAATGTGATGGCCAAGTACCACAATCTCAGAATGATGATGATGTGTATTAATCTTTGAAAACTAAATGTAGTATAAAAGGTGAGATTAAGTTGAGTTCAGTGAACCATAACATATGTAGGAAGGTGACAGACTTTAAATGAGGTTTGATATTTCAGTACAGTTCAATAATTAAAGGAGAGAAATTTCAAAGGATTAAATTTCCTTTAAGATTCCATATTCAGAGATTAAATTTTTCCAGTCTTATTCTCCATTCTCTTACACCAGTTTTACACTTCTATAATTCTGTTCAAGTCATTGGCAGTACACAGGAACTGAACTGGTTGAACAGAGTGCAGAAGCAGCCACTCCATAAGTATGTGTATAGTTTCCATTGATCTTAATGAGTTTTCCATATGGAAACTGACACCTCCTTGCTCCCAAATGCTTCTATAAGATTATTTTTATGCTTTGTGCTTTCTCTAGTATATTTATTTATATGCTTGGAGACTTCTTCATGTATATTTTTAAGATCACCTTCTATTAAGCACAGATGGTCTCTGTTCTTTAGAATGGTTCCAGTTAAAGATACTGTTAACATGTAATCCTAAAAACATCTCTATGGCAATGATTATCAGCCTTACTTCTGTCCAACATCACTATTGCAATCTCCTCCTATACTTCTTGACTATAGTCAGAAGCTCAGGATGGTGAGTATTATTTTGGACTCCAAACTGCTGAAGTCCTGATCCAAACCCACTGAAGTCTATGGAAAGATAACTGCTACTGCAATGGGCTTTGGATTAGGCCCTTACAGAGTACATGGTACCGTTTAAAATTATTTAACTGCATAACACTGTGTGGGGGGCATTTGGATCATTATAGAGACTGGACTCAGAGTACAGAGAACCCTCCAACAGTGATATCCAGAGTGGAGCTGGTCAGAAATTTCCAACATTTAATTTTTTTTTTTAAGAAAGTGGTGTGGGGGGAAATGGATGACTTTTTTGCTAAATGTTTTTCCCTTTTTTTCAAATTGTTCTAATTCGGAATATTTTGTGTCATGGAAACCAATGGGTTTGCTTTGCAATTAATCAATATAAGATTTTAAAACTACCCTTTCTCCTCCTGCTCAAATTCTTTTATAACTGAATGACACAAAATCTTTGGGTATGCAAGAGACCCTTACCCAGAAACAAAGCTATGGGCTGCTGCTCCCCTTCACACTTGAACCCCTCCTTGGAGTTCCCCTGTATTTCCCACTGTGTTTCCTTTGGCTAAGAGATGTATTCTTTCCACAGCATTAGTGAGGTTGGTCAATAAGATGTCCATATAAACCAACTTCTGTTAACACAGCAATCTTTTAAAAGTAGAACACACACATTTACCAACTTGCTAAGCCTCAATCTCTTTGCATGTCCAAGGGCAATGATAGCCGATTGTTTAGAGGATCTTGTGGTCCCATGTACATGATGATGATTGTGATGATGGTCATGATGATTTAGAGCTTGTCAAAATTTTTCATTCAAAACCTTTTTGGATGAGAAATGGCCTTTTTCAAATACAATTTTAACAGAAAATTGTCATTATTTTGAACTTTTCCAATTTTTCAATGAAAAAACTGACAACCCAAAATGTTTTCAGTTGTCCCCCTTTCTATCATTTTTTTTTCTTCTTTCACCTTCTCCTTCCTCTTTTTCCCTTTTGCCACTGAAAAGGGGTTGGAGGATGGGGAGGTAGTACAATAGCACAGAGGGGTGCCAGTGATGGAAAATCATGTACCAAATCTACTTTTGACACAGCTGGTAACTTAGGATTCCAAATGCAAACTCTTGAAATTAACAAATGCCTGAAACTTGCCTAACTTTGTCCACTCATATGGGACTCCTCCATCTGCTCTCCTATTAGGAAGAACATGTATCTAGTCAGACTTAGGAGTCTGTGGGAAATTCAGCACTTTTGATGTGCAAGGTTTTATATCCATAGATATCTGGTTTAGATTAACATAGACCCAGAATGAAGTATTATCTAAACACCCCTCTCACTTTATTTCACATGGAAATAATGCAAAATAAATAAATAAATTAGCCAAACCTTTCCAAAGTTTGAAGTTGTTTGGATCCAGGGTTTTGTTTCTTCACCTTATACGTAGAGGGATACACTCATGAAATTCAGATCTGGATCCAAACTTTCTCAAAATATTGGGGTGTCCATGTCCAGGGTTTGATTCAGATCCATCTCTAATTAGGACATACATGGAGGTGAGCAAATCCCTCAGGCTGCTTATAATATTGTGGAGTACAGCAACTTCAATCATATTTTATAAACCATACCTGATTTATTTTAAAGTCCTGTGGTACCATATGTGCTCCACATTCTTGACAGATGGATATTGATATTTGTTCTCATCTGCATGAACATTAGCTGAAGCATATGCAAAACTCTTAATGACATTAAAGTTTTGCCAATTAAGAGCATGTTAAAGCATCTGATATAATACTTGATAGCATGTTTCACAAGTTCCATTTTGAATTTTACATAATAGTTTTTACTATATTGTTTGTTGAGCTAGTGTGACTAAAACCGAACTATTACAAGGGACATTGTTTAAAAATCCTTTATCATTTTATCACCTGGAAAAGTTAATGACTTAAAAAAAAAATCAGTAAAGTCACTGAGAAGTGAAGGGAAAATGAAAGGAAAAATTAGACATTAAATTGAAGTATATATGTATATATTCAAGAGAAGAGATAAAGCTGCATATTTGTATTTTACCACTTCCCTCCTCAAGCTAAATGACTTGCTGCCAAATTTTATTCTCAGACTTCACAAAGAAATAATGCCTCTCAGAGAACATATGGGAATGTGTATAACATTATATCTCAGATATGAATCTGGGGATAATGCTGTGTAATTTCAGGAAAGACTCTGAGGGGAAGATTCAAACTAACAGGCTCAGGTGCATCTTCAGAATCAGAAGCTGGAATGAAGCATTAATTTACACAATAAATTATAGGTAAAGCCTATTAATATAGCAGGCCATTAGCAGGGCTGAGAGCAGAACCCAGCTCTCTGGAGTCCCAGTCCAGTGCACTAGCCACTATACAACACTGCCTGAGTGACCTTGGGCAAGTTACTTCCCCTTTCTGTGCCTCAGTTTACCCCTCTGTACAATGGAATAATGATACTGTCCTCCTTTGAACGGCATTTTGGGATCTACTGCTGAAAAGCACTATATAAGAGCTAAATATTATTATTTCAAATAAATGGCCTTTTGGGGGGGTAGCTAATGGCTATTACTAGATCAGATATTGAGAGAGATAGGGTAAGTCTATACTGGAATCACAGGGTAAGATTGCAACTCAGGTAGACAAACCCAAGCTAGATGTAGAGACTAGGGAGATAAGGCTACGATGTAGGAGGGGCAGCAGGTCATCGCCAGAGGAAGAAGGATTGGGACAGTCAGCAATGCCCTGTTGATGCTGAAGGAGAGGTTGAATAGAAGGCTCCTCAGGGTAAAGGGAATGGGATATCCTTTTGGAAACAGGTGCATAGGGCCTGTGAAGTGAAGGGAACTTCTAGGAGGGAGTTTGAATTGCTGGAACTCCCTCATCTCCCTTTCAAAGGGAGGTAGGCGTTGGGGAGGGAGAGAGTTGTTACTTTGGTACTTCATCACAGCAGGTTTCCATCCAATACCCAAATGGAAGCCTAACTCTCTATTCTGAACATTTTAGAATCTAAATAAAAATTTGTTCCATTCAGATTCAAGTTGTGGCCAAATATTGAAATGGGAGAAATTGTGATCTTCGTAACTGACAATCTGTGAATTCCTATTAGTAGAGTTTAAGTCACTGTATTCCATAAATACTTAATATGTATTTCTTTTAACAATCAGTGGCCGACAAGATTCCCAGTCTGTCTCTTGGACTCCTGTACATATACCGATACCAGGATTCAGTGTTTCTCTGAGCATGCTCACAGTTGAATATGTTTATGTGGGCCCCATTGCCCACAATACTGAGAGGAATGCCAAACTTCCTGCCCTGCCTTAGTTCAGGGATGAATGCCAAAAAAGCCATGTAGAGAAACGTTAGTCTTCTAAATCTGAACTAGGTTCTCTGGTAGCTGGAGTTCCATGCAGCTGTATCACATTATTTTGCAAAGTACAAGACACAGGGCCAACAACACTCCATACACAAGTGGTGGCAGCTCTTTGGCCCATTATCATTAGCATATCGGCCAGACACAACATTAAATTGTGGTTACGCTGCACCAACAAAATTTGATTCCTTTAGTGAAAACATAATTGCGATTACCGAACAGAAATGACGTTTAGAAGATCAGTATGGATGACTGGATAAAACTTTAAATCATATACTTTAAAACTATTATTTTTACATTTCAAGTTTGATCAGGGAATATTTAATTAAAAACCAGAAGCATGAGTAACCAATTTTGTACCGGGTTACTCCATGTATTTAAAGGGCAGCAGTTGTGAATCTGAATATTTTTTTAATGTCATGCTGTTTCCAAAACTAAATTCCTGATTATTATTATTGATTTCCACAACCACTATTTTTAATTTAAATGCAAATCTGTTCAACTTTAGCCTTTTGTATTTAGAGCCACATCTCTTTATAGCTATCCTCTGCACTGTCAGAAAACTGTTTGCCCAGAAAAAATGAATCAATACCAATTTACCCTGTAGCATTGTGCTGGCACACACCCTTAATACATGGAGTATGCCCTTTGACTCACACCTTGCTACACTAAAGAGGTTTTCAGAATGGATAAAAATCAGAGTGGATAATGTTGGGACCTGGCCACAATAATTTGTGTCTATTTGTGATAATCAAAAAGTAACGATAAAGCAAAACCTCTGCCAAAGAATATAATTCTTTTTTTCAAAAATCAGAAATGCACTGACAAGCATGAGCTTTATCTTTTTCATATTTATAATAATTAATTTAAATTAAAGAAAAGAGTTAGCCAATTTTATTTAATTAAATTATAAGAATGAGTAAGCATGAGTTGTGCTTATTCAGACTGGCTAACTTTAAGATTTATTTGCAAATGAAATTCTGAAAGTTGCAGCCATTCAGCAATATGTTTTCAATACCCCCTTTAGCAAGGCACCTGAAATTGACGTTTGTTTTCCTTTCTGATCCCGTCAACTGCCTATCCACATCACTGTGATTACCCAGCTTGCATCATGTGGACTAGTGTTCTGGAATTTGTCATATCTTTTGGGTTCTTTTCCATAATTTGTGCACAAGGTAGAACAAAAAGTGGAATGTTAGAAGTCACCACAACATAGAATAATTATTAGATCAATATATTTAAATCATCTTCCAGATTAGAGACAATTACTATATATGAAATACAAATCTTAAAAGACAATTCACCTTCTGATGAATTTGAGTGGTATGGTAACTGTCCTTAACGCCTGACCCAGCAATCTTTGCAGAGCCAAAACTCCCACTTGAATTTACGGGCTGTACTGGGCCCTTAATTATGTTGAGTTGCCTGCACAGATTAAATTTGGTCACTGATTTGTGATTTTAAACACTGTTTTACTTGTGGATTTTTTATACCATATCAATATTACACCTTCAAGAATGAAACTGAAGATATCAGCACATTCCTTTCTGTGTTCTGATCTGGAATATGTTATTTCTATCATAATGTTTACTGGAATTCCAATGGTTTGATGAATGACTCAGTAGGAAACATGATAACAATTTTCTTGCTTTACTGGAACTTTTGTTGAAAAATGACACCGTATTGCCCTACATCTGGAACATGTTTGCCATGGCAAAAGCATTAGTCAAGCACAAAATTAAAACTGTGTTTTTCATTTGTTAGTAACACGCTTATTGTGTTTTGGAGGGAAAAGAAGCCAAATATGTCTGCCATATGCTGAACTTAGTACACTTGATGTTCTCAATAAGCTACCTATGATCATTATGTGCTATATGAAATCCCACCGACGAGTTTTTGATTTATTTCACAATTTCACAAAAATTATAGAAACCACCGATGAGCGCATTTTTTGAACTGTCCACCTCTAAACTAAAGCATTGTGGACTGAACAATGCCAAATCCAGTTATCATTGTTGTGATAATAAACATGAGTATGAAAGGAAAAGATAATAGTGACTAAAAAAGGATGGAATGAATGAATCATTATACCATAAACCTTTGTTATTACAGTGATAACCTGATGTGTCCAGTTTACCAGAAACCTGATCCAACTCACACTGAGGTCGTCGTCCCACTGGATTCAGTGCAAGCTGGATCAGGACCTAAATGAAGAAAGATTTTTTTTTTTTGTCCTGCTTTACTGGTTATAGCCAGCACAAATTACTGGAACTAATTTCTTATCTCACTTCCACTAGTTTTACTCCAGTGTAATTCTGATGACTTCTATAGATTTCCTTGGAAAAATCATGTACATTATTGTTTGGTATCATCAGGTAAATAAACAATTATAACCATATATCCTTCTGAGAATCTTGGATGGTACATACTTGCACAATTTTCTCCATACATGCTTCCACCCAGTGAATTCAAATATTTACTCAAAATTTGAAAATTTGGTTCTTTTTGCATCTTTTTTTATTCTATGGGCTTAATTCTTTAGTCTACCATGTTCACTTTGCCAGCTGCCCCATCCCCCACCCTTGGTGTGAGAGGTTAGATGGGGCTTCGTGGAGCTGAGTTCCACTATACTTGATTCTCCACAAGCATAAGTTCTGTTCCAGCAGTGGAAGTTAGAGTAGGTACTGCTACTTAAACTTCTACCAGGCCTGGGAAGCCAAGAATCAAAAGGATGGAATTAGCTTCCTATGGCTGTCGCCTTCAGAATTGCTTGGACATAGTGGAGAATCGGGGCCAAGAATCTGTCCAAAGCTGAAAGAAATGACTGTTTGAAAATACCAATAATTTGTTTCCCCTGGATTTTGTTTTGACTACAGGCCAACCAGTTTGTCATAAGAAATAATGGGCCTAATCCTGTGTCCACACTAAGGAAAAATTCCCATTGAAAGAGCTTTTTTCTCAATAATTCAGGTTTTTGCAAAGGAGATTTCAAGCACTTCTGCAGTTTCATTTGCTTCTGCAAATGTAACTTGAGCAAACTGAAACATATTTAGATTTTCCTTTACTCATCTGTGACAGACACTAGACTTTTTGACCTAAATGTGTTATCGGTTGAGGCAGAGGTGTCTAGATTATCCAAGTGTGGTGATGTATGTTATTCAATCTTTTAAAGAGACCAGAAGACTATAGAAGAAATGAACTGACCAAGAAATATACTCTGTAGAGGTTAATATTGCCAAAACAGAGAACATGGCATTACCATGCTGGCATAGAGCAATGCTCCATCAGTTCTGTATCTTATCTCTGGCCACTACCAGTGGCAAGTGCCAGAAGAAAACCCTAGGGGGGAATTATGGAATAACCCACCCATACGGAAAGTGTCTTTTTAATTCTCCTCAGTTAGTGATTTTCACCTAATTCTCATGATAAAATGAAAAGTATAGAGTCATAGAAATGTAGGGATGGAAGGGACCTCAAGAAATCACCAAGTCCTTGAATTTAGGCAGGACCAAGTAAAACCTTCCTAGACTATCCCTCAAGGTGTTTGTCCAACCTGTTCTTAAAACCTCCAATGATGGAGATTCCACAACCTCCCTTGGAAACCTATTCCAGTGCTTAACTGCCTTTATAGTAAGAAAGTTTTTTCTAATAGCTAACCTAGATATTCCTTGCTGCAGATTAAGCCCATTACTTCTCCTATCTCCAGTGGACATGTAGAACAATTGATCAAAATCCTCTTTACAACTGCCTTTAACATATTTGACTGTTCTGAGGTCCCCCTCAGTCTTCTTTTCTCAAGACTAAGCATGGCTAGTTGTTTTTAATCTTTCATCATAGGTCAGTTTTTCTAAACCTTTTATTGTTTTTGTTGCTTTCCTCTGGACACTCTCCAATTTGTCCACATCTTTCCTAACATGGGGCACCCTACATTTCACACAGTACTCTAGGTGAGGCCTCACCACTGTCAAATAGAACAGGTTAATTACACATAACACTCCTGTTAGTACACCCCCAAAATGATAATAGACTTTTTTTGTAACTGCATCACATTGTTGACTTATATTCAGTTTGTGATCTGCTATAAACTCCTTTATCCTTTTCAGTAAAATTAGCACCTCTTTAGTTACTGCTCATGTTGTAGTTGTGCATTTGATTTGCTCTTCCCAAGTGAAGTACTTTCCAGTTGTCTTTATTGAATTTCATCTTGTTGATTTCAGACCAATTTTCCAATTTGTCATGATAATTTTGAATTCTAATCTTGTCTTCCAAAGTACTTGCAGCCCCTCCCAGTTTTATATCATCTGCAGATTTCATAAACAGATTACCTACTCCATTATCCAAGTCATTAATGATAAAATTGAGTAGTACTGGGCACAAGACTGATTCCTGTGGGATCCCACTAGAAATGCCCTTCCAGTTTGGCAATGAACCATTGATAACTACTCTGAGTCTGACATGTCAACCAGTTGTGTATTCATCTTATAATATTTTCATCTAGACCACATTTCTCTAGTTGTCTTATAAGAATGTCAGTTGGAACTATTAAAATCAAGGTATATCATGTCTACTGCTTCCCCCCATCTACTAGTCCAGTAACTCATCAAAGAAGGAAATTAGGTTGGTTTGGCATGATTTATTCTTGGCAAATCCTTGTTGGTTATTCCTTATAACCCTACTATGCTCTGTCTTATAATTATTTTAATAATCTGTTCCAGTATCTTTACAGGTATCAAAATTTGGTTAACTGGTCTATAATTCCCTGGGTCCAATTTGCTCCTCCTTTTAAAGAGAGGTACTATGTTTGCCCTTCTCCAGTCCTCTGGGATTTCACCCATCCTCCATGAGTCCTTGAAGATAATTGCCAACAGTTCTGAGATTGCTTCAGCTAGTTCCTCAAGTACACTATGATGAATGTCATGATACCTTCCTAACTTGAATACATCTAACTTATTTAAATATGCTTTAACTTAGTCTTTACCTATTTAGGCTTCTGCTCTTTATCCCTTGTTGTTAAGGGGGGAGGGATAGCTCAGTGGTTTGAGCATGGGCTTGCTAAACGCAGGGTTGTGAGTTCAATCCTTGAGGGGGCCATTTAGGGATCTGGGGGAAAAAAAATTAGTCCTGCTAGTGAAGGCAGGGGACTGGACTTGATGACCTTTCAAGGTCCCTTCCAGTTCTATGAGATAGGTATATCTCCATATAATATTAATTGTGTGGAATACCTGGTTACCATTACCTTTTAAGTGAAGAGTAAAGCAAAATAGGCATTAAACACTTCTGCCTTCTTGATATCATCAGTTATCAGCTCTTCTTTCCCACTAAGTACAGACCTACACTTTTCATAATCTTTCTCTTGCTCCTAATATATTTAAAGAACCTCTTCATATTATCTCTTATGTTCCTTGCAAGATGTAACTCATTTTATGCCTTAGCCTTTCTGATGTTCTTCTTACATGCTTGTGCTATTCTTATGTACTCCTCCTTAGCAATTTGTTCATGTCTCCACTTTCTGGAGGATTCCTTTTTGATTTTCAGGCCATTAAAGAGCTCCTGATGGAGCCATATTGGCCTCTTCTTAGTCTTCCTGTCTTTTGTTTACATCAGGATAGTTTTAAATTATGCCTTTAATCTTGTCTTCTTGAGAAACTGCCAGATCTCCTGAACCCCTTTTTCCATGAGATTTTCTTCCCATGAGACCTTATCTACCAGTTCTCAGAGTTTGTTAAAGTCCTCTTTGTTGAAGTCCATTGTCCTTATTCTGTTCCTCGCGCTCCTTCCTTTCCTTAGAAAATGCAGGTTTAAAAGTAGTAAATTTTCCCAGAACACATAGTAGCCCAGATAGATTCTGTTCTGAGAAACTTTACAGTCTTGATTAAAAAAAATAAGGATGGGTACCATGATCATAATACAATAAAATACATAAAGCATTTTACAATTGCACTACTAGAAATGAAGGAAGGGGGAAAAGGGCTCTTAGAAAGAAAGATATAAAACAAAAGGTAATGATATGGAAAGCAGAGAAGAGGTCCCAGAAGCCATTTGAGGTGTAGATGTCAGAAAGGCTTTACATCTTGAATCAAGAGACACATAGATTTTTCACTATCTAGTGCAGAGGCAGAGTAGGGATATAACCCTTTGTTTTAAGGCTAGACCTGAAACATAGGGCTATAAAATATCAATATCCAGCCTTAAATCTGAAGTAGTGACAGTGAGAACTCAGCAGAGATATAATGTAGCTACCTTTTATTTACCACACAGAGGAGACCTTAGACACTGCTAAATTGGATCAGGGGATAGGAAGAAAAATTGAAAAGGTAAAAAGATCAGTAAGCTAGAGAATGGAATAGAACAAAAAACATATAAAAATGGAGGAACTAATAAAACAAAAAGTTCATCTGTTTCTTCCTGCATTAGAAACCCTGCAGTTGCTGGGACTAGGTTTCTAGTTTTCATTTATAAAAGGTAACATTTTGCATCTCTGGAAAATAAACCAAATATTTTTTTAATAGACTGTCCAATGTGAGAAGGGTGGCCACAAAAGACCTATGCCAGTGTAGATAGGAATATAAGTTATGGTCTTGTCCCTGCAGCAATAATCTTATGGGAACGGGAGGACATTAACAATGTGAAATAGCATATTATAGTTTTAGGGAAAAAATCAGTGAAAGGGAAGGAGAACTTGATGAAAGTCAGTAGAGGCAGAGTAGCTGCCGATTTACCTCAATATGCCTTTGTTGGTCAGGACACACTACATGCTGTTTTGGATATTTCTTTCAATTTACTACATTTATCAGTTAAAGACCGTGCCTTATTAAATGATGTGCAAGTAAGTAATGAACTCAGTTAGAAACTGTTCCTAAACTTGTAAATACATTCAGTAAAAAAAAAGTTTGGAAATACAGCAGGGGTAATATCCATTGGGTTGTATCCACGGGATTGGGTCTCTTTCCATGAATCTCATAGTCTCTGCATGTCTCTGCACACATTTCTAAACAACATTGCCATCTTGATGGACCAGAACTATCTTGTATTCAACTCTGGGAAAACAGAGGTCCTGTTACTGCATGTAAAGTTATCGGTAGGAGAGGATTCTTTCCCTTTAGATGACCCCACTTATTGAGGGGATTCTTTGGTCCCCTTTCCTCTTTCTAATCTCTTCTAAAAACTCACTTTTGTTGTGTTGCCTGCAAAATGCAAAGTAATTGATAATCACTACAAATATCCAAAGCCCTCATTTAAAGAAGCTACCAAAATGAAAACATGCTTTACTGAATAACAGCATGATCTTATTATCCTAATACTATTGTTGTCCCCTTTGACACTTGTGTCATGGCTGAATTGAGATTTTAAGCACTTTGGACAGGGATTGTGTCTTTAGTCTTTTTCTGTGACTTTGGACACATTTTGGCATTTAACCACCCGTGTGACCTTGGGCAAGTCACTTCACCTCTCTTGTGCTCTCTTTCCCCTCCCACCTTTTATCTGTATTGTCTATTTCCACTATACGCTCTTCATTATGTGTTTGTCTCTCACTAGGTATTTGTACAGTGCATAGCACAATGGGGCCCAATCTTCGATGGGACCACTAAGCTCTACCATAACACAAATAAATAATAATAATGGGTAGGGAAATGTCAATTGTGCAATGTGATGGGGTGTCAAGCCCCTATAAGCACCGGCGGCCTAGAGCTGGCCAGTCCCCATCCAATTAGCCCTGCCTGCCAAGCCTCGGGTGGAGACTGCAGTTAAATAGCAGAACTAGTTGGGTATGGAGGAGTTCCTATAAAGCTGCAGAGAAGGAGGAATGCTCAGGAAGATGTAGACAGACTGCAGATAGTGAGAAAAGCTCCTACAGGGAAGACTCTGGGATGAAGGGAGTTAAAGGCTCCTGCAGGGAAGGGCAGAGAGTAGGCTGTTAAGGCAGGAAGGACTCAGACAACACGTGAATGTGAGGCTGTGCCCAACTTATGGCTGGGAGGAAGAGTTTTGTGTTTATTTTTGAACTTTAAGTCAATAAACCAGACACTAAGGAGATCTGTTGTCATTGGACTCATGAAACCCTGTGTGGAATTTATTTAGGAACCCCTTTGAAGGGGGAAAACTGAGGCAGACCACCTGAAGAATGGCCATGAGGGGGCACTCAGGAGGTGGCCAGCCCAGTGACAATCAGTTTCCCCAGGTTTCTCTCTCAAAAGCAGCATGCAGCTTTGTGGCCCACAGAGCTTGATTATTATAGCTCGCTCTTAGCAGGATTCCCAGCAGTGTCTCTCTGTCATCTTCATCTAGTTCTGAATGCAGCAGCGGGTTTGCTCTTGCATCTGAGCAGCCATGACAACATTACTTGGCCATGTGCTTTTCACACTGATTGTATATAAAGCCATGATCTGAATTTTAAGTTAACTGTATTGTTTTTAAAGCTCTAAATAACATACTCCTTAGATACATTTAATATCTCCTGCTTGAACCTTGTCTTGATATGAATCTACATTTGTAAACCACCTGAATTCTGCAGATCCCACCTTAGGGTGGCAGGCAATCCTAAAATTGCATGCGTCGGCCCTCTATCTGGGAGCATGCTTCTATTTAACACAATGTTAGTCCATCTCTCCCAGCTTTAGAAACACATCTTAAAACTGCCCCCTTTTGTCCCTAAAGGTGTTTTAAGTATGACCACTGATTTCCCCTTGTTTGTTCCTTTTCAACTCTTCTCCTTTTTCCCAATCTGATCATGTGATGTTCTGAAAAAAATAATTGAGAGGATGTTTTCAGTACTATGTTTTAATTGAATAATAAAATTTTGTTATTTTGAACATTTTCAAAATTACTGTAAGTACAAACCTGTTGGGCTAATTATGTCCAAGTATAAAATATAACACTTAAGTAACACAAACAAAAATGACCACTCTTCTGGTAGCAGTTTTTATAAGAAATGCCAATGTTAATCATGGAAATAAGCACACTATACATTCCCATAATGCGCTAAAACATGGTGCACCCAGAGCTTTTCCTTTCACCTGTGTACATAAGCTTTCTAAAGAATGGACTGTAATTATATATAATCTCTCTGTTTGGCTTTTTGAAGCACAATACAACTGGTAGCTGGTAAAAAGTGTCATCGCTCTAAAAATTCTATGTGATCCCTCTACAATTAAATGGAATGCAGATTGCATGACCTTGCTGCATAATCTGACTCACTGCTCTTTGGGCATATTTTACTTTCCAGCAGTCTCCAGTGAATTGCATCTTCCTTTTTTACTATATCTTGAATAAGTAGTTTCAAGATTTACATCAAGATGTACCAGTTTCAAGATTTACATCAAGATGTACCACTGAAGCCTTACCCAACCTCCTCAACATCCAAACACAAAACTAGAACTGTGTGAACACTGGATTGTTTTGGTTCACTGGCAATTCCAAAAAATGAAAACATAAATTTGTTTTGGGTTGAACTAAAAAAGAAATATTTTGAAATTTTCAATGCACTGAAAAGTCAAAAAGAATTCAGTTAAGATCAAATGAAATGTTTTCTTTGCCTCAAAATAAAATGTTTCATTAAGTTATTGCGCATTTTTTATGTTTTAATTTTTTTTACTAATAAATTTGAAGGAAGTTTCCCAATGAAAGTTCATTTTGAATGAAAAAGATCATTTAAAAATTTTGAAATGAGACATTTTGACTTTTTCTGATGGGGGGGAGGATTCAATGTGAATGATTTGGTGAAATCAAAACAAATTCACTAAACAATTAGGTATCACCAAATCTGCTTTTTTTGCCCAGTTCTACTGTGATCCTAAGAGTTCATCAAATGGCTCACTGTTCAGTAAATACAACTATTGCCAGGCCTGACAAACTCACTAAACTTAACACACTGTTGTGATAATATTTATCCAAAAAGTATCTTGCAAAGTATCAAATGGAAACTGGTGACTCTTGGTTTATTAATATTACTGTGTGATGTATGTACTGCCAGTGTGTAAACAGCTATGTATTTGTGCTGGAAATGTGTTTCTAAACCATGTTCAGACAAGGCAATCTGAGTACAGTGGATAAACAGATTTGTCCTAAAGAAAGGAATATGGATTTGCCAGTCTGCCTTGGTAAAGCTTAGTAAACCAGAGACAATGAAAGTATATTTGCATCTAAAGTAAACAAAGTAATCAAGTAAATAGAAAGAACTAATTAACAAGAGGCTGAAAAAGGCATGTGGCACATGCCCCCCCAAAACCCAGCAGCAGGGAGAAGACTATTGCCTGCAGTTACTTTTAAAAAAAAATACTTTTCAAAGGTTTTCTGACCTTAAGGAAAAGGGGGAAAGACATTGTAATTATCCACCACTTAGGAGGCAAAGAGGCCAGCTCTCTTGGAATCTGTGAAAGGTAGATCTCCCAGCCATGTGGACTGAGAACACTGAGAACTGATTGAGAAGTCAGTGAGAAATTGCCTACGACCAGGATTGTAATCTGTTAAATTTTAAACACTGGAAAGTGTGTTTTATTTTTATTTTATTTGTAACAATTTTTTGTTTCTATTATCCTGGCTTACTATCACTTAAATCTCTGTTCTTTATTAGTAAACTTATTGTTTGGTTTCACCATAAAATCTCAGTTCTGTGTATTAAAGTGTAGGCCCTCAGCCAAACTAACAGGCAGGTGTGTGCACTGTCTCTTCTGTGAGTGTCCAGTGATAGAGGCTGGATACTGCAGAGGAATGCTCTTCCAGCGGGTTGGGAACTGTTACCTTCAAGGCAAGGTTATGACAGGCAGAGGCTCTTAGAGTTTGTGGATGAGGTGGACAGATTGGTATGGAAGGCAACTGACACACATTTAAGGTCCAGAAAAGCTCTCTCGTGCGGAGGCAGAGGGATAACACAGTGGCTTATGATGTTAGATACCCTGAGTATACGTCACATCTACACAAAACTATTATAGCTGTACCAATTTATATCACAAAAAAGAATGTAAATGTTTATCAGTGTTTCCATTATCTTGCAGACCTTTATTGTAAACACTACTAAGGGCCCAATTCTGCAAGATGCTGAGCATCTTCTATTCCCATTGTAGCTAAAGGAACTGAGAACACTCAACTTCCTGGCATCATGATGTCAGCAGCCCTGAGCAGAACTTGGCCCCATATAGAACCTTATTCTGGGACAGTGGCCATCTTGCTCTAATGTAGATGAAGGATTTTACAAGATCTGCTCCAAGTTTTTCATGCAAAGAGGAGATGAGCACAACAAGCTTGCAAAGGTTTTCATGTATGTTTAGTGGAAATAATGAATTTGGAATTTAAGGGCTAAACACTTTAATGTATTTGGACACAGAATGGTTTCTGCGTGCAATCTTGCAAGATAATAGTTGCACAGATTAGGTATTTGTTCTAAAGTTATTCTACCACAGAAAAATGATATACCCTGAATACCATATTCATATAGTTAATAACTAATGAAGATGAAGATGGCTAGTATATATATCAGAAAAAAATATAACTGCTAGGTTAAGTATATGCCAGATGTTCTCAATGGAATGCAAATGAATCTTCACATGCTGAGGGCTCGGTTCACAAAAATAAACCCTTCTTCATTCAAGGCAGGAGGTTATCTCTGATGGACAGTTCCAAGACTATAGACACGCATGAGAAGGAACTGCAAATTAACAGACAAAAAGGTTGATACATAAACTGCTACTAAATGAGTTTTGAGACAACTAACTTTTTGACAGGGCTGGGTGAAACCAAAAGCACGGCAGGAGCATTCATGTGAGGCGGAGACACTTTTTGAGAGAATTGTCATTTTTCTATAAAAAGCAGTACTGGGCCAGATGCATGAGGAAAATCACCACTGCTGCAGTCTTTTGATGCCCAGGCAAAAAGCCTGGTAAACACTGTGCAGCACAACTGTGAATTAGGAGCATCAGTCAAGCTGCTACTTTTCAAGTGCTCAGAAAGAAGTGCTACACTAGCAGGAGCCTTGACTGAACAGAGGAGGATGGGAAACATACATAAATCTTTTAAACATTTTTTTATGTGGGGAGGAGGCCAGAGAGAACGAGAGAGAAGATGAAATGAGCCAAACAGGAACAGGCAAAGGTCTGGGGGCAGACTGTATCTGTACTTGGAGGAGGGTGCACTAAGATACATGGACATAAGGACCCTTTACTTTTCTTGAGTCCCTCACATATGTCCCAACAGTGGATGGGAATAATTGAACTCTGTTGCAGTCTCTGAGTACTGCTCTTACCCAGTGCCCTGAGATGTCCAAACCAGTCCAAAGGGAGCAGGCAGGATTTGGGGCTATTGCCATAACCTCTTCACACCTAAAGGTGGTATAGCATGCATGAGTTCAGAGAGAGACTGTTCTGGCATGAAATAAAATTCCTCCCAGAATTTTGAAAAGAGAAATGCACTGTTGTACTGCTTCCTATGCAGGACTGTCGGTCCGGTGCATGTGAGCCCATTGGAGGAAGAACAATTAATTTTCAAAACTGGTCATTGATTTGAGGGGCTTGACACACTTTGTGATTGATTTTAAGAAGTTCTGATCTCTCGGGATTCTAGCTCTAGGTGCTCAGAACCTCTGGGGAAAAAAAAACACAACCAAAGCTCCCAAGAGATGAAGTAATCAAAATCAGTGGTAGGTTTTGAAAATGTGCATCCATCTGATGTACGTAAAGTGAAGCACAAACATTAACTGCATTAGTCTCAAGTCACACCACAGAAAATGGGCAAGTCTTATTCTCCGCATTTCACAGATGGTAACCTGAGGCAAAAAGAGGTTCAATGATTTGCCAAAGTTCACAGAAGAGGTCAATAGCACAGATGAAATAATAAACCATATCTCCTCACTCTCAGTCCTCTAATTTACCCATTTGACTAGATTACTAGTCTCAGAGGAAATGAAGAAGAAATCATCATGAAGGAATAAAGAGCAGTAACAATATTGGTCCAACTTCTGCAAACACTGAAGCATAAAACTAACTTTATTCACATGAGCAGTCCCATTTAAATCAACCAGATCCCCCAAACAACTAAAGTTACTTATAAATATAAATGTTTATCTGACCAGACCCCTAAGGAGGAAAAAAATAAGAAAATAAATATTTAATAAAAAAGTCAAATGAAAAAAAAATAACCCTCAACACAAAAGAAAGAACAGATCAGAGGATAACAAAGTAAAAAAGAAAGTGGAGAATATTTAAAGAGTATTAAGTTATTCTAGGAAAGAATATGTGGGGCTCAAACAGGGTTGCTTTTATGGGATAACCCAGAGTATTTTTTGTTTGTTCGTTTTTTTAAACAAATCATGCTATTTCCATCCACTGAGATTGACTATGAGTTTGGGGAGTTTTTTGCATAGGAATGATTTCTTCCCTTACCCCGTACAAAATATTTAAAAATATATAAGATGGCAGCATTGTTAGACATGGGACATTAAAATGGGTGGGCCCGGGCACCAACCATTCTTTCTCTTGGGTGTTTGGCTGGCTGGTTCTTGCTCCCATGCTCAGTGTCTAACTGAATTTTCCCAGGTCAGATTGGCAGTGGCCTTAGGAGTTGTTTTGCCTGCCTCTGCAGTGTGGAGTATGGGTCACTTGCTGAGATCATTTGGGTATATCTCATTAAATCAGTTCCCTCTTACTGCAGGGCCCTCAAACATCGGTGCACTTTGGACTCTCCTACTCTCTGCCTTTGGCACATAATAGTTTGGTCTCCTGAGGTGTATAATACTTTGGTCTAATTCTGATGCCGGGCTTGCTGGGAGTGTGGTTGGGTGGTGTTTAACGGCTTGTGATATACAGAAGGTCAGATTGGATGATATTATTAGTTATGGATGTATTATCATAGTGCCCTCTTCATGGACCAGGACCCCATTGTGCTAGGCACTGTACACAGAACAAAAAGACAGTCCCCGCTCTAAAGAATTGCCAATCTAACTAGACAAGATGGACAAGGATGGGGCAGCATATAACACACAAACAGAGTGAACAGTGTGATGGTAGCATATGTCATGTTACCTCCACCATTATTTTTCATTAAGTGGGTTTACGCAGGAGGGGATAAGCTAAAAGGAAACAAAAGCAAAGGGTGAGGGGCCATTGAAGGGAAGGCCAGTGAGAGGGACAGGGCAGGGGAGAAGAAGGTAATAGAGGCAGATGCAGAGTGAAGCTCAAGTGAAATGTTGTAGCAAACAGCCAGTCAGCACAGCAAAGAAAGTCCGATAAAAACCATGGAAAGTTCTCCAAACGTTCTCCAAACTATGGCAAGTTCTCCAGATCCAGCTGGAGTTTGTGGTTGATTCCTTTCTTCAGTAGTCTCCCAAGCTCATGTCGTTTCAGGGGGAAGGGCCTAGTACCCCCAGCATGTGTTTGTATATGGGGGGGTCTCCTATACACAATTTGAGGCCCAAGGAGCTACTGGGGGGGATGGCCCTAGCTGGGCCCAATTTTGCCCCTCAGCCCAGTACAGCAATCCCTGCTTTGGCTGCTTCTGGCATGATCTGCTAGATCCTTCTGGTCTTAACCTCTATGACTCTGTGATGGGCATATAGCCTACTTCAGACTGTTGATGAATATGACATCAAGAAGTTGCCATGTAACTTCCAAAGGCTGAAGACTAAATACATAACACTACAGAAGAAAGAAAGGGGAGTGAAGTGAGAAAAAAAGAGTAAAGAGAAAAAAAGATAACAGGATAGAGGAGATGGGGTATGTTAAGGGTTTGTGGCGGAGGGGTTGGTTTTAGTGATGGTTGTGGTGTTTGTTATTTTGTATAAAGTGTGCTGTTATAGTACTCTATCAGACACTGAAGAGTGCGAAAGGAGGAAAACAATCTTGCTTTGCAGCAAGAAAGGGAGAAATTGATGGATTTCTCTTTCTCCCAAGCAATGCTGCTTTACTCAGTTCACATTCACTCTTCAGTGCACTGTTTGCAGAAAGCCCTAAATTAGTGTTCAGGGACTCAGGCACAACAATACCTAAGATTACAAGTCAATCCCTGTTACTGCTGCTGGAGTCTGGAGATGGCCTCAGATGGTACCGGCAGCAATTGTTTTAGTGTGAAATCCACGTCACTTGCCTGGAGCCCAAGTAATTGGTCTCTCTGCAGGAGAAGTGCAGGTGGGCTGGAAAGTGAAAGCAAAACCCTAATCTGGGGCCAGCACACAGAGCTGTAGCACAGGCATCCCCACAGCTGCTACTCCAGTTTTTAAGTTGGGTGTAGTGACACTTGCCACTTTGCCAACTAATTTGGATTGGGTCCTAAATATAGAACCCCCAGCCCTTCCTTTGCCCTATCCTTGCTGTCCTCTACCACTGCTGTCTGAACTGCCTTATGTAGATCTGGTTGGGAGACCATCTCTGCCACATGGAGGGTGTGTGCCAACCACTCCAAACTAGCTCCTTGTACAGCTCCTGTGAAAAGCTTAAGTGATGCCGAGGACCTCAGCACTACAGATGAGTTTCAGCCTCAGTCTGAGTCAGATGCAGCTGTTGCAGAACCAAATATTATTCCCCCCCCACACAAACCTTCTCTTAGCCATCGAGGGCAGGGAGGAAAGGGTGTGCTCACAGGCACTACTTTACCAGCTGAATTTATCTCTGTGGTGGGTAATAATTCTGTCACTGAAACAAGCACATATTCTGTAGTGTATGATACCCTTTATTCTTTTAAGTCTGCCTAACAGCTCAATTTTCATGAACACACAAACCTTCTGCTCCTGTGTTCTCCAAAATAAACATAAATATTATTCAAGAAAGCCAAAGCGTGTGTAAAGTCCTTTAATAGCAACCATAAAATGTATTAAGATATAGATAAAAAAGGGTCCCATGAACACAGCAGTCATAGATTATGAACAATATACTGCTGGAGGTAGCTGACTGCAGTTTGTATTTATAGGCAACCGCAATTATGAAGAAAAGAATGGAAATAATAGACATGTGAATATTAAAACCCACTGACGGGTCTCTTAAAATCAGACTGAGTAGAGATGGTTCAAAACCAAAACTCCAGATCCAATTACTCCTGAAACCCCACAGAGCACATTCAGATCCCAGTTTTGCAACCTCTTCCTATCTCTGTAATGTACCAAAAGAAAACCTAGGTAGGAGCCTTCCAAAAAGCTTTGGGAAACTTCATATCTGGATTAGAGTTTGGATTTGAACATTGCATCTGGGGCCCTTCGCTGATTACCAGCATATTCCAACTAACTGCTTTATGGGTATGTATTGCGTCATAGTTACAGGTAAATGACATCTATTACAATTAGGTCTGAACAATGTAGATAATGCTTCAGGACCTTCCCCATTTAGCCCACAAAGGAGCACAGCCAGAAAAGACCAACACACTCACTGTGCTCCTGCTCCTGTTTAACTTCCCCAGACTATTTACTTTGGGTGAAGGAGGCACAGGAGGTGACTTCGGTGCCATTGTAGTTTGTGATGAATAAAAGAAATTAAATTAGTGACCCGTGAGCTCATGATGAACTATCAAGGTACAAGCAAAATGATTACTACAGCTCTCTTTCCCTACTGGCACATTAGGATAAATACACTGCAACTTCACAAAGATCTGTAGGTCACTATTTTATCATGTACATGTAATAAAGTATTCATGTTTTTCGTTAGCTTAAGCTAGAATTTAGTTTTTTTTCAAGACTACCAGACAAATACATGCTTCAGAGAATGTGTGTATGTGTCTAAATATATGTTTAAATTTATATAGAGAGATATTGGGGGGTATATATATATATAGAGAGAGAATGTTTCTCTTTCTGCATTTGAGATATAATTTAAGGATATCACTGCTACAGAGGCAGAAAACGTTGCACCGGTTTGCGGTATTTTTAGCTCTTATTATATTTCATGAGGTAACACACTCATACAGCCTTATTTTCTGGTCTGGCCAAGCTCTGCTCACTGCAGGACCAGAGTACTGGTGATGATGGTACTTTAAATTACCTTTATGCATTAAGCCTCTCATTGCTGGCCAGGGTCTAAGGTAGTGCCAGGCATAAATTGGAGCAGCCTGACTCAGTTTTCCGAGATCCTGAGAGATCTTTTGAAAGCTGGTGATCAGCGCGATACCAGGACACTCCAGTCACAGGCCCCCTGCTTCAGACCATGAGCCAAACACTAAATGCTTGGGATTAGGAGGAAGCAACCTCTGTGGGTAATATGCTTTAACACCTTCCTCTGAATTACCTGGTGCTAGCCACTGTAGGATAAAGGATGCTGAATTTTAGATGGACCATACATCTGATCCAGTGTGGTCACCCCAAAATTCCAATCGGACCCCCCTTCCTGTCTTCTGTGGGAGCAGGGTCAGGCCCAGAGAAGTGAACCAAACATCTACATATTCAGAGAGGTGTATGCATTCCTCTGTAATGCTTAGTCCATTCACAGTCTTTAATTTCAGCCTGATCTGTTTACCAGTGTATAACATTTTTCCAGGTCCTTTATTTGTACTTGATTTTTTTTTAATTAAAAAAAAGGGAGTGACTGAATTAAGCCCTGGGAATGTAGATAATGAAAATCTCAATGGAGAAACAAAGATACCGCAGCTCTTTATTTCCCCCCAAAAGCACATGGCATGTTGAAGTTATCAGACCACATCAGGCTTAGGGGACATTAAATGTCAAGAGAGCAGACATACTATAGAAAACTGATTGGGGGCTCCTGGAACCTTTAGTATCAAATGTTTTTCCTCTATAATAATGGGTGGCAACATCAATCTCAGGAATGCTGCCACAAATGTCAAAGAAAACCTGACACTGTGTATAGATTAGAGTTGCAGATAAAAGCACAGGTCCAAATCAAACCCTCCGTGTTCTTTTACTGAAACTTCACTGCCAAAAGTGCAATTTCTTAGTTATCAAAAAATAGAATCTGTAACACAGCCCTCATAAAGTTTCTCATTTTTGGTGTTATCAAGGAGGTTTATATTGGGAAAAAGCCATTTTCCCCCAAGGTTTCTGCAGCAGCATCTCACTCTTTTTTTCTTATTTAACAAACAATGTTTACTTCAGAGCAGTTGGCTTCAAGACAAAGAGCGACTTGCTCTGCAAATACAGCGATATAGTAACACTTCAATGCTTGTTTGCCGCTCCCAGAGGGGACGCTCACATTTAAAGAAAAATAAAATAAAACACTTTTGTATATCCGTGCAGCCTCCCCGAGTGCCTCATGGATAAAAATGCCTTTGTGGAACTAACTCAGAAATTGTAAACAATGCTATGGCACAAAAGCAAGTTCAGAGAAGGAATCAGCACAAAAATAAATAAATAAAACATAGACCCAGGCTTTGTAATAGAAAGGCTGCTGGGGTTTTTAAAAGACTCCAACTCCCACTGATTCTCACTTAGACTCCTTAGAAAAACTCACTCAAAAGGTTTAAGGTGATTGTCAAAAGTGCCTGAGTGATTTAGGAGATTAAATCTTATTTTCAAAAGTGACTTAGGCCCTTAGTCCCAGCTCCTCAAATAAATTTAGGTGCCTAACTCCCACTGGTTTCAATGGGAGTTAGGTGCCTAGATGCCTCTGAGGATCTGGGTTCATAGATTTCAAGGCCCAAAGGGACCTTTATGATCATCTCATAGATGTTAAGGTCAGAAGGGACCATTCTGATCTTCTAGTCTGACCTCCTGCACAATGCAGACCACAGAGTCTCACCCACCCACTCCTGTAACAAACCCCTGACCTATGTCTGAGCTACTGAAGTCCTCAACTTGTGGTTTAAAGACTTCAAGGTGCAGAGAATCCTCCAGGAAGTGACCCATGCCCCCGCTGCAGAGGAAGGTTAAAAAACCCCAGGACCTCTGCCAATCTGCCCTGGAGGAAAATTCCTTCCCAACCCCAAATATGGTGATCAGCTAAACTCTGAGCATGTGGGCAAGAATTACCAGCCAGACACCCAGGAAAGAATTCTCTGTAGTAACTCAAAATTTTTTTCGTCCCCTTTGGCTTTTTTTTAAATGGGAAGAAAAGGGCATTAATACACACCACATCTCTGGACACTTGTTACCACAGCAGCTTACTGTGGTTAATACCACCAAACAGTGCTACTGAAGAGACCAGAACAAAACAGAGACAGAGCAAAAGGTACAAAGAAACAAGCAAGGGGATGACATTTCCAAGAGTGATCGAGAAAACCTGAAAAAAATATAAGATTCTATTAACATTTTTATCTTGTTCTTGTTCCGTTCAAAGAACTGGGGTCAACCCTTCAAAAGAGTGTGAGTCCCGCATACTCAAAGCGCGGACAACTTCTTTTATTTGAAGGTTCTAGAGTTTTAAAAAAATAATAGTTGTTGAATATCATTTTACATTAATTATTGTAGCCGATCAATTCCCTGATAATTCAGTTAGAGTTCTCTTCAGTACAGTACTCTGATGGTCTCCGCTGCTTGAAGTCCCTCTCCCCTGGGGTATCAGCTGGCTCTTGGTAGCTAGGCTCAAGTTGAAAGTCTGTCCTGCAGCAGACCCAGACTCCTTTCTTCCTTGGCTGGGAAATGACTCAGCAAGCTAGGTCTCCTTGTTCTAGTCAAAGGAATTCTGTGTGCCTGGGTGAAGCTCAACTGTCTGAGCTGTACTCTTTCTGCAGACAAGTTGTCTGTTTCCCCTCCTTCTCTCATGAAAGACTGAGTGAAGTACAAAAAGAAAGTACATATTTTCAAGGTGCTACAATGAAATTATTTAAAACATGGCTTATTGAAAAAGAGGAAACTAGACTTCCATCAACAGGTGGAACAGCCTCTTCTGATTGTAGTACTGAGAAGTCTCTGCCATCGCCTGTACCAGAAACCAAGTGCCAGTTACCTGACATTGTTAGCATTTCTGAGACACCTCATCAGTCAAAGCTTAATTCTTTCTTTGTGCATAACTTTGTTTACCAGAAGCTGGGAATGAGCGACAGATGATGGATCACTTGATGATTACCTGTTCTGTTCACTCCCTCTGGGGTACCTAGCATTGGCCACTCTCAGAAGACAGGATACTAGGCTAGATGGACCTTTGGTCAGACCCAGTAGGGCCATTCTTATGTTCTTACCTTGCACTGTGTACAACTTGCAAGGCTGAGCAAATTATGGATATTTTGGTTCCAGGACCCAAACTGAAAAATCTGAAATAAAAACAATTGGTTCTGTTTAAATCCAAAACAAAAATTTTTGAATTATTTTCATCCAATCAAAAAATTGATTTTATTTGTTTGTTTTGAATCAGTTAAAACATTTCAAGTCAATTTGGAATGGATTTTTTTCCATTTTTGAATTTCTTTCAAGTTGAATGAAATATTTCCATTGACTCTAAATTAATTTTTTATTTTTTATTTCTGTTAAGCCATTTGGGGTGTTTTTCACCCTTGTGTGTGTGTGTGTGTGTGTGTGTTTATTTTATTTTTTTTAATTGGCCAAATTTGAAATTGAAATACCATTTCAAATTAAAAAAAATCAAAGAGAGACATTCAAAATGATGAAAACAAAATTTTTTTTGCAATCAAAACAAATTTAATTACTTCAATTCAAATTTGGGGCCTGAAAAAATGCGTTTTAGCAACAAAAATTAGTTGAAAAAATTTCACCCAGCTCTACTTCGGAAGGATGCAACAAAAGATCCAGAAATGAGATCTCAAATTGGTAATACACCTCTACCCCGATATAACACTGTCCTCGGGAGCCAAAAAAAATTACCGCATTATAGGTGAAACTGTTATATTGAACTTGCTTTGATCTGCCGGAGTGCACAGCTCCACCTCCCCAGAGCACTGCTTTACTGCGTTATATCTGAATTTGTGTTATATCGGGTCATGTTATATCGGGGTAGAGGTGTATAGTATTTCATATAGAAATGTTTAAGTTCCTCTTTGGTGTTGAACTAAGTTAAAAAGTCATAAACATGGCAGACAATCTGTCCAAAACTCTGCAAGGGTCAGACATTTCAGCAGCAGAAAGCCACTCTCTTATGAAAATGATACTTAATTAACTTCAGTCCATCTGATCAGATTCATAGATTCATAGATTCTAGGACTGGAAGGGACCTCGAGAGGTCATCGAGTCCAGTCCTCTGCCCGCATGGCAGGACCATATACTGTCTAGACCATCCCTAATAGACATTTATCTAACCTACTCTTAAATATCTCCAGAGATGGAGATTCCACAACCTCCCTAGGCAATTTATTCCAGTGTTTAACCACCCTCACAGTTAGGAACTTTTTTCTAATGTTCAACCTAGACCTCCCTTGCTGCAGTTTAAGACCATTGCTTCTTGTTCTATCCTTAGAGGCTAAGGTAAACAAGTTTACTCCCTCCTCCTTATGACACCCTTTTAGATACCTGAAAACTGCTATCATGTCCCCTCTCAGTCTTCTCTTTTCCAAACTAAACAAACCCAAGCAGATGAAAGCTGCAAACTTACTCTGGGAGCAAATCCACCAGAAAAGTTTAAAGTTGGAGATACTTGAAATGCCTGAGCTTCCAAGGAAGAGAGAATTTCCCAAGGAAATGCAAATAGGCACTGGTGAAGCCAGTTACCCAAATTCAGCAAAGGTATTTTATAATGTACTGTACATCTACTTCAAAGTAATTGATTTTACAATATCCAACATTTAATCGAAATTTGAACAGAAAAATTATTCAAAATCTTGAAACTCCCCTAGCAAGTACAAACCTACTAGAAACACAGGTTCAAGACATGCTTCAGGTGTATGGTTCCAATTTCAGCCATGATCAACCGAGTACTCAGACTCATCTGTTGCAAGCCGTCAGTTTACATAAAGATTGTTGACATCAGTTCAGAAATATCTCAGCTCGCTCAGCCAAACCAAACATCAGTTGTTTTCTGAAGTGTTGAAGTTGATAAAAATGACTTTGATGGTACCAGAAACTAATGTTGTAAGACAATGTGATTTCAGTGCTCTATGTCACATTAAAACTTGGCTTTGATCCACAATGAGAAAATCACTGCTCAATTGCTCTATGATTTTACACGTACACCTCATAACTTAAAGCTTATAGATGGTGCAGAAGAAATCATTTCAAGAAACCCAGATGAAGATCACTGTTTGAATTTTTTCAGATTTGTGAGTCTTTCTTTTTACTCATGTTCGAAACTGTAATGCTTTAGTGAGTAACTCTGTACCATGACTAAGTTTTACTAGAGTGCAATAAACAAGCTTCTGTTCCAAACTCAGTGTTTGCTTTATTTATTAATGCAATCTCTAAATTTTTGGGGGGGCTAAAGCCCCTGCAAACCTCCAGTTTTCTATCCTTATGCATAGTCATGTTCTGGGTGTCTCCAAACCTCACTTGTGCAATGTCTAATTTGCATGCCTAAACTGACCCACACTGTGACAATCTGGCTTTGAATCTCTACTGGTCTGAATTTAGGAAACACATCTTATAAAGTCTCTCCGATAACACTGGTCTACAATTTTTGAGAAGTCGTCTGCTTCAAGATAAAATGTGCTATTTATTATGTATTTTGATGTGCTGAATTCAAATATGACAATTAAAACAACTGATTGGCTAATGTTTCTAAGATATTTAAGTTTTTACATTTTATGTCTATGTATTTTGTGTAGAGAGTTTTAATAATAAATTGTAAACCTAGGTCTTTTCATGTGTTTATGGTTGCTTTACATGATAATATTTCACCTGTCCTGTTTATGTAACACTTTAAAAATCAGCAAAAGAGCTATATAAATAAAATTTATTATGAAACAAAAGGCAAAAAACTATTATGTACACTAACTGGAAGTCTTTCCATGCCGTCTTTTCCTTGCCACACAGTGCATGGTCAAATGCATCATCTCGAAGAAGTTCACGAATCTGAGGACCAACAAAGACACCCTCCTTTATCTTAGCTTCACTTGGAAATTTTCCACGGAGGTACTTGAAAGCTACTTGAGTTTTGTCAATGGCCTTGACAAAGTTCTTTATCAGACCCAGCTTGATGTGTAAGGGTGGTAACAAAATCTTCCTTGATTCAACAAGTGGTGGATACTGAACACTTTTCCTACCAGGCTCCAATGACTGTCGGAGTGGCCAGTCTTTCTTGATGTAGTGGGAATCTCTTGCTAGACTATTTGCAAAGAAAACAGCAGTACTTTGTGTATCCAGTCTGCAGACCAAGCAAGAGAGCAACAACCTTCAAATCGCCACAAAGCTGCCACTGATGTTGGTCATAGTTTATGCACCTCAAAAGTTGTTTCATGTGGTCATAGGTTTCCTTCATATGACTGCATGACCAACTGGAATTGATGGCAAAACATTGCCATTATGCAGTAAAACAGCTTTAAGACTCGTCTTCGATGAATCAACAATCTCCACTCATCTGGATCGTGAACGATGTTGAGGGCTGCCATCACACCATCGATGTTGTTGCAGGCTACAAGATCATCTTCCGTGAAGAAGAATGGGACAAGATCCTTTTGATGGTCACAGAACATGGAAACCCTAACATCACCTGCCAGGAGATTCCACTGCTGTAGTCTGAAGCCCAACAGCTCTGCCTTACTCTTGGGTAGTTCCAAATCCCTGACAAGGTCATTCAGTTCACCTTGTGTTATGAGGTGTGGTTCAGAAGAGGAGGATGGGAAAAAATGTGGGTCCTGTGACATTGATGGTTCAGGACCAGAAGTTTCATCCTCTTCCTCTTCCTCGTCTGACTCAAGAGAGAATGATTCTGGTGCATCAGGAACCGGGAGTCCTTCTCCATGGGGTACTGGGCGTATAGCTGATGGAATGCACAGTCCACTTTTTCTTCTTTGACACACCTTTCCCAACTGGAGGCACCATGCAGAAGTAACAATTGCTGATATGATCTGTTGGCTCTCTCCAATTCATTGGCACTGCAAAAGGCATAGCTTTCCTTTTCCTGTTCAACCACTGGCGAAGATTTGTTGCACATGTGTTGCAGCATATGTGTGGGGCCCACCTCTTGTCCTGATCTCCAATTTTGCAGATAAAATAAAGGTGATAGGCTTTCTTAACCATAGTGGTTATACTGCGCTTTTGTGATGCAAAAGTCACTTCACCACAAACATAGCAGAAGTTATCTGCACTGTTCACACAAGTACGAGGCATCTCTGCTCACTTTGGCTAAACAGAAATGTGTCCCTTTGCAAAATCAAACACTGACAAATAAGAGAGCACGACACTGTATGATTTCTAGAGCTGATATAGAGCAATTTGTTCAGCAGAGTGATGTAAGCTTCGTTATGATTGCATCATCCATGACTTCTAGGAATAACGTGATGCAATTCATATCATGTATGACGCAATACCAGCTTCAGATTGCATCATTCATTGTTTTGCGTAAAAAGCAAGTACTGTCCAAACCCAGTCATAGATTTATTCATAGATCCAGTCAAAGATGTATTTTAGTCATTTCTGGTTTAAATTGAGATCCCTTCCCTTTATAATTCACTTATCCTCCGCCATTCCCAAGTCAAGGGTCGTATATACTGACCCAATAGTATATCTTGAAAACTAGAGCCATTCAACCATTTTAAGCATCATTTTCCTTCTCAGTGACCCAGAATTAGTAAAGTTTGACTACATTTATTTCAGAAGCATTTTGACTGTAGAGCAGTGTAATGGGAACTATATCCCGTAGCAGATAGCAAAGGAGATCAGAAGACTCTAAATTCATTATTTATTTAATTATTATATGTACTACAGTAGTGCTCAGAAGCCTCTCAGGATTGGGGCCATATAGTGCTGGGTACGGTACATGTATAGAAGAACACAGATTTCCACTTTAAAGAGATCACAAGCTACTTCTTAAGTTCTATTCCTAGCTGTACCACCCTCTGCCTTAGGTCTAAGCTTTACTCAAGTGTCCACTAATTTTGGGTGGCTCAGTTTTGAATGCCCAACTTGTGACACCTGAGCCCTGATTTGCACAGGCACTGAGAACTCACAGAACTCCAGGTGAAATCAACAGGAGAAGCAGATGCTCAGCACATCTGAAAAACAGTGTATCTCAAGTTGGTAAACCAAAATTAGTAGACACTTTTAGAAATTCTTAAACTTTTTTGTACCACCATCTATCCATCTGAAAAATTGATTTCATAATATTTAACTCACTGAAATGATGAAAATTAATGGCTATAAAGTACATCCTGGCACACAAAGCACTAAGCAAGTGTAAAATACCGATGAAATCAGGCCCTTTGACTCACACTGACTTTCACAGGGTCAGAGTTTTACCATATAAGACTCAAACAAGCAGAAAGACTGGAAGACATTAAAATGTTTTTTGAAAAACATATCACACTTGTTTTTTATGTTAAAAAAAATGAAAAAATATTCACTGAGCTCTAAAAATTAATCACATATTACATGGCAGTGTTTTCCATTGGAATATGCCATTTCAACCTGACCTAGTTTTTTCCATGAAAATGTATAGATTTTGATGACATTTTGTTTGGAAAATGTTTACTTTGTTTGAATGAAAACTTTTCATTTTTTCATTTTGAAACATTTTGTATTTACATTTTTTTATAATCAAGCAAAAAGGGAGAAAATCAAAAAGACATATTTTCAATTTTTTTAAATGTTTCAGTTTACATAAAATAAACTTTTTTGGTATTTAGTTTAATGAAACATTTCAAAATGTTGTCTTTTCATCCCAATTTAAAATTATTTATTTTAATCTCAACATTTTCCACACAGCAGAAAATTTATTTTCAGACCAGCTCTAATTAGGGGAATAAACACTCTTGAAGTGTGGGGTGAGACTGTTTGCATCTACTGTTTTGTTTATGGAACATCTCTAATTAAGATTCAACAAAAGTAGAACAATTTATCATGAATCTTAGGTAGCCAGTTAATGCTATTTAGTTCACTATGGGGAATCAAAATACCAAATAAGTTACCCTTAAAATGTTTAGTTCAGGGAGGTCAATATATTATTATGTACTTTAGGAGAGTGGTGATCAGATAAAATCTCCGCAACGTTGGAATACGTTATACTATATAACATACATATAAATTACTATTAAAATACTTGCTGAGTTACTTACAAATTTGTCAAGAGCAGCTTACAGTTATACTTCCCAAAAGAGAAATGATGAAAGAATTGTCTTGGTCTCACATATCAAACTTGGGTAAATATCAATGTTTTATCTACTCCTGAATAATCAAAGGGAGATAAACTTCCTGTAGCAGCAAAACTTTCTTTTCATCTCTTCTTGCTACCTCCATGTGAATCTGACAAATCAAATACAATATTTTAGTCTACATCAATGCACTTCTATAAATCAGCTTTATGCATTCCATAGTCTTAAAAACAATACGGTAGATTTATCTAAAAATCCATTATTTGACTACAAACTCCCAAGAAAGAAAGAAAATCAGCATCCAGGTTTGAGTGATAAATATGTGAAAAGCTGAAAAACAACTCGGAATGACAATAGTAATGGAAAGCTAAAGGGGAGAAAAAGGAGACAGCTGAAAAAGAAAGATAAAATGAGAAAAGAAAAAAATGATATAAAAAGTGTTTATAGTCGTACAATAGGAAGGACTGACGTGCTTTTAGATAATTCTAGAGATGCATTTAAGAGCCACAATATAGTACAAGTCAAAATTCCTTCTGTATATAGGGCTTCAGTGCTTACAAATTCTCTAGAAATATTGTTTGGTATAAAATTATTTTAAAGGTTTCTTTGTAAACATAAGCATTTGTCAGAAAAACTAAAAACACGATGTTACTTTATAAAAAGGTGCAGGAAGTTACTGTTTTCCAGCTACATATAATTAGGTGTCATTATTAATTATTATTATTTTTACTATTACTATTGTTAGACTCGATCTGACAGTCTGAACAGAAGTGGCTAAGTAATCAAATTTTATAAAGCTCTTGTCATCACAGCCTGATGGCTCATTCCTCAAGGGCAACAGACTTTCAGTGAATACGCCAGAGGGCACAGAGTACACCATTGGTGTACAGGAGCAAA
The DNA here is from genome assembly GCF_013100865.1 of Trachemys scripta elegans. Taxonomy (NCBI): domain Eukaryota; kingdom Metazoa; phylum Chordata; order Testudines; family Emydidae; genus Trachemys; species Trachemys scripta. Next base: position 52,321,005 of record NC_048301.1, on the reverse strand, counting down.
GAAGGCACATGCCCTCCAGCTATTTCATCGAGGAGAAAAAAGATCTCTTTTTCAGGAAGGCCAAAGAACAGTCAAAATCTAACAACAAGACTATTTTCAGTATTATAAGGATCATGTGATTAGGTACAGAATATTAAACACACACACACACACACACACACACACTGTTTTGAATATCCCACTTTGCTGAGAATTGCTGTTTTCCTCTTCTGTATCTTGTCTGATTAATTTCAGTGGGAGGGGAGAGATCTGTATGGTTTCAGTTTGAGAGTTGTCTCTCTCATATTGGTTTGTTAGCTTCTCATTTCATTTCCTTGTCCAATATTACCAGGAATATTGGTATGCATTAAATGAAAGGTTTTCTCCATGTCATCAGACTAATGTCAACCATCAGGTGATGTGCATCAAATCTCATTAGTGTGTTGATTTCATTCAACATCCTTTTGAAAGAATGTTTCTTTACCATGCAAATAGAAATAGCACTTGTTTCCACACTGGCTACTTGCTACAGAATATCACATACAGACACCTAAGAGTCAAATTCTTATCTAACTTAAATCTTATGCAACCCCATCCAAGTCTGTGAGGTTATGCAGCAGAATCTGACTCTATATTACACCCGCTGAGCTTTATGTAGCAGAGCCCATTCACATCAGATGGGGAAGCCACCACATCACATCAGCTATCATACCACATGGGGAAGCCACCATCCATTACACTCACTCACTATCTTCTGCAATAATTAGTAACCAAGGAACTGTACTAAATGCTACAATCTCCCCTATGTGTTTTCTGATCTTTAATATGATTAGCAATGACTGTAATTCAGCCAGGAGGATTTGGCATAAGTTCATATCATTGGTCCATCTACTGCATCATCGTGTGCCCAATGATGACTAACATAAACACATAATTCACCCAGACATGCTATAGATTGTGGGTGAGTGGGCGGAAATGGAATTGGAAATCCTATCTTTATCTTTAATATGCAGAAGTTGAAGCAAAGAAATAATTAAATGGAACCATTAGGTTGCATATATAGATTTCAAGATCATCTGAATTGCAACATGTATAGCTAAAGGCATAGTCTATATTTGATTTTACTATCAACACCACTGGGAGGCCTTCAATAATAATCTTTCCAGCTAGCAAAACTTGTTTTTCTTCAGCTATCATCAACCAGCCCAGCTGTCATCCATAATCTTTCTGATAATGTATGTTTCTGTAATATCCCAGAACTCAGTTATTTTGAACAAAGTTTGTTGAAATATGGCCAACAAAAGCAGTCAACTGATTTGGATTCTTGCTGAAATTAAAGCTTTAATTAATCTAACATTGAAACATTTTTTCTGACTTCTTGTTTTTTGTCTCTTAGATAAGCTTGCAGAATTGTTATTCAGTCTGGGAAAATCAGACCCACTATTCAACAAACAAAAAAGACAGCACACTTAACTGCATTCATATGGACTCTGCAACGGATTCGTTGTCATGTTTAAGCTGAGCTATTTCATTTCCTGAGGCCTTCTCCCCAGGGATCCTACTCCCCAAGCCATATTCTCAGAGCTCTGCCTGTATTTTGAAAATAAATCTGCTGGGATAAGAACTAAGAAAATGAAAAAAAGGCAGGAGATCAGAAAGTGAGAATATGCATAAGAGAATAAAGGAAGGAGAGCCGAATGGGATAAATAAAACAGTTGGATGCAAGAAAACAAGAAAGCACATGGCTACAAGCGAAAAAAGAAATCTCATTGCCAACACAGAATAAACTCCTGAGGCTGATTACAAGATTCAAATGTAAGTAGTAATGCTCTTGCAATAAAAAGCAGCATTTATTAAAATTTTAATATTCCAACACATAATTTATTTCTCTACTTCACTATTCCCAATTCCCATATCAAATGTAATCTTCTTTTCACCTATTACCACATCTATGAGTTGCATTCATTTTTTTAAATTCCCCTTAAATAACAGACGTTTTATATAAAAGCATTGGAAGAGTCCCCTGAAACAAGCTGTTTACTTAACCATTAAAAAATACATTTGAAAGTTCTGATGACAAAGGACTAGTCTTTAATTTGTTATAAATCAATATAAAAATATATGCCAATACCGAGTCCCACTGAAGTCAATAACAGAACTTCCATGTGGTTTCTTTTTCGAAATCAACACTTTCAAGACAAAATATTCAACCAACACACTCAATTTGGGCTTATTATGTCACACAATATGTTGAATCGAAAGACATATTCTAGATCTAAATGTGTGCTCTGATCTGGTTATACCTGTTGGATCACCAACTTAAAGAAATCCTAATATCTCGTAAGGAATGTATAGGAACTGCTACTGATATTATGCTCTTTTCCCTTAAAAAAATGAATGTAGCTTAATTCTACAATGTTACTATGTGCCTATATTCTAGCCAGCAGGCACCACACCCCCACAACCTCAACTCACAGCCTACTGGCACTAATTATTGTTGCTAAATACACAATTTGGGTTTTCTATAGTTGCTATTACAAGGTCGGAGATGAAACATATAGAAACATAAACACTAGGCCTTCTTACCTATAAAACTCATCGTTAAAATGCTCCTCTGTAATTCCTGTCTTGGAAGGCCTATGAGACACCCTACTTCTGGGTTTGGTACAGAAGAAACAAAAGTTCCCCCCACTCTTCCCATGATTTTTTACATCTGTACACACCAGCTGAACAGAATTTAGACCAAATTTTCCAAAGCACTCCTATCCCCACAGAGGAAAGCTAGGTGGACTAGGTTTCTAAGAGGGCAACAGCAGTGTTAAGTAGACAACCATGGGTCTGGGAGGCAATGACACTGAGTTCTACCCAGCTCACTGTGTAACCCTGGGCAACTCATTTAACCACTCCGTGTCTCAGATTTCCCCATCTGATATATGGGGATAATGGGATTTACTGACCTGCCTCAGCTGTTGTGGAGATTAAATTAGAGCCATGTTCTGCCTCCAGATATGCACACGAGCTATGACTGATTTCATGGGGAGCTGATATGTGTATCATAGTGCTGAATATGTCCCTTGATGTGTACACAGCGCATATATTATGCAAGTTCTATGTATTATTAATTATTAAAGGATAAATTGACAAAGAGTGAATTTGTATCATTTGAATTGATAAACATAGAAATTAAATAGTGAGTGGAATCTGTGACTTGTCACTTTATGTCACTTTATGTCAATTAGGCTCTTTGGTATGACTAGGGTGACCAGACAGCAAGTGTGAAAAATCAGGACAGGGGGTGGGGGTAATAGGAGCCTATATAAGAAAAAAAAACAAAAATCGGGACTGTCCCTATAAAATCGGGACATCTGGTCACCCTAGGTATGACATTAAGGGACTCTAATAAATTTTCTGATTAATCTCACAAAATTTGAAATGCAGGAGAAAGTTGTTGACTGAATATCCAGCTTACAGCTGTCACAAGAAAAATGGCCTGGCAGCCAAAAAATACAATCCAAAAATGGGTGATGTAACATAAAGTCAACTCTTCAACACAACTGTGACCAGAGCGAGGGAGGAAGTCACCACCCCAGAGCTCCCCAGGTATGGTGTGGTCCCCTCAGATCAGGAGAGATCCACCACTCAGACATCAGTAAGCCAGCGATATGCTACTTGTATATCCATCCAGGACTGCTTAGGGGGATATTAAAGCTGCCCTCAGCTTGTAGTAAGTCATGTCAGCTGCATAGTCCCAGTATGTGGAGAGAAGCCAATAGACCAAGAAAGGGCTTAATAAAGCACAGAGACTTTTCATGATTCTCTTTGTTCAACCAGTTTCACAGTTCCTCAATACTGAGAGAGAGAGAGAGAGAGAGAGAGGGAGGTCCTTTTAGCAGGTTGATCTTTCCCCTAGATAAATTGGCCTAGCAACTCAGAAGACATGTGGCAGATTGTCATGGGATGAGCTCTTGAAGGTGGAATCAATCTAATGCTATTTGGAGATCTGAGCAACATAAATATTTACATATTCTTTTGCACAAATAATGATGCCATAGTATAAATAATAGTGTAGCCTTATAGGGTAAGCATTTTATTTAACATACATTCATATAACCACAGTGAACGATTCATTGTTACTTTTAATTTGGACAATTTTGTTTTCTAAGGGTTTTCTCCCCTATTTCCTACTCTTAGCAACTTCGATAGGAAATCTACCAAGATGTGAACTAGAAAAATAAAATACAGATCAGGAGGCTGAGAGAAACAAAATACACATGTGAATAAAGACTGGAAAGCAAAATGTAATAAATAAAGCAGATGGAAGCGAGAAAGCACACAGCTCCAAGCTAAAAAGAAATCTTTGCAGTCTCAAAACTAACTCTTGGGGCTGAAAAGAAGGTTTAAACAAAGCCAGTACTTATGCAGAAAAAGAGAGTAACATTAAGCTTTAGATATGTTAATATACAGAGAAATTCATTGTTCCTTGCAAAGGTTACAGAAACTGCATCTCATGAGTAAAGATTCAGCTAAAGGGCTTGAGTCAATTAGGTTTCTTATGTTGATGAATTTAAACATATAGAAACAGACAATGAGATGAAAAGAAAAATGAACAATGAAGTATATAGGTATGAAACTACATTTTCATGGGAATCTGAGAGATGCCAGTTGAACAGTGCTGGAGAGTGAGGACCAAATTAAGAGGGGAGTCCAAGAAAGTCTAGAGGGAGCCTAGATTGGTGTACCTTACATCTCCTTCCTGCTCCGAGATTCAGCTTCGACCTATTGTCCCCTTACTGTGCCTATGCTTGCCGAAAGGGACCATTGGACAGGAATGAAGACCCTATGATGAATAGAACCCAATCTCTTGAGTCACCTAATCCCCATCTTTTACTTATTTATTTTTAAAAAAATCATAAAAATCCCACACAGCCTTATAAAAATTCAGCTGCATAAATACAACTCTGTGTGTGTGTATATATGTGTGTGTGAGAGAGAGAGAGAATTTTGACTGTGATAAAAAGTGAAGGAAAAAATAAGGCCAATTCTGCAATATGTATATGAGATGACCAGCTGACCAAAATTAGGAAGTGCTGAACATTTCAAGTGAATAAGCTTTCCTGAAGAATATTCAAACCAATTTTCAGTTGTGTTTCTGCCATTTCAGAAAAAGAAGAGGAACAACAGGAGGTCATTCTGTGGATATATTTGTTGAATTGTATTAGTTAGCAGCAGGGACAGAAAGGCAGCCCCTAACATAAGAAAAATACTTTGAAATAAAGAAAGGGAGATTGTGTGCATGCTTCACAGAATCAGTAGCATTTCCTGAGACCAAGGGCTAGATTCTGGATGCCTGTGTAGCGGCATCAATAGGGGAGAGGGTGCAGAGACCAAAGAATTGATGTCATAACTGGCTGGAGGACTCAGCAAGTCTCCTGTCTTTCAATCCAAGACCCTGTTTACTGGTCCATGAAAACCAACCTAAAGCTTGAACCAAATATAATCCTCTTAGGTTCAAAATAATTCAGTTCGTTGAATGCCTTCCATTTTTGTACTCTTCAGCACTTCCCAGTTTCATCTGAAGTAAATACCAAAACAGCACAAGCAAGAGTAGTCTCATGATATTTCTGCCCCAACAAACTCAGAAAGTATGGAAATCTTTAAAGACGACCTGACCATATTAGATTTAAAGACCAAAGATATCTGGATAAGGGTCTGACTGGTAGATGCTTATCAGAACAAACTTTCATATCTACTGAGGTTCATCCATTACTAATTACCAGTTCCTTTTGGAAATGTTTTCCATTAGCATGTGGGAATATCCAAATATCCAGATTAGTTTCAAGCAAGATGTCCCAGAGACAACAGGCAGTTTTTTAAATAAGCATAACTGAAAAGGAAAGCTTTATCCTCCATAAACAAGCTGTACATTGCACTGAATAGAGGAGAATAATGCACTGGAGATACAGTAAAATATGGGGTCTGACCAGGTCACTTCTCATACTGTCATGTGTGATGGTTTAAAATCCAGAAAGATAATTTCAAACAGAATGCTAAATCAAACCCATAGCTGTGAATCCTAAATGGCTGACATTGTAGGTCCAAATTTAAAAAATGTGCTATACATAGTACAGCACCATGATGTTATTAAGAATACTTTTGAATCAATTATCCATGGTTAACCCCTCTCATTTACAAATGGGTGTCAAGAAAGCTTGAGGGGATGGTATGATGAGACTACCTATAGTGGCATGTAGCCGATCTGTGACTGCTAGCAGCAAATATCTCCAATGGCCAGTGATGCGATGCTAGATGCAGAGGGCTCTGAGTTACTACAGAGAATTCTTTACCAGGTATCTGGCTGGTGAGTCTTGCCCACATGCTCAGGGTCTAACTGATCACCATATTTGGGGTCAGGAAGGAATTTTTCCCTCAATCAGACTGGCAGAGACCCTGGTGGAGGGAATGGTCACCTTCTTCTGCAGCATGAGACATGGATTACTTGCAGGTTTAAATTAGTGTAAATGGAATTCTCTGTAACTTAAAGTCTTTAAATCATGATTTGAGGACTTCAGTAACTCAATCAGAGGTTAGTGGTCTATTACAGGAGTAACAGGGTGGGTGAGGTTCTGTGGCCTGCAATGTGCAGGAGGTCAGACTAGATGATCATGATGGTTCTTCTGGCCTTAAAGTCTGAATCTATGAAGAGATGCCCCATCCCAGAAAGGTGCTGTACTTGATTCTGATATATTTCTTTGGTAGTGCAGGCCAAAGTGGTATAAGCCTTTTTTGACCCAAAATTTCCCATCAGTGCTAATAGTAATGCAGCTCCCCTTGTGTATTCAGGGCCCCAAGTGGATTCTGGTGTTTTAAGCACTATGCCTGCTCAAAGCAGATATAAATATCACATTGCTAAATATGCTGATAGTTCCCAAGGCTTGGTTGACACTAGGACTCTCAACATTGTTAGCAACATTGCGTTCAATGGAAAAATTCTCAGCAAGAGGATTAGTGCAAATAAGGCTACTGGGCCAAGCCTGGTGTCCTGCCTCAGCCTTCCCCAATTTCAGAGATTTCACTGGGAGGTGTTTTTACTTCAGGATTTGACCCTTTGAAGGGTGCAGTCAGAACTTAATCTCACAATTCCTCTCATCACTAGCTAGTGTACAGGGAAGTTTGTAGCCATAGCTGAGGCCATAATTTCTCCCTCTCCCTCTGGATAGCCCAATGACAGTGACAAGGCTAGCCAAAGTAGAGCTTCCATTCAGAGAGGATAAGGTCTGAGTCTGAGGGGTGCAATGAGAGTAGATAGATTCTTGCAACCTTGCTCCCAAAGCTAATCACAGTTTCGTGCAAAATATTTTTCACACCAACTACTAGTGAAACTGCTGTTTTACACTGGTACTGAGCGTGGTGCATATCACTACATAGCAGTAATGGCTTGTTTCGCCTCGCACTGCTCGTTTACGTTGTTAGGAGTCTGATGTGTGCCATTTTGCGAGGCAGTTGGATGCAGCAAGTTACCAAGGGGACACACACCATGATCACTCACAGAACACAGGTCTATTTCTTGTTTTCTCTTACTCTAAGCTAGAAATCGTTTAGACTCAAAGTATATAGTTCCCTTTTGTGCATGGAAAATTGAACACGAGAGCAGGTCCTGGAATTGTAGAATTAGAATGCCAGAAGTAGGGAAAACTAAGATGACTATCTTCTGAATGAAAAGCGATTAAAAAATAAAAATGATTTAATGCACTTGATTTCCTGTTTAATTTCTACCACGTGTATCTGGAATTAAATTTTAATTTTAATTTCATTTTAATAGAGTGGTGTATTAATTTTGATATAATTAAGCCTACCAAGAATACATCTTTGGGATAGCACAGGGAGCTTTTCCTTGGGTAGTTAACTGTGTGCTGCACATTTCTACCTGCTTCTAGCTGAGCACTATGGGGAGGAGTAAAAAGATAAATTATTATTGGAAGCCTATATGATGACAGGAGAGATTACAAACGCTATTAAAGATTTAGCAGTAGGAGGGTGATGATGGAATACCAGTCAAATGTTTTTTTAGCTGCCTTAGGATATTAGTGCCCCACTATCATTATAATTATGAGTTGATCTGTGGAGAAGCAAACAAGTCTCTAAAGCTTCCCAGTTTCACAGGTGCCATCACCCAATTTTTTTCTCTCAGCACAAGCCTGAAATACCCCATCAGGCATGAAATAGTGAGTGAGCCTGAAAGAAAAACAGACAGCATCACACAAACAAAAGCTTCTCAGCATTGGGGAACCAGTGGTTCTCCAGAAACTTACAGTAATGTTCACAATGTAATATCTCCACATTATTATCTGTGGCACATAGGGCTCAAAAAACTGCAGCACTGAAAGAAAGAGGGAGAAAGTCAGAGAGGGGGAAAACCAGTGTTTTGAAGGGCTTGTTCTCCACAGAAATGCAGGGGAGAATTCAGTGATTCCACCAGACTTTTCAAGCAGTTCTACCACTTTACGAGTCCAACCAGCCAGCTTACTTTGCTTTTCTCAACCTGTGCTTTTTCAGCCTCATTCAGCCAGGTGGACTCTAAAGTCCATCATGGAGACTGGTTTATGCAAACCTAGCTCAACATTGTGACAAAAGGATCAAGACTGATTCAAACCCTGTGGCAGGATAAAGCATGCACAGATGAATGGAGGTAAGCAGGACAGCACACCAGGCCTTAGCAGCTTTTACTATTTAAGGTAAGGATTGGAGGGGAGCCCAGATACCATTCTGTAAATCTTGACATACCAATATTTGAGAGCCACTAATCTCTGGTAAAAGACTTAGGAGCACTTGAAAACACTAATAAGGAGGCTTTTCCCTCAATTATTTTGTATTACTTCTTGGAAGATTTTTTTGTTTTATTGCCCAAACCAGATAGAAGAGACAAAATAATTTTATTGAGCCATATGCCAATCTGAGTTATCAGTGTAAATCTGGAGAAATCCCATTGATTTCAATGAAGTGACTTCAGATTCCCAACTTGGAAGCAAATGAAATTAAATACAACAGCACTTGTAACAGCAATGGGAGCTACATGTATATATTCCAGGGGCAAAATGTGGCTCTTGTTGCTTTTCTCATTTTGTTATGATCTCAGATTAGGTTTTCACCTCGGCTTTCCTCCAGACTTTTCATTTTGAGTGTGGAACGAAACGAAACAAAAAAACCTCAGCAACTACTTTAAAATGTTGTTTTCTTAGAAACTAGTTTGGCCTTATTAAATTTGGAACTAGTGAAGAAGGAGAATACAACAGCTGTTAGGATCCTAAAACAGAAACCAAACAGCCTCTTAAGAGCTTTATTGTTTTCTTTTTGTTCTTAGGGATTTATTTTATTTTATTCCGTGGCAGTTTAGGAGAGAACATGGGGAAAACATTTTCTTAAGAGCATGAAAACAGGGACCAAAATGAAACAACAGAAGTTAAAATGTTGTTGTTGTATTTTTTTTCTTGAAGATACATCTTTATGTAATATGTCAGACACCAGCCAAAGAGAAGGGAAGACTGGGTGACACTCAAAACTGGATTTTGAAAGATTAGCTCCCAACCTCAGATTAACCCAGACAACATTTTTGGAGGGGCTGTGGGTGCGACAGAGAGAAGAGTGTGAGATGTGGGAAGAGCAATTCTGGAACTTGACTGCTTCCAGGGCACATGCTGGTAATAGATATGTTCAACATAGCATGTTCTCTCTATGGCCTCAGCAAGGGTTAGTCTGTCTTTCCATATTTTATGTGAGACATAAAACCTAGGCCCAATGACCACTTATGTCCATTAAAAATCCATTATCAGTTACATAAGAAAAGGGGTATTAACAAAAGGTGTATTAACAAAACTCCAGCCTGGGCAACTGTATTCTGTGTACTTAAACCTTTAAAACTGTGGTTCATGGACTACCGGCAGTCCACAAAGCAGTGGCTGGTCACCTGGTGCCAACTCTCCTCCTTCTGTTCACCTGCTCAATCTAAGTAAAGTCAGCTGAAAGGCATGATATACTTTCCTATTAATTTCTATCATGCCTCATGTTAGTTAACATAAGGATGCTGTTTATAATTGTGAAGAGGAGAGATGCTAGTCTGAATGATGAACAGTGGGAGGGAGGTCGTTGTGCATTTGGGAAGGGGAAAGAACATGTTCATGAGACACTTCCTCCATTAAGATGGAGTTCATAGTCTGAACCCCTACTTTAAAATATTGTCAGCTGGTATAAATCGGTCTCCTTCTGCAAGGTTCTGTAAATCTTTCCTATGCTCTTTAAAGAAAAGGTTGAAGACAATGGAATGAAAAAACTTGAGGATCCCTCAGACACTGAGGAATGGACTCAGCAATGCCACCAACTTCATCTTGTGCAATGTAAGGGGGCAAGAGGAGATCTATCGGCAGCATGCCGGGGGCAGGTTGGGACCAAGGTACGCCTGATCTCCCACTAGCTCAAGCAAACCAACTTTATTCCGGCATCAGAAGTTAGAGCAGCCAGGGGTTCTAACTTAGGTTGAATCTGGGTAACTGAGAATCAGAGAGCTGGAACCAGCTTCTTACAGTTGCCATTGTCCACTACAAGCTCCGCTTAGGCATTGTAGAGAATCAGGGCCCAGGCTTGCTTACAGAAGGTGGTCCTTGTGGAGCTTTCACTAATTTCCACCTAAAACAATAACAACACTGATCAGTACTAACTTGACTAAGGTGTTTTGAAAACCAACCTAAATTTAGAGGACAAATAGGATTAGTAATGGAGTAAGGAACAAAGAAGTGTTTCTTGTTTGCCTCAGAAAAGTATGTTGCCTGCAAGACATATTCATGATATTGAAAGGAAAGAGAAAAAATGAAGATCACAGTACAAACATGTTCATCAGGCTGACTTTACCCTAATGCGCCAGGAAATTCTTTCTAGAGTGGACTGGCTGGTGCTGGCATTTTTGCAGCAAGGCTGGCAACTTATGTTAGTTCATTTTGCTTCTATTCCTTTTGGGAGTGTATATGTTGTATCTTACCTGATTTGCTTTGCATTGATATAAGACACAGATACACAGCATAGAAGTGAATCCTATCTAAAATTGTATGTATCTTACCAGCTTCTTGCTGTAGAAATCAGTCACAAAGCGGTGATGGTGACATTCAAATTTTGCATGGTATACAGTATGTGGATGATTCAATTTTAAAAATATATATATTTTTTTAATTAAAAAATCAAATGATCAAATTTGGAAGATGTATGGTGGGAAGGTTCAGCACCATCATAAAACTTCCCACTCAAAACATCAGGAAGTATTTTGGAATGGACCCTAAGGATAAGCCAATAGGTGAGGAAGGAGAATGAAATTAGGAGGGTTGTCTGAATAAATCTAGCTCAACTCCAAGTTGCATTTCAACTTAGTTCATAGCATGAGCTCCACAATATAAGGCATGGTTTAAGCTTAGGCAATATAATTGGCCTTATAGGATACCATATTTAATGGGTATATGAGGGGAACAAGATATTTGGAATTTCTTCAGCATAATGTGGAGTCAAAAACCTAGAACACAGGTTCTGTTTAGCTTAAGAAGAGCGTCAAAAGAATCCTTTACCTAAAGCACTAATACACACAGGGCAATCTCGGGATGGAGACATTTTGATTTGAGAAGTGGAAAATAGCTTTTCAAATAGAATCTGGCTCATAGGGAAACTTGTAACACTTGCCGCAGGTCACAGGGGAAAAGGATATTGGTTTTTTCTACCCAAAGTCCATAAATAAATCAATTCTGCCAGTGTCAGAATATGGTATAGGTGAGAACATTTTCATTTTGGTCTATCAGTATCCATGGGCCATATTCATCTCTGGGGTAACTCCATTAAAGTCTAAAGTCAACGAGACAATTAAGACTGAATTTGGACCCCAGAGGTTGGATCATACGCTCTCATGGAAATACCCACAGCCTTGGGCGCTTAGGGTGGAAAATCTTGTGAGGACCCCCATACAGTTTTTCCTGAATCATTCTGTCTTGGATTCCCATACAGTTTTTCCTGAATCATTCTGTCCCTCAACAACACCTACTGTTTTGAGCCCAAACTGGTTGCAATTATGTGATCCTCAGTGACCTAGGGATATCCTGTGTCTCTACACTGGATCTGGGGCTCCCCCCAACTCAAATTCCACAGCACTATTAGGGTTATTTTCCAATGCCTCTGCTCCTGAAACATCCTCTCTCTTAAAGAGGTTTCCCAACCACAGATGTGAAAGGGGAAGTCCCTCAGTAAGGGAAAGGAGAAATCCTCCCCCTGCAGGTACTACAGCAGATGATCTGGCCCCATGTGTTTAAATCACCTCAAAATTCATGAACATCAACAAATAACACAGACCTCTTGTTCACAAAAACCTCATTATTTAACAAAGTTTCAGTCTGCAGACTGCAGAGCTGAGCCTTCCAGCATACTGAAAATCACTAAACCATCACTTCACTCTGGCAGACTGTGCTGAAAAGAACCTGGTTTGGGAGTTCTTCTGGTTTCACCGATTCAGTCATTTGTTGTCGATAGTTGAAAAATGAATTATTTAACTTCCTTCCAGGCAGAGGTCAGAAACTCATAGCTGAGATGTCCATTTCACCATTAGTAAAAATGAAAAACAAAACATTTCAGGTGGTAAACAGCTGCTAGAGTTAAAAGTGGGCTCATTGATAAGCACTGTAACATGGCTGTAACAAATGAAGCAAAGCTGAAAATGTGCATGCTCCCTGGCAGCTAGCCCCATTCTATGTTTCTTTAATTTTTCCTTATCAGTTTCACACCATGGATTGGTGCCAAACTGACCAAGAGAGCCCCAAGCAGCTGGAATTCAGGTCAGAAGGTGTGTGGTAAAGTTTGACTTAGGAAAACTAGTTATAACACAAACAAAATCTGAAATTTATGTGGGCGAGGGAGTACTAGGGAGTAGCAAAAATCCTAAAGCTTAAATTATAAAGATATTGGACTTTATTCTTCTCTCATGTGTTCTAGTTTTACATCTAATTACTTATTTGTCCCCCAATCATATAGTATCTGCATTCCTCATAGTTTTAACTATATTTATCCTCACAGCACACCTGTGAGATAGGGAAGTGCTATTATTCCTATTTTACAGAGGCACAGAAAGATTAAGTGACTGGATCAAGTGGCAGAGGAGAACTGAATCCAGGTATCCCAAATCTCAAGGTAGCATGCTAACTGCTAGAGCAGCCTTCCTCTCTAGACTCCTCCTGACTTACATCAGTGTGAGAGAAGAATCAGACCCAGGTTTAAATCTCTGACTGAGAAAGAAACTCTGTAGCTAATCCAGTTTCTCTTGTGCAGCAGTTTGAGGGCTAGGATCTGCACAATCCTGTGGTTAATCAGCTCCAATTTCATTAAGAGCTATCAGTTTAAAAACAGGGAATCTAAGGATTTTGGAAATAAAATGCAGAACAGTCTTTTAAAAGACCAGGCTCAGTGCATAAACTTCAAATAAGATCCAAGGAAGATATTTCTGAACTCCTGCTTAAATATTTTGTATTAGGATTAAGTCACACAGTGCCCCTCATTGTTAACATGGTACATGCTGGTGAGCTGAGAGCAAGGGTTTTCTTCACAGGATAGTGTTTGTAACCAGAAACCACCACACAAGCTCAACAAAATTTCCCTTTCCCCCTCCCAAGGATCCCAGCCAGCTTTGTGATCCTTTTTGTAGGCAATCTCCAATTTATAGACCTCCCCTAATCACCTGTGCAAAAGGAATTGGGAACTGAGCTGAGGTTAACACTTTGCTCACCACAGACCAGGCAGTCTCATCCTACCACACTTGTCCAAATATCCTGCCTTTGCAATACAGTCTTATCCCTTCCAACCTGAGATTTATTTATCACCACATGGAAGTTTTCATAAGTGGCTATTGTTTCTTCTTTTTCTGCCTGTGGCACATAACTTCACTCAAGGAATGCAGCTCTTCTGCACTGTGTTACTGGTGACATTTATAGCTCTATTTTCCCAAGACACCATCCCGCCTTTCCTCTATATGTATGTTTTCTTTTCATTCTTATTTTTCTGATATGAAACAAATGGTGCTCAAACATAAGGATTTGTGCTCAGAGGACTAACACTTATTTCACAGTCTCAGTGGGCCCCATCCTACTTCCACTGGAGTCAAAGGCAAAAATCTCATTGGCTTGAAAGGAGGCAGAATTAGATACTAATAGTCTGATCCAGCTCCAAAAGAAGTAAATGCAAATTTTGGCATTTACTCCAATGAGAGTTGGATCCGAATCTTAGTTAATGGAAAGACTCACAATGAATTCAAAGAGTTGAATTGAACCCTAAAATAGGCCAGGGTTCACTTTCTCAGAAGTCTGAAGGAATATTCAACTACCGCCATTCTCAATGAAGCTAATGATAGAATATAGACCCCAAAACAGTATTATTAACCCTTTTGAGAAATTGCTATAGAATTAATAGGGACAGAATCAGTGGGGTTTAATAGAGTTCTATGGCAAACTCCACAAACTTAGAGAAATTAATAGAATCTGAACTCCTTTCTCTAGGTTTTTTTGAACCACCCTATAGATTCTATAGCAGGGATATAAGTATTTATTCCGTAGACAGGCTAAGAAAATAATGGTTTTCATTCTCTCAGAAATTCTATATGACCTTTCTACAAAGAAATAAGACCTAAGCTCCACAGAGCCTGATTTTTCAGAGAACTGAGTGCCGGCAGCTCCTATTGGCTGCAGTGGGAGCTGAGGGTGTATTCAGTACTTCTGAAGATCAGGTCCCATAGCTTTGTAAAACCAATGCATCAGCAATGTATAACTAGCCCACAAAATTTTGCTTTCCTCACAACAGCATCTTTCCAAGCAGCTGTTCGTTCCATCTTGAATAGCATACTGCAGTGCTTAAAGGAGTTAGAGCATTCCCACTAACTTTTTAAATGGGAAGGTCAATAACACACTATGTTGATTGGGGTGAAGAAGGAAGAAATGCTGAATGATTATAGAATTCTGGTATTATGTGCAGTGTTATTATGGCAAGATGCCCAGGGCTCATAAAAGATAAATGAGGTTTGAAGGGGGGTTGAGGGGGCAGGGGGTTGTTAAATTTAATAGAAGTTCTTTTTTTTTTTTTTTTTTGCAAGGGAATGCAAAAAACATCAAAGCAGTTTTCCTATAAATCTATATGAAAATGAATTTCAGAGGCAACTTTTCTGCTTTTATTGCTGAAGTTCTTTTAGAAGCTGAAAGGGAGCATAATTCAGTGTCTTTCAAATTACTTTGGAGAAATATAATAAACCCAATTTAGATGAGAAAAGTTATGGGCTTTTTTTTTTTTTAATTGTATGAACTAAACATATACAACCCCTGGATTTTTTATTTATTTTTTTTTTGGTTTATTAAAATGGTTCCTAAAGCTCTGTCCATGCATATTTCACTTTAAAACACATTCATTAATTTCTAGTCTAGAACTCCGATGACATGATATAGCAGTTTAGTTTAAGGCTACTATCACCTTCTTAGGAGGTAAAGCACAGTTTTGTGATTAGAGAGCAAGGTTGAGACATCAAATTACTGAGTTCTATTCTTGGTCCTGCCAGCGAGTCACTCACTGGCCAAGTCACCTAACTGTCCCATGCCTGAGTTAACCAATCTGTAAACAGCTATAAAAAATAAGTACCTACTACACAGGTGGTAAAGATGGTACAATTTAACATACTGAGTTTAGCCTTAGTGTAAATGGACACATAATCCTGTCACTGCAGACCTTGGGAGTGATTCCCCAGTTCCTTGCATCTTGTGAAGTCATTGGAAAGTGGGTGGAAAATGCAGCTTAATGGTAGCATGAACACCTTCTTTTCACTCATGTAGAGGATTAGATAAAGTCCAAAGCACTGGAAGATCAGGCCCCTTGTCTCTTAATGTGTCAGACCCATCCCTTCCACAGGCTCAATGCTCTGTTCTTCACCTTCCCTTGCAAATGTATGTGCTTTTTCCCCATATTGCAACGAATGTTTGAAATCCCCTCCCAATTCAACTCAGCTCAGCCAGCACCCTCTTCTCATTCATATCCCTCTAATGAGCCACAGGAAATGAGTCAGTAATATAAAAATGAGATAGATAGACATTACAGTCTAACCCAGAGTAAGAAGCAGTGATGTGTCACAGTAGGAGTCCAGGAGTCACAATCTCCTTTTTGGTCTCCCCACTGCTCTGGGGGAAGAACTATGCTGTGACACATCACTTGACATGCCTGCATAGCCACACCACCAGGTACATGTGGAAGAAAGAAGACAGAGTCAAAACTCCTTCCCCCCTCTTCCCTCCCATCTGCATGAGAAGGAGTCACCATACCTCACTGGGTCACAGCTGAGAATACAAATTCAGAATAAACTGCTGAGAAATAGGGCAGGCTCACCCTAACCCCGTGGCAGTTTCCTAAGGAATTCCAGCCCTTGTTTCACCACCCAGACACTAGACTTTATGATGAGTGGTTACTGGAAGCTAATTTAATCAAACAAAGGGTTCTTCTGAGCTCAAGAGATCAGCCACATAGCCAGGTCAATATATAACTCAGATCTTACACAATAATCATGCTGCTGCCAATCCTTTAGTAACTAAAATCTAAAGGTTTATAAAGAAAAGAAAAGTTAAAAATGGTTAATGGATCGTATTCATACAATAATAGTCAGGTTCTTATATTAGGTTTGTAGCAGTGATGTTATAGACTGCTGGCTTGTAAAGTCTCTGGTAACTTCCAAAGTCCATAGTCCAATATGCTCCTTTTATTCCAGAGAATCAAAGCAGGTAAGAGACAAGATGGAGTCATTCCAGGGGCACCCTTTGCCATGTACCTGGAAAATTTTTGTTTTAAACAAAGCTCACAGCCCAGCTCGTGGAAAGTTAATGGCAAAAGATTGAGTCCAGGGACAGATGAGCATATCACATGCCTTTACCTGGCTTGATGACTCAAAGAGGGTACCCATTGGTCCCCTGGAGGAGGAGGCATCTGCTGGAATAGCTATCTGGGTAGAATGAGTTTCTGATATGGCCCATTGTGAGAGCTAAGTGCCTTTGAAGGGCTACCAGGCTTGAATAGTCCATTCACAATAGGCTGGCTAGACTGAGGCCTTGGCTACACTTGCGAGTTGCAGCGCTGTAAAGCCGCCCCCAGCGCTGTAACTCACTCCCCGTCCACACTGGCAAGGCATTTGCAGTGCTGTATCTCCTTGGTTGCAGCGCTGCATGTACTCCACCTCTCCGAGAGGAATAGCAAGTGCAGCGCTGCCGCTGCAGCGCTGCGGCACCAGTGTGGCCACCCAATGCACTGTGAATGGCCTCCAGAATTATTCGACAGTATCCCACAATGCCTGTTCTAGACACTCTGGTCATCAGTTCAAACTCTACTGCCCTGGCCTCAGGTAACCAACCATGTGACCGACCCTTTACATTCCCTGGGAATTTTAAAAATCCCCTTCCTGTTTGCTCAGCCCGGCATGGCGTGGAGTGCTATCAGCAAATCTTTCCAGGTGACCATGCCTCCACGCGCCAAGCGAGCCCCAGCATGGAGCAATGGCGAGTTGCTGGACCTCATCAGTGTTTGGGGGGAGGAAGCTGTACAGTCCCAGCTGCACTCCAGCCGTAGGAATTACAATACCTTCGGGAAGGTATCAAAGGACATTATGGAAAGGGGCCATGCCTGGGACGCCCTCCAGTGCAGGATTAAAGTCAAGGAGCTGCAGAGTGCCTACCGCAAAGCCCGCAACGCAAACGGCCACTCGGGTGCTCCCCCTGCGACCTGCAGATTCTACAAGGAGCTGGATGCGATACTTGGGGTTAACCCCACCTCCACTCCAAGCACCACCATGGACACTTCAGAGCCGGTGTGGGGGGGGGGGAAGGAGGAGGAGGAAGAGGAGGAAAACGGGAGTGATGGTGGTGGGCCGGATGGAGACACCCCAGAATCCCTGGAGCCATGCAGCCAGGAGCTCTTCTCGAGCCAGGAGGAAGGTAGCCAGTCGCAGCGGCCGGTATTTGGTGGAGGACAAACAGAAGAGCAGGTTCCTGGTAAGCGTTTTTTTTTTTTTTCGGGAAGGAATTTTTTCGGTGCGGGCTCTTTGGGAGAGGAGGGTTAAGCATGCATGCCTAGATGCGGTATAGTGCATTGATGTGGTTTATCATATCGCGGTAATCAGCCTCGGTAATCTCTTCAAATGTCTCATCCAGAATGTGTGCAATGTGCTTGCGCAGGTTTATAGGGAGAGCCACCGTGGTCCTTGTCCCAGCCAGGCTAACGTGTCCACGCCACTGTGCCGCGAGGGGCGGGGGGACCATTGCTGCACACAGGCAAGCTGCATATGGGCCAGGGCGGAAGCCACATTGCAGTAGAAGACCCTCCCTTGCTTCCCAGGTCACCCTCAGCAGCGAGATATCGTCCAGGAAGAACTCCTGTGGAAAATGTTGGGACAGTGTTCAGTGTAGGTGCCCCCTGAAGCTGTTGGCTCTCCCCAAGGCACAGAAACCCAGAGGACAGTGCAGCCCTGAAACAATCAGTCCCCATTACTCACCATTTTGAGGCTCCCGTGGAATATGTGTGCTCTGTTTCGGATGGGAAAATTATGCTATTGTGTAGACTCTGTGTGTTTTCTACTCCTTAAGTGTGGGGGGAAGCATTACTCTGTCTGGTATAAACAATGCTGCCTCTGTTAAATGTTACGTTTTGCCTATACAGCTGCATCAACCTTGAGACCTCAGCCGTCCCTCTTATCGCCTGCTCAGAGACTGCAAAGACTCAGGAAGAGACTGCGAAAAAGCAAAGAAGACATGCTGCAAGAAGTGATGCGGCAATCTATTAAAGAGAACGAGAAGGCACAGGACTGGAGGAAAACGCAGTGCACCGGCGGCAAAGCACCACGCACCGGCAGCAAAACAGTCATCAGCATCCTGGAGCGCCAAGCAGATGCTATCCAGGAACTGGTAGCCATGCAGGAAGAAGAGCGATACCGAAAACGCAAACGCCACCCCCCCTACAGCCCTTGTCCCAAAACTCTTTCCGTTGTGCCCCACTGTCACCTCCAACCCACTTTCCCCAACTTCCGTGTTCTTCACACCACCCGCTGCCTCCAACACCAGTATCTTCACCACCCAACCCTGAAGACCACGACCCTTACCCTCTGCACTCAACCCCCATCACTATGCAGTATAGCCATCCTGAAGTGCAGCACTCACTGCACAGCACACCAGACAGGACATACACAAATCTGTTATTGCACTGTTCCCCACTCCACCCCCTTTTTTCTTTTCAATAAATGGATTTGAAAACATTCTTTATTATTGCATAAAGTAAAAGACTCCTTAGCCCAGGAAATAAACAGGCACTGCAAGTCTGCTTGTCTGCTAAGCAGACACTGATTCCTAAAGATTGGAACTACTGTACTTCACTCCCGTGCAAGGCACCAGATATCACTGCTGGTTTTCAGCCTCAAATTGCTCCGTCAAGGCATCCCTAATCCTTGCAGCCCCACGCTGGGCCCCTGTAATAGCCCTGCTCTCTGGCTGTGCAAATTCAGCCTCCAGGTGTTGAACGCCGGAGGTCCATGCCTGAGTGAAGCTTTCACCCCTCCCTTCACAAATATTATGGAGGGCACAGCGTGTAGATATAACCGCGGGGATGCTGCTTTCGGCCAAGTCCAGCTTCCCGTACAGAGATCGCCAGCAGGCGTTTAAATGGCCAAAGGCACACTCCACAGTCATTCGGCACTGGCTCAGCCTGTAGTTGAACCGTTCCTTGCTGCTGTCAAGGCTCCCTGTGTAGAATTTCATGAGCCACGGCATTAACGGGTAAGCGGGATCTCCAAGGAGCACAATGGGCATTTCAACTTCCCCTACCGTGATCTTCTGCTCTGGGAAAAAAAGTCCCAGCCTGCATCTTCCTGAACAGCCAAGTGTTCCGAAAGATGTGTGCGTCATGCACCTTTCCAGGCCAGCCTGTGTTAATGTCAATGAAATGCCCACGGTGATCCACAAGCGCCTGGAGAACCATAGAGAAATACCCCTTCCGATTAATGTACTCAGATCCTAGGTGGGGTGGTGCCAGAATAGGAATGTGCATCCCATCTATCGCCCCTCCACAGTTAGGGAACCCCATTTGTGCAAAGCCATCCACTATTTCCTGCACGTTACCCAGAGTCACGGTTCTTCTGAGTAGAATGCGATTAATGGCTTTGCAAACTTGCATCAACACGATTCCAACGGTCAACTTTCCCACTCCAAACTGGTTTGCGACTGACCGGTAGCTGTCTGGAGTTGCCAGCTTTCAGATTGCAATAGCCACCCACTTCTCCACTGGCAAGGCAGCTCTCAATCTCATGTCCTTGCGCCACAGGGTGGGGGCAAGCTCCTCACAGAGTCCCATGAAAGTGGCTTTTCTCATCCGAAAGTTCTGCAGCCACTGCTCGTCATCCAGACTTCCATGACAATGTGATCCCACCACTCGGTGCTTGTTTCCCGAACCCAAAAGCGGCATTCCATGGTGCTAAGCACGTCCGTGAATGCCACAAGCAATTTCATGTCGTACGCGTTACGCATCTCGATAGCATCGTCGGAATCCTCACTCTCACTGTCACTTTGGATCTTAAGGAATAGTTCGATAGCCAAATGTGACGTGCTGGCGAGACTCGTCAGCATACGCCTCAGCAGTTCGGACTCCATTTCCCGAAGACAGATCGCGCTGCACAGAAACCGTTGAAAGATGGCGCCAAAGGTGGACGGAAACAAAGGGATTTCTGGGATGCGAAGTGATGCATCACGGGGCATTGGGACAGGACCCAGAATCCCCCGCACCCACGCCCCCCTCCCACAACCCATGGCGCTAGAATGGGAAAAGGTGCTCTGTGGGATAGCTGCCCATAATGCACTGCTCCCAATAGCGCTGCAATTGCCGCAAATGTGGCCACGATAGTGCGCTGGGCAGCTGTCAGTGTGGACAGACTGCAGCGCTCTCCCTACTCAGCTGCACGAAGTCAGGTTTAACTCACAGCGCTGTACATCTGCAAGTGTAGCCAAGGCCTGAGTGTAAACTATCTTGTGGGTATTACCCCTGTAGCAAACATATTTGTGATACAGGTATATAGTCAATATTCATAACTTCAGATACAGTGATGATGCATGGATTTAAATAGGATAATCTTATTTAGCAAATCATAACTTTCATTGACACCTTATATGACATACTTTGCACTAGATTTGTTGCAGTTGTATCACAGTGGCAATATCAATGATGTAAATGGTTATATTTCTATCACACAGCATCATAGGGGGTGCAGAACAGCCCTACCCCTCCCACATAAAGGAAGAAGCAATACAGCATGCCACCATGTAGAACAACCCACAGTCGAGGGCTATAGGAGCTGTAAAATACTCCCATCCAAATAATTCCTTCATGTTGGCTTCTAAATAAGACCCAACACTCCAGGTCTATCTCGTTTAGGCAGCATGCTTTTTGAGTGTTATTCATGCAATAATTTACTACCATAAGTCTCAAAAGAGGATAGTAACAGAGCTAGAACAGAGCCATTATATGGAGCTACATCCATTTATACTCACTGAGGCTCCAACTCACATTTTTTTGTTTATATGAGAGAAACAAAAATCCTGAACCCAAACATCCCTAAACTTTGTGGAGTTTGAAATCCAGATCCAAATGTTCAGTCCAATTTGTAGACCAAATACTCACTCCTCAATTCAGCCCAGTTCATTTCAGTCCTGGGTCATGGTGTCTTATAGACACCACATGTGGCTTTCTGGAGATGTTAATACCTTTCCTGCATGGGCCTGTATAAGTGTCCTCCACTTTGCACAGCCTTAATTAGTACCATGTTCAGAACATAACACAAATTGGAGAAAATATGCCAAGAAGTGTAACAGGTAACTATTTTCTTTCACACTTGGGAACCTCTAGACATCTTTTGAACTAATCTTTTCTTAACTGACTTTTATGTAAGGATGGCTCTTTGTGCTTTGATGGATGGGACTCCTTTGACCATATATAGCCATTTTCCTTGTTGTTGCTGTTATTTAATTTTATCTTTAAAACCCTTTTATTTAATATTCTTAATTTATTTTAATTTAGAATCAATGTTAGAGGTATATGGGTCTGATACAATTCATTATCTTTGTAACATGTTTGTAAAGCCTATATTATTCATACTTACATAATGACCGTGCATTTACATTTATATTCCCATCAGTCTTATCCTTACTCTACATCAGCCTAATCTATGTTTCTTTGGGTATTATTGTTCATAAAAATGTTAATAAACCTATTGGGCCAAATTCAGCCATGGTGTAAGTGGATGCAATTGGAATTGCACCTGCTTACACAAGAGCTAAATTTAGCCCTTTGTTCCTAAAAGAACATTAGAAAAAAATACCTTTACAGAATCCTCCTACATCCTTTCATTTTTATTCTCCAAAGAACCTACTGAAATAATTCCAAATTGGGCAGACAAAGCAATTTTCCCTCTGAAGATGTGCTGTTTTATCCACCAGACGCTGATCTGCATGGAAAGGGTGACATTATGTACTGAAACAAAGGTCATGTATAATCAGAGATTAATGGTGCTTAGCCTACCAAGGAGGTACCCTCAAATTCTCTTGTTGCTACCAAACCAACATCCTGCAAGGTGCAGAAAATAGTATACAAATCCATACAAATGTCTAGCAATGCTAACGAGCAGAATTTTTTATTCTCCAATGGATAGTTCACCAACTTGTTTTTGTAGATCTAAGCCATTCTCTCCTAGCAAGAGGGAGTTTTTATTCATGATTCAGTTTTTACCAAGCATGGGTCAGATCAGTGTCCAACCTTAACGGTCTAAAGCAATGTTTTAAGAATAACCCACTTAGCACAGTGAGGAAAAACATTTAAATTACTGTTATATGACTGCAAACCATTTCTGTTTTAGCAGGTATTCCAGAAACCCATGATGTAAATTTGAGAGCAGTTCAAAGGCATCATGTGCACAGATAGTATTATAAATGCAAAGCAGATTAGTAGCAGTGCAATGGCCACTGCGATGTCTCTTCTGGGACTTTGCAAACTACATATTTGAAAGGTCATGAGAATACTTTGTAATGCTCCATCTAAGAAAAATATTCACTCAAAATGCAAAACACCTATGCAAACATATTGAGAAAAGACTGGTTCTAGCACAAAACCTAGACTTAAACTGAATGCAGTGGTATTTAACTCATTCCATGCTAAACCCCACTACTGTACTGCAATAAACAAAGGAGAATAAAGGAGCTATGATCTTCAAAGAGGAAAATGGGTGGATAGTGCAAATTGTTTTCTGAATTTTTGCAAATACAGTAAATTCCTGTTCACTGCTACTTTGAGATTTTATTGAACAGTTCTAGAAATAATTACAGAATTTATGACAAACTGACACTTTGCAAATATGATCTAGTATGACCCCTTGTAATCCTTTCTGATACTAAGTATGGCCAGGTTCAGGAGACACAATATTCCTTTGGTTACGATACTTCCTAACTAAGGTCCAGATTTGATAACCTTGTTCATGTTGAGTAATATCTTACTCCAACAACAGGAGAAAGCAATGGGACAATGTGGTAAGAATCAACATGAATAAGAATAGCAAAATCTGACTCCCAATAAAATGGCTTGAGTTCCCATTTAATGGCTCTCACCCAAAAGCACTGGGCTTTATGAAAATTAAATGAAATAAATAAATAAAGAGCCTGGCTCACCACACCTAATTTGAACAAGAGATAAATACAGGAATTACTTTGGGGGAGTTCTATGGCCTGTGTTATATAGAAGGTCAGACTACATGATCACAGTGGTCCCTTCTGGCCTTCGAATCTATGAATACTGAATCCTTCGTGGACTGAAACAAGAAGTTCACACCTGTGAATGAGCAACATAAACAATGGTATCAGTATCAACAGGGGATGGGACATGCACAAATGGAAATGAGGATGCAGTAAAAGATACATTGAACAGGAGCTCTGCAGCCTGGGAACAGCTGGATGTTAAAGATGTCGGAACTTAGACTGAAATGGATAGTCACCTCTGAGAAACAGCAGTGTCAGTTCATGTTAGGAGATATCTGTCTTGTGCAAGGGCCTTCCAGTTAGACCAGGGGTCTCAAACACGCGGCCCGAGGGGTTATTTTCTGCGGCCTGCGAGCTCCTTGCAGCCCCCGCCCGCCCGCCCTCCCCCAGAGTTTACCTAGAGCTGCTCCTGCCCGACACGCACTGGGGGCAGGGTAGGCTCCCTGCCTGCTCTGTCCCGGTGCCGCTCCGGGAAGCCGACAGAACCTGGGGAAGGAGGGGCGCAGGGGTGTGTGTGGCTGTTGCTTCAGGCACTGCCCCCAGCAGCTCCCATTGGCCACGGTTCCCTCACCCCTCCTGCACCCCACACCCCAACTCCCTGCCCTGAGCCCCCACCACACCCCACACCCCTCCTGTACTCCCTGGAGGCAGGGAGGGGGCAGAGTTGGGGTGGGGATTTCAGGGAAGGGGTTGGAATGGAGGCAGGGCTGAGGGCGACGGGGGGAGGTGTCAGTAAATGTGGCCCACGGGCCAATGTACTAGTCCTCATGTGGCCCTTGTGGTCATTTGAGTTTGAGACCCCTGAGTTAAACTAAGTGACTGCATTGGGGAGGCAATGAGAGAAGATTCCCTGCAACAGCAAAGGCAGACTCTTTCCTGATACTGTGTCTCTCTTTCTTCTCCTGAAGGGACACTCAGACAGGGTAACACTATTACCAAAGTCCTCTTGAGAGGCAGATGGATTCAATCCTTAAACTCCATCACTAGCACTCCACAGACTTCATCACTGGCACCCTCAGCTGTCTCACCACTCTCCTCCTTTTCCTCGGATCACTCTGGCCTCAAGGTCAGCAGGTAACTGTCTCTCCAATGCAATGATTGGCTGTTGCAGTTATGGGGCTACAGGGTAAATGACTACTGCAGGTCTCTGCTGTTTCTGAATCCATCTGCCTTTCTACATCTATTGGGGTATATCCTCTCTCTGGCTCCTTTATGCCAGGAAAAAGTCCGGGGCAGCATAAAAAAGGTTCATAAAAAAGAAATCAGTAAGGATTTCTCTGGCATAGGCACTGCAAAAGACAACAATATGTCTATCCTCAAAGATCCTTCCACAAACTCAGAGTGGGAGGAGCATGGCAGAGGTAAGGCTGTGGCATGCAGCGCTGTGGAGATTCCAGGCAGTGCTGCAACTCATAGGCAGTACTGGGTAGGCTGTCGTAACTTAGACAAGCCCATAAAGTCATTTAAATTATACCAGGCATCTTTCCAGCCTTGGAAGCAGCCCAGGATTCAGAGGGCTGCACAGGTGGCTTAAAGCCACCTTCCCCTCTCCTCCTGGGCTGAAAGTTGTGTGCTTCATGTCTTAAAGGCACAGCGCAGAATTTTACCCTACATGTGTCTGCTATACAGAGTTCCAAAAAGGATGTCGTCTCTAGTCAAAAAGATGGAAGCCACCTTGTTTGTTTATAGCCTTTTGCTGTTCTCCCTAATATATGCTTGTTTTTTTCCTTTTAAGAAGAAATGTGGCTCCATATAATATGACAGTATAAATGCCTAGATTGATAGATACAGTGTTGTTGTAGCTATGTTATCCCAGGATATTAGATAGACAAGGTGGGTAAGGCAATATCTTTCAAGCTTGAAAGCTTGTCTCTCTCACCAACAGAAGCTGGCCCAAGAAAAGATATTACTTCATCCACCTTGTCTCTCTAAATTGATAGGCAGCCTTTCTATGCATCCAGATTTGAGCAAGGCTAAAATGCATATACATCTTTTTATCCTGAAACCTCCTAGAGTGTTTTACAAACTAAAACAATATACAAACTGAACACATGAACGTGTCAAAAGGGCCACTTTTTATATGCAGCCACCTCTGAGGTGGAAGGCGACAATTGTTTAATATGGCACAGCAACACTACATGGCTGTTTTGGACATGAAGTGATCAAAAATAGCTTATTGAATAGAATTTTTTTTAAATCAGCAGGCCTGGATAACTTGCACAAAAGAGTTGGCTGAGAAGATCTCTGGACCACTAATATTATTTTTTAATAAATCTTCAAATATTGGGGAAATTCCAGAAGACTAGAAAGTCCTAGTGTTCTGCCAATATTCAAAAAAGGGCAAGAGAGATGACTGAGGCTGTTTATATTGACATCATTCCCAGGCAAAATAATGGAAAAGCGGATATGGGATATAATTAATAAAAAAATCAAGGATAGGAATAAAATGAACGTCAGTCAGTGTGGGTTTATGGAAAATACATCTTGACAAACAAACCTGATTTCATTCATTTATAAAATTACAGGTTTGGTTGAAAAAGTTAATTACATAGATATAATATATTTAGACCGTGGTAAGATTTAGTACTGCACAATATTTTGATTAAAATTAGCACTATGCAATATCAATTTATTCCAGCTTAGTACTAATGTGGATACGAGAACGAATGGATATAAACTGGCCGTGGGGAGGTTCAGGCTTGAAATTAGACGAAGGTTTCTGACCGTCAGAGGGGTGAAATATTGGAACGGCCTTCCGAGGGAAACGGTGGGGGCGACGGACCTGTCTGGTTTTAAGATTAAGTTAGATAAATTTATGGAGGGAATGGTTTAATGGTAAAACATAGTAGTCAAGGAAAACCAAGAAATGGTAGGTAAATTGTATAATGGCTGACAGGGGTCAGGCTGGAGACTCTTGCCTATATGCTCGGGGTCTTACTGATCGCCATATTTGGGGTCGGGAAGGAATTTTCCTCCAGGGCAGATTGGCTGAGCCTCTGGAGGTTTTTCGCCTTCCTCCGCAGCATGGGGCAGGGATCTCTAGCAGGAGGGTTTCTGCCGATTGAAGTCACCTAAAACAGGATTGGGGATTTCAACAGCAGAGTCCAGGGAAGGGGTAGGGACGGTTTTATGGCCTGCAGCATGCAGGGGGTCAGACCAGATGATCATAATGGTCCCTTCTGACCTTAAAGTCTATGAGTCTATGAGTCTATGAATCAATAAAGTATAAATTTTAAATGGATTAAAAACTGTCTAACTGACAGATCTCAAAAAGTAGTTATCAATCAGAAATCATCATCAAATGGGGGGTATATCTAGTGGGGTTCTGCCACGATCAATACTAGGCCTGATGCTATTCAACATTTTCATCACAGATCTGGAAATAAATATAAAATCCCTGAGGATAAATTTTGCAGATGACACAAAGACTGGCAGAATGGTAAATAATTATGAGGACAGGGCAATCTTACAGGACATTCTGGATCACTTGGTAAGCTGGGCCCTGTGATGGGGCAACTGCCCCTTACTGCAGAAAAGATGTTAAAAGCAGCCTTAGGGAGGCTGCACTGGAGGCAGCCAATTAGAAAGGGGCTGAGAGGAGCAGCCAATCATGGCCTGGCAGGCTCATATAAGAAGGGCTGGAGGGCAGAGCAGAGATCAATAACTGACTGGAAGCTGAGGGGAGAAGACTAGGTTCCTAGGGAGTGCCAACACCTGGGATAGAACTACTGGCTTGCTGCTAGGGCACATGGGAAGTGGCCCCAGGACAATGGACTGCAGTTGCCACTGAGGGAGTGGCTGGCCAAAGATTGAAGGTCCCCTTGAAGCGGGGACACAGATTGTGGCACAGCCGGAGGGCAGTGTCACTGAAGAGGATACCACAGTCCTGGTAGTGGTGCAGATCCTGGAACAAAAGAGACAGTGGTGAGCCACCACCAGGGGAGGGTGCTCTGCTGAATAGAGCTAATTCCCATGACCCCCGGCAGGAGGCGCCAGAGTGGTGAGTGGCACCCTATCACAGACCCATTTAAACAAAAGGTGTTTTAATACAGCCAAATGGAAAGTTATACATCTAGGAACAAGGAATGCGGCCATACCTACAGAATGGAGAATGGTAGCCTGGAAAGCTATGGCACTAAGAAGAATTTAGGGGTCACTGTGGTCAACATGAACTCCCAGTGTGATACTGTGGCCAAAAGGGCTTATGTGATCATTGGCTGTATAAAGAAGGGAACAGTGAGTAGGAGTATGGAAGTGCTTTTACCTCCGTATAAAGCATTGGTGAGACTGATGCTAGAATACTACATATAGTTCTGGTATCCACATTTTTAAAAAAGGATGTTGAAAAATTGGAGATGGTGCAGAAAAGAGACAGAAATTATTTGAGGACTGAAGAAAATGCCTTACAGTGAGAGGCTTCAAGAGCTCAATCTGTTTAGCTTTTTAAAGAAAAGACTGAGGTGACTTGTTTAGTGTGTATAAGTACCTTCAAGGGAGAAAATGCAGGGAATAAAAGGGCTCTTTAACAGAGAAAGGCATAGCAAGAACCGAAAATTGTCTGGCTGGAAACTGAAGCCAGACAAGTTCAAATTAGAAATAAGAAACACATTTTTAACCATCAGGGTGATTAATGATTGGAACTCCCTACCTAAGAAAGTGATGCATTCTCCATCTCTCAATGTGTTCAGATCCAGAGTGGGTGCCTTTTGGGAAGATATGCTTTAGCCAGACACAAGTTATTGGGCTTAAAACAGAGATAACTGGGTGAAATTTAATGGGAGATCAGGAGATCAGACTAGATGATCTAAATGGTCCCTTTTGGCCTTAAAATCCATGAATCAATTAAAACAATTGCAGGTGTATATTAGGATATAATTACCCCAGCTGTATTCCTGTATACAGGAATTTAATGATTCTGCTCTCATGAAAAGCATCATGAGATCTTTTAATGACAGTGCTGCCAAATCTTGTGATGTTTTCCTGTAATTTTTGCAGTTTTTAGTATTTTTGTTAAAGCCCAGCTCCTGAAGAAGTCGTGTGATTATGTAAAAATCCTATATTTCGTTAAAAAAAATAAGTTTCTGGCACATATGGTTTCAGAGTAAAGCTAGAAAATGTGAATCTGAAGGTTCAAATATACCTCATATATATTATTTTTAAAAAACTCCCATGATTCTAAAGCCAATCTCATGATTTTTGCGGGGCCCAACTAATGATTTTTGAATGCTTGGGAGTGGCAATACCCAAGTCAACACAAATGGTTAGAAGCTTAATTTTACATCTTGGCTTTCATTTGGCACCTTCAGCAGTTGAGTGGGCCACTAGCACCTTAATATAACATTGATTCACCACAAACTCAGGGCGAGATGAGTGCCACCTGCTGAATCACCAAAATCACTTTCTATGGGAACTAGTATTTACAGATTAAACTGTACTTTTTTCAGTAATATATAACTAGACACAAAAGCAAATCAACTGAACAATGAATAGATCGTTATCAACTCAGTAAAACTCAAGAGCCAACTAAGCATCTACTTGATATCCAGCCCTGGCTTCCCCTTTTCACCTTGTAAGGAATGTATTTCCCTCTTGATACACATGTTTAAATCCCACCACTAATGACAACTGGGCTGGCAATTATACATTTACACCCTGGGAGACTTAACCCATAAGGACAGCAATTCCATGAAAGGTAGAAGAGCAGTTTTAGTAACATAATTCTGCAAGAGTCGCTCATGCAGAGTTTTGCAAAAGTTGAACAAATATGTTTCAAAAGTATGCCAGTGTTTTAGAAATTAGTCATACAGGAGCAAACATCGTGCATGGCTTTATAAACAAATTAAAGTGTCAGCTCTATTCACTGTTACGCAAACGGTTTGAACATATTTGCAAAATGGACTGCATGGGAATTTATTCTCAGCAAACAGTTTGTAGACATTAGCAAATTAATTTTCCCATTGTCTCATAGGGTTTAATCCAAAAAGGAGTCACCATTTCTGCTGCCTTTTAGGGGACTGGTGAGTAAAATCAGATTGAGTAAATGAAGAATGTGCTATATATCTGCTTTTCTTATTCATTGATGTTGCTGGTTCAATACTACTACCTTGCTAATCTGATGTCAAGGACAGATCTCTCTAATATCACTGGCTCAACCCCTCTAATTTGTGTAGCATAATTTGTCTCTTTGCTAGGTCGTCCCAAATTTCCATTCTCTGACCTAGGGGTGGAGAATCTTCTGACAATTTTGAGGAGGCAGAAATTTACCCAAGAATAACTACAAAGCACATATATATACCAAACACACTTATCAGCCACGGGCCACCTAGTGGCATAGACAGAACCATATGAGGCATGAGTACAGAGACTCATACACCTGGTTAACTAACCACAGCAATTATACACTGACAGTACAATGCAATAAATCCCAGATTTTTAAGAAATGAGCTTTAACTCCATCAATAACCAAACAGCACAAACTGCACCAAAGCATTAGTCCCTTAATCCCAGATTAGCAGTACCATGTCCTTTTGGGGTTGTAGACGATTCTTGTGTACAATATACGTTTATAGTACCCATACATCCAAGCTGCTCCCAGGACTTGTATCCCAGAACCAGGCTGTGCCTGGGAATGATGTGTCTTTGGTACAGCATATGTCTCTTACCTGTAGCCTACATGATTCACTCTCTTCTAAAGTGGTATTTTCATCTCCCAAAGGGAAGAGAGCTGCCAGCAGGAAATAGGAGTGGGATTTCCTACCAGCCCTCTAATTAGTTAGGGCTCTGGGAGATAGTGGAGAATCAAACTCCTCTCCCCATAGCCAAATGGGGCTCAGTTGGTAGTGATGTGTGGAGTGGGGTCTCCATGCCTCTTAGTCTGGATTGGAAAGTGTAGGGGACAATTTCCTGGTGCAAGTACTGGAGGAACCAACTAGGGGCAGAGCTCTTTTTGACCTGCTGCTTACAAACCAGGAAGAATTAGTAGGGGAAGCAAAAGTGGATGGGAACCTGGGAGGCAGTGACCATGAGATGGTCGAGTTCAGAATCCTGACACAAGGAAGAAAGGAGAGCAGCAGAATACGGACCCTGGACTTCAGAAAAGCAGACTTTGACTCCTCAGGGAACTGATGGGCAGGATCCCCTGGGAGAATAACATGAGGGGAAAAGGAGTCCAGGAGAGCTGGCTGTACTTTTAAAGAATCCTTATTGAGGTTGCAGGAACAAACCATCCCAATGTTTAGAAAGAATAGTAAATATGGCAGGCGACCAGCTTGGCTTAACAGTGAAATCCTTGCTGATCTTAAACACAAAAAAGAAGCTTACAAGAAGTGGAAGATTGGACAAATGACCAGGGAGGAGTATAAAAATATTGCTCGGGCATGCAGGAGTGAAATCAGGAAGGCCAAATCACACTTGGAGTTGCAGCTAGCAAGAGATGTTAAGAGTAACAAAAAGGGTATCTTCAGGTATGTTAGCAACAAGAAGAAAGTCAAGGAAAATGTGGGCCCCTTACTGAACGAGGGAGGCAACCTAGTGACAGAGGATGGGAAAAAGCTAATGTACTCAATGCTTTTTTTGCCTCTGTCTTCACGAACAAGGTCAGCTCCCAGACTACTGCACGGGGCAGCACAGCATGGGGAGGAGGTGACCAGCCCTCTGTGGAGAAAAAACTGGTTCGGGACTATTTAGAAAAGCTGGACGAGCACAAGTCATGTGGCCGGATGCGCTGCATCCAAGGGTGCCTAAGGAGTTGGCAGAAGTGATTGCAGAGCCATTGGCCATTATCTTTGAAAACTCATGGCAATCTGGGGAGGTCCCAGATGCTTGGAAAAAGGCTAATGTAGTGCCCATCTTTAAAAATGGGAAGAAGGAGGATCCGGGGAACTACAGGCCAGTCAGCCTCACCTCAGTCCATGGAAAATTCATGGAGCAGGTCCACAAGGAATCAATTCTGAAGCACTTAGAGGAGAGGAAAGTGATCAGGAACAGTCAGCATGGATTCACCAAGGGCAAGTCATGCCTGACTAACCTAATTGCCTTCTATGATGAGATAACTGGCTTTGTGGATGAGGGGAAAGCAGTGGATGTGTTATTCCTTGATTTTTAACAAAGCTTTTGATACAGTCTCCCACAATATTCTTGTCAACAAGTTAAAGAAGTATGGGCTGGATGAATGGACTATAAGGTGGATAGAAAGCTGGCTAGATTGTCAGGCTCAACGGATAGTGATCAATGGCTCCATGTCTAGTTGGCAGCCGGTATCAAGTGGAATACCCCAAGGGTCGGTCCTGGGGCCGGTTTTGTTCAATATTTTCATTAAGGATCTGGAGGATGACGTGGACTGCACCCTCAACAAGTTTGCAGAAGACACTAAACTGGGAGGAGTGGTAGATATGCTGGAGGGTAGGGATACCATACAGAGGGACCAAGACAAATTAGAGGATTGGGCCAAAAGAAACCTGATGAGGTTCAACAAGCACAAGTGCAGAATCCTGCACTTAGGACGGAAGAATCCCATGCACTGTTACAGACTAGGGACTGAATGGCTAGGCAGCAGTTCTGCAGAAAAGGACCTAGGGGTTACAGTGGATGAGAAGCTGGATACGAGTCAACAGTGTGCCCTTGTTGTCAAGAAGGCTAATGGCATTTTGGGCTGTATAAGTAGGGGCATTGCCAGCAGATCGAGGGACGTGATCATTCCTCTCTATTTGACATTGGTGAGGCCTCATCTTCAGTACTGTGTCCAGTTTTGGGCCCCACACTACAAGAAGGATGTGGAAAAATTGGAAAGAGTCCAGCGGAGGGCAACAAAAATGATTAGGGGGCTGGAGCATATGACTTATGAGGAGAGGCTGAAGGAACTGGGATTGTTTAGTCTGCAGAAGAGAAGAATGGGGGGGTAGGATTTGATAGTTGCTTTCAACTACCTGAAAGAGGGTTCCAAAGAGGATGGATCTAGACTGTTCTCAGTGGTACCAGATGACAGAACAAGGAGTAATGGTCTCAAATTGCAGTGGGGGAGGTTTAGGTTGGATATTAGGAAAAACTTTTTCACTAGGAGGGTGGTGAAGCATTGGAATGGGTTACCTAGGGAGGTGGTGGAATCGCCTTCCTTAGAGGTTTTTAATGTCAGGCTTGACAAAGCCCTGGCTGGGATGATTTAGTTGGGGATTGGTCCTGCTTTGAGCAGGGGGTTGGACTAGATGACCTCCTGAGGTCCCTTCCAACCCTGATATTCTATGAGTCTATGATTCTATGACATCAAGGGACAGGCTACTGTAATGTCACTGCCTCAGCACTTCTAGTTTGCTGGGCTATTTCAAGAAGGAGAGTTTCTGAGAGTTCTCTGGTTCAGCATCTGCAGGTTGGTATGTTGATGTTGAATTGCAGCCATATGGAGCTGCATGTAAGAAGGCACAGAGGTGAGTGGAGAAGGACACAACAGAGGCACATGCCTTATTAAAACATATTTTAGTATAATTTTCACACTGAATAATGTGTATACCTG
The DNA here is from genome assembly GCF_013100865.1 of Trachemys scripta elegans. Lineage (NCBI taxonomy): Eukaryota > Metazoa > Chordata > Testudines > Emydidae > Trachemys > Trachemys scripta. Next base: position 52,287,657 of record NC_048301.1, on the reverse strand, counting down.
AAGCGTGCTGCTGAAGTCTACAAGGCTAGTAAACTTATTTTAGTAAGTTAGTAAGTAACTTTAAAATAACTGGCCATAACAAATAGCCACACTAAAATGAAGAACTAGTGAGTTCCACTTCCAGAAACTGGTCATTGCTGCAATTGCCATACAGCTCCGACAATCTAGTTTTTCCACTGTTTTAGTATAAGGATAAGAGCCAGCGTTTATAAGGGCAGCACTGTAGAGAATGGAATCAAAATCATGGTATAGTACATAGCTCTCTTAGATCAACAGTAAAATGGACAATAACACTTCCCCTTCAGTTTTTCATGTCTGTTTATAAATTCATTCTGTAAAGGCTCATATAATATTCTTACACACCTACATGTACCAATAATCATCTCTGTTATGAAATATGACTGTCAAGTTTAAATTTTAAAAAAAATCTGTAAAAAATAAGTGACAGGGGACAAGTAGGGAGGACACTTAATTCCTGTTCAGTTCCAGCTAAATTCAACGGGACTGTGCACATGTACAAGGCTAGTAAGATCAAAACCATCATGTATAATGACTTGACCTGCTCAAAAACAGCATTTTATTTTCCATGGAAAATTTAGAAAAAATGTTTTTGTTTTTCAAGGAAAACACAAAAGTATTGTGAAGAAAACTATTTTTTTCATAAAAAAATCCATTTATTGTGAGAAAAAAGTTGATGAAAACTTTTTGAACAGCTGTAGTGGTGACATTTCCAAAAGGAGAAAATATTGTAGAATGATAGCCTGGATAAGACTTATAATATTGCAGCCCTCAGACTAAACTGTTGAATACCATAGGCAGAGAATAGGGACTACTATGCACCAGTGCCCAAGGCCACTGCAGTGGCAGAGAACTGATTTGGTGAGATATAACAAGATGATCCTAGCAAGCGACACATGCCCTATGCTTTTCATTTTGTTTTGTTCCAGGTTTTTAAATCATGCACATGTGGAAGGAAACATCTCCAGGTTCTTCATTCCATTCTATTTTCCACACCAGCTAAGAAAGAAATACCAGTCATTTTCATCCAGGAGGCTGATTGTTGGTTGATTCAAAAGATTGACAAGAACCAAAGCAGAATGTTACCTAAAGTAAGTGGTTTGTTTTCATTATTTAAGATAGTGGAATTAAATTCACTCAACCCTAACATTACAAGATAATTAAGCATTATGCATGTGAAGTGGAAGAGTGTATGTATTCTGTGTTCTTTGCTTTTCATAAGATTTGCCTTAATATTCAGATTTTTTAACTAGAGTGTATGGTAGTTATTGCTTGCTTTGTTAGCTTGTTGTTTCTGATTTCTCTGTTCAATTAACCTTGGGGACCATATCTGCAATATAGATCAGAGTGATTCCCGTAAGTCTCAGTGCATGCATTTTCCTACTCATTCTTCCATGAAAAGGGGAATGTGTAGTATACCTTGCACAGAAGAAGCCAGAGACACCGTGCCCTTTAAACTGCAGACTGTCTGTGGGTGTCCCTTGCCTCTTTTCTACCACCTGGATCCCAGTGGCCCCTGAAAGCACTGCAGTTTCCAAAACTCTTCTTCTGACAAGTCTACTCTTACGATGATTGACTGTGGTTCTCATGCCCTCCCTTACACCATCTCCGCCTTTCTTATTTCCCAGAGCTGGAAACCTACAGGCTTCCATAGGGTCAGTGTGCTGAACTCTTGCCCCCGAAGGCAAAATTTCCTATTTCCACAGGCACAAGCTCTGTTCTGCCTTTACAGTTTGTCTCACATATTGAATTTTTTTGTTGTTGTTTTGTTGGGTTTTTTTTATTTTTTAGTGTGCTTTTAGTTAATAGGGTGATCAGCACAAAAACAGAATCTTCATATTCACCAGTACAAGAAGTCAGTGTATGTTTTGTTGCAAACATTCACTCAGAGCCATTGCTATCCAGCTAGGCTGGAATTTTCTCTAGCTGCATAAATCGCCAGTAGGTTTCGTTTTTAAATTGGAAAGTACTAGTCTAAAGGACAGATGAAGTTAGAAACCCCAAAAGAACAATATTTTTTTTTTACATCATCAACAATCTACAACCTATCCTGGAAAACGATCCCTCACTCTCACAGACCTTGGGAGGGAGGCCAGTCCTCGCTTACAGACAACCCCCCCAACCTGAAGCAAATACCAGCAAGTACACACCACTCCACAGAAACACTAACCCAGGAACCAAACCCTGTAACAAACCTCGTTGCCCACTCTGTCCCCATATCTACTCTAGCGACACCATCAGAGGACCCAACCACATCAGCCACACCATAAGGGACTCATTCACCTGCACATCTACTAATGTGATATATGCCATCATATGCCAGCAATGCTCCACTGCCATGTACATTGGCCAAACCGGACAGTCTCTACGTAAAAGAATAAATGGACACAAATCGGACATCAGGAATGGTAACATAGAAAAGCCAGTAGGAGAACACGTCAATCTTCCTGGACTTTCTGTAACAGATTTAAAAGTAGCCATACTTGAACAAAAAAACTTCAGAAACAGACTTCAAAGAGAAACTGCAGAACTAAAATTCATTTGCAAATTTAACACTATTAATTTGGGCTTGAACAGGGACTGGAGTGGCTGGCTCATTATAGAAGCAACTTTTCCTCTCCTGGAATTGACACCTCCTCATCAATTATTGGGAGTGAACTACATTCACCCTGATTGTATTGGCCCTGTCAACACTGGTTCTCCACTTGTGAGGTACTCCCTTCTCTTCATGTGTCAGTATAACAATGCCTGCATCTGTAATTTTCACTCCATGCATCTGAAGAAGTGGATTTTTTTACCCACGAAAGCTTATGCCCAAATAAATTTGTTAATCTTTAAGGTGCCACAGGACTCCTTGTAATTTTTTCACTATCATTCAGGACATACTTTTGTATGTGATCTGATATGAATTTATATCTGGAACAATATTATCCTATCAACAATAGGTACAGGCCTAGAGAGCAGCAATTTTGTAGTGGAGAGGTAAAGAAACAGGTGCTGATTGAAACTACAGTAGATCAAAGTGCACTAGGGAATACTTAGGGAATGGTAGCAGGGTCCACACAGACAGCTGGTGTGTGGCAGGCTAGAGTGCTATAGATTTACACACCAGTTTGCCACACACTGTCTCTCCATTTAGTCAAGCCCAGAACTTATTGAGGGGTGCCACTGGCCAGCTGGCAAGCTTCTAGCACTTGCCACTGAACAGTGTACAGTGAAGAAGGGTGAAAATGCAGGGGATCTGACAAGATAGATCTTGGGCAGACCTGAGGAAAGAGTATTAGGAAAGTAGCCGAAGCAGCTCAGCAGCAAAGAAGAATTGCTCCTGAAAATGAAAGGTTGCAAGATAATAGAGAATTTGTGAAGTAATGTATATGGAGAAAAGGGTTGAAATGTTACAATAAGAACAGATTGGGTTCAGGTCTTAGTATTATTGACCTCTGATGAGAGAACCAATACACCCTTAGTGATATCACTTGATGTTTTCAACCGATCATGAGTGAGAATTTTGCCCACACATATAGCAACACTAGTCATATCCAGAGTAAGCAGTTGTGTCACAAATGTTTACTTTCATGCAAATGTGACTATAAGTAAAAGTTTTTTAAAAAAAGAATCACCTGAGGGGCAGTGGCTCTAAGCAAAGTATTTTTCAAAGTTTTGGTTGAGGAGTCGGTAGACATTTATACAAAGTTTTTAAAAGTTATAGCTTGTGTTTTAATCTTTCTAGGCTTCATTTCTTCCTGTAGAGTGTATGACCTGCCTGGTCAGCCCCCTCCACCCCTTTTTTAAAAAAAAGAACATTCTGTAAAAATCCATCTGTTTCCTCAAATATTTGACATATGTATTGTACAGAGCATTGTGATTCAACTAGAACATTTTCTTTTCTCAAATGTTTTCTTTGCTTATTGATTTTTTTTCAAAATTAAATATACAGCATTTAAGAGAACGTGCGTATGTGTGTGAGGAAGAGATACAGCAATTTCGACATCACTTTCATTTCGGTTTCGCCTAACCTTTCAGAAAGGATCAGTACCCAGGGTACAGAGGAAATAAACAAAAAGACAAATGTGTGTGAGACATTTCTATTCAACTAACTATCAATATATGGATGATATAGTCCTCATATGTTTCCACATTTATTTCCCCTTTTTGCACCTTTTCAAGTGAAGCAATTTCAGATAAGAAAAACATTCAGTTTTTTTTTCTGTTGGATCTGTCTAGAATGGTGGTTTTGAAAAACTTGGCAATTTTACTTAAAGATAAATACATATGATTACCTCAATATCTACAGCATTCCTTGTACTCCATTATGCTTATTGTAACAAATGGATTGAATACAGTAAATACTGAAGTTAGCTAACTGCAAATCTTAATTACCTTGGGCATTTGGTAAATTTTTAAGTAATGATATTGAAGTCAATGGGAGCTTTGCATTGATGTCAATGGAGACAGGATGTCACCCCTCATTTTTAGTACCACAGTGTCTATATTAGAGGTTTCTAGGGCTCCTGTCACCTGATATCTATTGCTAATCAATAGGTTCCCATAAACTTCCTAGCATCTCAATATAAAAAAAGAACAAGAGACAAATAGATTTTCAATTGTGTGACTGTAATGGGGTTAGGGGAATACTCAGGCACTATTAAGTAGAATTCTATTGTACTCCACTTCTTCCTGTACCTCAGCTTAACTCTTACTGAAACACAGACCAGAGTTCTGTCTTTTACCCTGGGTTGAACCTCAGGACTATTGTATGTGAAACCTTGAAAAATAAGTGTTAGTAGTTCCCAGTCAACGAGAGAGAACCATCAAACAGTTTGTTAGTAACACAAACATTTAATGCATACAGAAAACACTAAATGTAGCATAAAGTATTGTAAATAGAACTTGGAATACTATGATGAACTTTTAAACAAAAGCTATTAAGGCAATAAATCTAGTGTTCCTCAGACAGACTTCCCCACGTTGTTGTTATTACATATGTAAATGCAAGGTTCCAAAGTAACATTTACACTTCTACATCTAAACACATTCTCCTCTGATCTTCTTTCAAAGAGGATTTCTCTCTCAAGCTAGGTCTACACTCAGGTTAAGTCTATATCAATGTACCTACATCAATCAAGGGATAATCCACACCTCTGGGTGATGTAGTTATACCGACCTAAACTCCTGTGCTGTGTCAACCAGAGAGCTTCTCCCATTGACAGAGCTACTGCCGGTTGGGGAGGTGGATCAACTACACTGTCAGGAGAAGCTTTCCCATCTGCATAGGCATGTCTTCAGTAAAGTGCGACAGTGGTGCAGCTGCACTGCTGTGGCACTGTACGTGAACCCAAGCCCTTTGTCAGTGTGGCCATAATATGTTGCATATGACACGCGGATTCTTCAGAAGAATGTCAGTATCTTAGTTCTTTCAAACACTTCAGAGCCCTGTCCGCAAACAGTCTGGAGATCTCCACAGCTAGCAGTATTCCAGCTCCTGTGTTAATGGCTGCCTAATCCTCAGTTGTTGGTGAAACAGAAATCTGTAGTCAGTATCCAAAAGGGGATAGCTATTGGGATCAGCATATAAATATCCATTCCCTGGCCCTCTCCCGTCATTAAACCCACAGACTGCTCTTATATACTACCTTTCTGCTGATGATTACTAGGGCAAGAAGCCCCATATGTCCCACTACTAACACAACCTTCAGAACTGAGCTGAAATTATGCAGATTTGATCCCTCAAGGTACAAGTGCACCACTTTCCTTTCATCACACACCTGAGGGGAGCAGGATCAAACCCAGATCTCCTCATACAATCCCAGTTCTGTCAAGCTGCTACCCTAATCCAGCAACCAGTCAATAGAGCTACACTTAACACACTGAGTGAAGCTAGAGTGCATGCAGGTAACTCCCAATGACCACTGCCAATTCCCAGGGTTGCCTTGACATGTACCTTAACTTCGTATTTCCTGTTTTTCAGAGAGAGATTTGAGTTTTGCTGAACTCGACAAACTGGAAGGACACAAGCTACCACTGGTCAACCTCCGTGTTAATAAGCCATTCAACGTCTATACTGAAAAGACCATAAATGAGGAAAGTTAACAGGAGGGGGTGTTGTGTTATCTGTACTGCAGCCATCATAGTGGTATATGGGTAATGCAAGCTAGATGAGGAATAGAGTGGGTGAACCCACTGGATTTTACTGCTGCCCATGGGCCTGATCCTGTGAGGTGTGTAGTACTGCCTGGGAGTGTTCTGCACCATCAACTCCTAGGGAAATCAACAGGAATTGGGGATTGTTCCTACTGCAGTTCCCTAAATGAGAAATGTCAGTTTCTTCAAATGTATCCTTCCAATGACTGCCAATATGCCCCGTCTCCTCCTGCATCTGCCCAACCTTCACATCACCTTCCATGCCTGCTCTGACCCCCCTTTACATGCCAGCCTTTTTAGACAGTGTAGACAGCTGGGACATGTTAGGTCCAGCTTCCAGCCTCTGGTGTCAGGGGAGTACAGTGGAAATGAGAGCAGGGGGAGTTTCCCTTTAGTAGTGTTAGAAAGCCCTGTAGGCAGCAAAGGGGAAGTACACTTAAGGGGGTTGATTAATTAGGCTGAATCAAAGCAGTAGGAGACACGTACAAAGTCAGTTTTGCAGGATGCAGCACTCTGGGCTCAGTCTGGGGTAATAGACTTTTCCTGCTGGTCACCAGTCGCTGGGGTATCCATCCTCCCAGCCATCGGCTGGGTCCCCAAGTCCTCTCTCCAGCCCTCTGCAAAACACACTCCCTCTCCCCTCACCTCGTTAAACCAGTAACACCCAGGGAAACTGAGTCCCACCCCCTCTGTATGCAAACCATTGAAACTCCATAGAAAACAAGAAAACCCCCCCACTTCGTCACACAGTGAAGTACGCTTGACAGGAAGTATTTGAATTTGAAGCCATGCCATTTTGTAAAGTTAGATATAATTATTATTATTATTATTTACTTTCTACCATTCTCCTGGTATCGGTCCCAGAGCACAAGTTCTGCTGCCATTAGGATGCATATATAGGTGTTGCAGATATTGCAACTGTATGCAATGTCTGAGGGAATCAGATTGCATTAAGTTTGTGAATGGTTTATGGATAGCTGTGGGCCAGGGATTTCATGCAACTCTGGGGAGTGGGGAACTAAAACAATGGGAAGTGTGATTACCATGAATCACTCAGACTGTGAACACTGCCAAAGAGGTACCACCGCCCTGGGGAGTCTTACATATACTGTTTCCAACAGACAGAGAAAGGGCTTTTTGTATAAAAATACAGAGCCCAAACTGACTCAAGACCTTCTTTCTAATCCGGCAAATGGACAGGACCTTCTGTCCAAGGGGGCCCTAGTACTTAGGAAAGGATGGAAAGACTTTGGCCTCCTAGGGCCCCCATAAGACTGATGGGTGACTCCTGGTATATTTAGTGTGTGTTTAAATCTGTTTTTTTTTATGGGGGGGGGTTGTAATGTTTTTACCTTAAGAATAAAGGTGCTTTCTTAAGTAGAGCTGTACGGTAACTTGTAACTGCTGGCACTACACTGTTCATGGCCCTCCTAGAGAAAGGAAGGCACAGGTTCTGGCTGTTAGACAGACTGGATGACAGTGTAAGGCAGGGAGCTGTGCAGATGTAAAATTCTCAGTCAGAAGGTCAAGATCCCTGCTCAGAGACAGGTGACAGCTGGAGACCTGACTGGGCACTGCTGAAGCGGACCTCAGAGTGGGGATAGAAGTGCAGTTACCCTGCAGTTGTGACAACGTACAAGGAGGAAAGAAGAAAATCAGATTCTTTCTTCCAGCTGTGCTCCAGGGGCCTGCTTCTAGGCCAACGGCATGTCAGCTTCCTCCCCCTCATGAAATATGGTATATTGATGATGAAGTTGGTGCTGCAATTTAACATCACAATGTGATGCAGACTTCCAAAGAGGGGCAAATACTTTGTCTGCCAAGCCAAAGTTGCAATGTTCTGTTTCAGTTTGACATGCCATAAGGCAGCAGGAATTCAAATTTTCACCAGAATCTCAGGCACCATAGGTGGCAGAATTTGGCAAAATATCTAAGCAGATTGGTACCTTTTTTAAAAGGACAAAGTGTAATTTTTCTGCTCCTGGGGGAGTTTTTCAGGTATTTGTTTCGAATGCCAAAGATTTTAGAGTATCTTCCTGTCTCGCACACAAAACAGTATTCATTTCAGTCTTATGTACAGAAACAACCTTATCCACAGGCAAGTCGCTGAACAAGTGAGGAATTCAAACACCACATGATGGAAGTCTAGAGAAAACAAACACTCAGACAAGTATTGTCAGCCCATAAACAACTATTATTATAGTGCTTCCTAATCACAACAGAACTTTTCTTGTGTGTCAACAGTTCAGCTGCCAACCCATTAGTGACCCTGATTGCTTCCACAACAACCATTTTAAATGGTATTATTTTTTATAGATCAGTTTCAAAAGGTAAACAAATGGTTGTACTTTGAATCAAACTCCACTAATAAATGTGAAGAAATCCTAACAAGTGTTTTATGAAAGAAAGGAACACACACCGGTGTAGGTTTGTTAGAAAGAGTAATTTCTGGGCAAGAACATGAATTAATCTATGTAATGAAAGCTTATGTTCCAAAGTGTTGTATTTAATATTTGGCATATTTGCATTTTGTTCATTGGATTTTCAGAGTGTAAATCAGAATATTTTTGATTAATCACATACTGTAAAGAGAATAGATAAAATGCCATATATTCAGAGTGTGGGACATTCAAAATGCATAGTGAAAATGTCCAAATATTGAAGGATTCTCAATATTCTCAGCACGTCTGTGTTCTGAATGAACATTTTATTTTCTTGTCAGTGATTCAGAATTTCCACCGCTACTCTTCAGTGACTAGGGAAAATCATGCCAATTGGGATAAAGCTTTATTTTAAGGTTGAAGGCATGAAATAAGCACTAAGAAGACAATTGTACACCTGTTTTGAAAAGTAAAAGGCATCTCAAATCTGCTTTGCTTTTGAAAATTTGGCCAAGGAGTGTATTTCAAAGGCCCAATAGCCCATAACATTATTCCCAGTGCTCTGTGCTGTATGCCTAATTGGGCTCCTACACATTTGCATAAGCATGATGCTTCATGATTAATGCATAAGTCACAGCATGGAGCCCTGTACCAATTCATCTGCAGAGCCTTTCTCCCCCCACCTTCATTGCAAACAACCATCATGCCTCAACTGCAATCCATCATAATTGTAGGTATGGCTGTGTTATCAAAAATCAAACTGTATACATTTCATCATACAGTCCGTACTGAAATGTAAATCTCTTTTGTCTAAAAAAAAAAAAAAGAAAAGAAAAAAAGTTAGATGTTATGATGCCTCTGGCATTTATACTTCCTGCACTGCAACTCATGACAGCATTTTTTAATCTTAAAATTAAGTGTCACATCTCTCGCTTTGTTCTGGAAATTGTACCAGATCACATGAAAAATGAAGACATTGTTAAATTAACAACCTAATAATTACTTTTCATTATTACTCTTGGGGTAACATTAACCTAGAGTGAACTGGAACTAGCTGCTCAAAAAGAGCAACAACATGTTAATAATTCAATACCACATCCACTCAGAGATAAATTAAACAGAAAATAAAACCCTCAAAATGCTGGTAAGGGACTGACTAATAAAAGAAAGCCAGCAAATGATGTTTTAAGGCTGCCAGGTCAACTTTAATCCAACCCTTTGTGGCTAGGCACTGCAGGCATCTTGAGAGACAGTAGGTTAATACATATTCTATTTGCTGCAATGCTTAGTGCTAACTAAGTGACTGTAGTTAGGGTAGCTTCACCATAAATTGAATTCATTTTAGCCACAAAGGGTGAAAATAAATTCATTCTAAAAGTCGTAGTGACATCTAAAGGAGTCCTCCTGATGCCACAATGTGAAATGTCAGTTATCAAATATGATTTATTTGCAAACAAAAAGCACCATGTCATTTGTAACACTATCAGTACTGTGGGTGAACCCAGTTTAACAGAGCTCAAACCAGTTTCCAACCTCTATTAGCTGTGGTTTAACAGTGAGAATTAAAAACTGTAACATTTAACACATAATAAACATTTTACTTAACTTATTCTGCATAATCTGTATATTATTAAACCATATGACATCATATTGGAAATTAATTTACAGGCTTCTTCATAAACATTAACTTAACCTTTGAATATCATACTGTCTGCCATTACAATGCCCAATGTTTCTTTTCTCCCTTGCAATGAGTAGTTCTTCAATAACTTCAAAAACAGCAGGGCATGGAATGGTCATAACTGGACAGGATGGTAACGATAACTGTGCAACAAGCAGCTAAAGCAAAGATGCATGGTGTATGGCAAATGATATACAGTGCCACTACTATGTCCTGTAATCAGTACTAATGCACTTTACCACACTAGTTCTGTGAAGTGTAAACATCTTCTCGGGTCCCCTCTGCTGTTTGACAAGTTACAGAAGAAGATTCAAAACACCAGAAAGCCATGTATAATGTCCTAATTAAGAGTGTTGCAAATTCCATTGCTGCACCAGCATTTTCTTCTGTGATACTGTCTTGTTTCTTCCTAAAGAAAATCTGGTTTGGGATCTTATGAAACATGAAGTGCAGGACAGTCACCTGACATCAGAGATTGATGAGAGGATGCCTCTGTCATTTCTTCTGTGATGTCCTTAGGCTTAGCTTTGGTCTGGTCTGTCTTTTACTCTTCAGTTGTTAGAGAAATGTATTGTATGGAGCTTGCTTAGCATTGCTATCCTTTTTTCCTGGAAGTACATAATATCCTACTAACTGTATAAATTTTATTTCCTTTATGACTATGCACAAGGGTGGCTTCTCATTTAAAAAATATGCCTTCTCTATCACATAGTTATATATACTTACTACATCAGCAGAGGAGTTTAGATTGCAGGGGATTCGTTCCTCACTGAGACACGAATGGACATGGACTCGAGATAGTCTTTCCCAGTTTATTTTTATGTATAATAAAAACATAGTCCCTTTTATAACCCCCACAAAGAAGGAGTAACAAGATAAGTAGCACCAAACATAAACATATATAGCCTCACTCCTGGACTGCTGCGAAACTTACATACCTATCTCTGGGTTCAAATATGTCAGGCCAAACTGCTCCTCTGGCGCTTCTTCCAGAAAATTGGTATGTCACCTAATGGCTCAACCCCAACATATATAAAACACTGTGGGCCATTAGATGACATACCAATTTTCAGCAGTGCCTGGAAAGTAGGGTGGCCAGACAGCAAATGTGAAAAATTGGGCCGGGGCTGGGGGGGGAGGGGTAATAGGAGCCTATATAATAAAAAGACCAAAAATCGGGACTGTCCCTATAAAATCAGGACATCTGGTTATCCTACTGGAAAGCAGCAGAGGAGCCGTTTGGCTGGAGATATTATCCATTGTCCTTATACAGTGCACATTCATAGTGCAGCAAGAATAAAAGTCTACCAAAGCCAATGGCTACAGAAGGTTCTGGGCAATGGAGCAACTGGCCCAAGAGACGCACCCAAACACACACACACCCTATGCTCTCTCATGAATATTTGTTCTAAATGCTACTGTAACATAAACAAAGATTTTAAAGAACAAAAAAACCCAATGAAAAAGTAAACAAAGTCATAGCACTAGCAGTTACCCTAAATAATATGCACACCACATTATGTACAGGTTCTCTTAGAATACCCAAGCCACATGCTGTCTTTCAGAAAGGTTAAAATACCAGACCAACTCAAGGGGAAGGTCAGTATTGGGAGATGCTCCCAATGTCGTCCACATTAACATCAGTGGACAAGTTCTTCTATTTCTAAGTGATCTCTAACTTATTCCTTCATGAGGCAATCCCTTTTGGGCCAAATTCTGTCCTGAGTTGTGCAGATGCAATTCCCACTTGAGTCACTAGGGGGATCTGTGCTATAGATCACAGGACAGAACCTGGCCATTAGTTTTCTATGGTCCCCGCTCCCTTCCACATCCCATCTTGCATGTACAACACTTGCAGGGGGCCAATAGACGATGATGGGCAAGTGCCACCTACTCCTCGTTGAATTTTGTGACATTTACCGCACGCTCACCCTGCTTTTCATGATTACCCTACCACCTCTTGTTCTCTTCCTTATCACCAGAGAGTTCCATAGTAATCCATCTCATCCCTACTTCTTCTCTTTCCCCTGTCTTTTAGTCTTTCTCCAATAGATCCCCTAAGAGCTGCATTCAGATTCTCTTTTTCTCTGTTCTGCTTTTCAAACCCACTTCATCCCCTTGGTCCCAGAACAGGAGGGCTGCTGCTGCAGGAGCTGTGTTTTCAAGAGTTCCTCCGACCATGGTTGATCTTGGAAATCCTCCTCCCCACTCTACACATGCACACACATAGTGGGAAAGGCTCCACAGCACAGAGATGAAATATCATAGTTTGCTACAACCACGAAGGGAGCTCCACCTACTTCCACCTTTCAAAGCCATGGAAATGGAACTCTCTGAAGGGGCTTCTAGTGTGTTGGATAAAAGGTGAAATAATCTACATGGGTGAAACTCTCCCTACTGTGAGTGCAGGTTCTCCCTTCACATTCAGCCCTAGGGGAGAACATATATATGCATTCTTTGAAGGGCTATGAGGTATATGTCACTGTCTGTGCTGTAGCTCACTTTAGGAAAGAAAGAAGATTGAGGGCAGTCAGTTTAGCACTTTTTGTGGACCCTAAAAGCCAGAAACTGAAATTTAAATATATATGTTCTGTGTTTGTGTGTATACATACATAAATGAGTGTGTGCATTTATGATTGTGTTCATTTAAAATATTAAACTAAAGATACAAAACTAAGGTACTATATGATGCCTATATTATAATCATTAGGGCTCTCCATGACTTTCTAAATATGTCTCCTTATAGATTCATGTATTTTTACTGCTTTAGGCCCTGATTCTTCCCCCACTGACTTTAATGGGAACAAGATCAGGCTCTATCTGCATTACAGTGTTCCTCTTTCCCGCTTTGTTTATATGAGCATTTCCTAAAATGTTCTATGTTAAGGTTAGAGGGAGATTTACTGCATCCTCTCATTATAACGGAAAGTCCCTCTGTAGTAAATATTGTGTAAGGCAGTAATATAGACGTTTTTGAATAAAACATTTTAGTTATTTATTTAATCAGTGAATACATCTGATATCTGATATACTTTTTCTAGTACGATACATAGAAGTTCAGTTTAATTTGATTACATTGACTAGATTTACTGTCATCGTCTTCTGCAATGAAAACCAGGCTTTTTCTATAATAGAGAGGCAGCACACTGCGGAAAATGAGAACACAAATCTTTTTCTGTTTGACTGTGAGAGTCCGTTCCACCTCACCTATAAATGGGATATTAATGGTGAAACCAAGAGGATCTGGATTTTGTGTAAATGAAAGATAAATATGTCAGGTTAATTAAGCATTATGTTTTTGTTCGCAGAAATCCACTGCTTTCGCTTTTCTTTTATGGTCTGCCTGAGGTCAGGCTGAGCTTGAGTTATGCCATTTTTAGGGTACAATGCAGGACTTGACTCTTCCAACATGACTTCTAAGAAAACGGCTGGCAGTTCCAATAGTGTTATTCTGACATAACGTCTTTGGGAGGAAAGGGTATCAGAGAGCTCTCCCTGTTTCGGAAGGAATCTATATTTTGTTTAATATTCATGTAGCTGGAGTGTACAATCATGAGCACTTAAATATGAACAATACATAATAATAAATCGCTGTTTTAATTACTTTGATAGCACTTTTTATAATCCCACTGACTGATCAGCCAAAATGCTGGTACAGAATCTTAATATCTTTTCAACACCACAGTTTCCCAACAAAAGCAAGATATCATTGACAAACTAACTACAATCCTTGCACATCAAAAATTTCTAAAATATAGAGATGGTTAGATAGTTTCAGTTCTGTAGCAGGCTTTCAATAGACAGAAAATCAATCAAATCCCACCTCTTTGGTTAAAGAAGTATCCACTGGGTCAGTCATTTCACATGGATCCTTCCTTGATTATTCTGTCTGAAAACGGCTTCAGTCTTCATGCCACTAACTTGTGCATAATGTGGATTGAATTCCAGAGCAAGTTATGTGACTAAATTCATTGCCATTCATTGGGATCAATAAATGCCATAAGTTAATTTAATGTGAAGAAGCTTGGTCAGTTGTGTATTCCTCACACTATGATAGCAGCAATTTCTGTAGTTAGACACTTAACCCTTTTTTATACTGTTGAAGGAAAACCCCAAGGAGCCACTGTTGTGTTGTTTATCTGTGATCTCCCTCTCATAGCTCCGTACGTTTAAGTCAGAAATCTTTGACAGTTGCAGCAAGTTTCCAGTCTTAAATGCACCTCCAGCAGCAGTGGAACCAATGTGGAAGGAAAAGGAAACCAAGAAGAAATTTCAAGCATTTCTGCTGAGGTACATGATTTAATACTGCTAATGCTCTCTTATCCGTAGAAATATTGGCATAAAAGCTTAGAAATGTATTGCAACAGGAGTAATGCCAGGGGAGAAAGTTTTGCAGTAGGAATTACAATAATCTCTGTGAGCTGGTAGGGGAAGGAGAAGACCCACAGAGACCTACTTGTGGCCCTGTGTTCTCTGCCTTGAAGTAATAACCTACAGAACTAGAACCTGGAACTAAGTGGGTTCTGGGCCACTGACACTTCTGAATCACCACTAGAAGCTTAGCTTAAGTTTCTGCTGGAGGATCCTGTGAAACTAGGCTTAGCAGGAAGTACTGCCCACCAGGACCTGAGTGGCAGCCCCTCACAGCCTACTGATTGGCTGATGCTAGTATTTAATCAGGAAGCCAGCATCAGGAGCTTTCTGAGCAACAATGCTGACTGCCTGCTTGCTTCTACTCGCGTCCCTGTTTGCTGTCGATCCTAGACTCCAACTTGTGATGCTGGTTTGTCCTTGATTTTGCTATCTGATTGCAGTCTATAACCTGGTGGCTGACCCTGACTTCCTGATATCCTAACCCAGCTCAGCCCCCAACTCTGCTATTTGCCTGCTACCTGCAACTTGATGCCTGAGCCCTGACTTCCTGGCATTCTGACCCAGCCCATTCCTGACCCCACTGCTCATTTCCTGACTGCACTTTAGCAACTGACCAGTACACTCAGGCTATCCTCGGTTCAGCTCTGATACTCTGTGAGCAGCACCATAACACCTGGCTAAGCAGAAGGTGTGAATCTTCTGTTTCCCCCACTTCTGGTTCAGGGCCAACTAACAACAGGATGAGCAGACATTATGCATAAACAGTATACATGGTTGTGAGAAATGATAACATTCCTTCCTGCTTTGGGATGTGAATCCAGAATTTGGGCCTCAAATTACAGTCTGCAGCCAATCCTAGGCTCTTGTTCTCATGCTATTTAATCAATGGAGCCTGTATTTCCCCATTTACATTAAATTCAAGAACATATTACCTTGGCGTGTCCATCATCTTGCCTTCTTGGTGTAAGAGCTGATTGAATACTTCTTTAGCACCTAGATATTATAATGGACATCTAAGATACAGTATAGGTAGATAGGTATCAGAGTAGCAGCCGTGTTAGTCTGTATCCGCAAAAAAGAACAGGAGTACTTGTGGCACCTTAGAGACTAACAAATTTATTAGAGCATAAGCTTTCGTGGACTACAGCCCACTTCTTCGGATGCATATAGAATGGAACATATATTGAGGAGATATATATACACACACATACAGAGAGCATGAACAGGTGGGAGTTGTCTTACCAACTCTGAGAGGCCAATTAAGTAAGAGAAAAAAAACTTTTGAAATGATAATCAAGCTAGCCCAGTACAGACAGGTTGATAAGAAGTGTGAGAATACTTACAAGGGGAGATAGATTCAATGTTTGTAATGGCTCAGCCATTCCCAGTCCTTATTTAATCCTGAGTTGATTGTGTCTAGTTTGCATAGTTTATTCAAACTCTTAAGAACATAGGCTATTTTTTAAAAAAATGTAGGTACTTTAAAATCAGGCATTACAGTGTCTAAATATGGATTTAAGTAAGTGGCCTGATTTTCAGAAGAGCTGAACACCCACAAACAGAAGAAAATGTTTGGACACTGATCTACATTTTTACCAAACTTTCAAATCTATGAAAGTTCCAGTCCTTCAATGAAGCCCATGAGCCAGGTCTCATAATACCCCTATACTTCCAAGCCTGTCCTTGACAGAAAATACCATAGGTTACCTTTGGTCAGACTCAATGGACTCTTGAGCCTTTTCATCCCATGATGTTCAAGGGGAGATAGACAATGTTTGTAATGGCTCAGCCATTCCCAGTCCTTATTCAATCCTTTGTTGATTGTGTCTAGTTTGCATATCAATTCTAGCTCAGCAGTCTCTCGTTGGAATCTGTTTTTGAAGTTTTTCTGTTGTAATATAGCCACCCGCAGGTCTGTCACTGAATGACCAGACAGGTTAAAGTGTTCTCCCACTGGTTTTTGAGTATTATGGTTCCTGATGTCAGATTTGTGTCCATTAATTCTTTTGCGTAGAGACTGTCCGGTTTGGCCAATGTACATGGCAGAGGGGCATTGCTGGCACATGATGGCATATATCACATTGGTAGATGTGCAGGTGAACGAGCCCCTGATGGTATGGCTGATGTGATTAGGTCCTATGATGATGTCACTTGAATAGATATGTGGACAGAGTTGGCATCGGGGTTTGTTACAAGGATAGGTTCCTGGGTTAGTGGTTTTGTTCAGTGATGTGTGGTTGCTGGTGAGTATTTGCTTTAGGTTGGGGGGTTGTCTGTAAGCAAGGACAGGTCTGTCTCCCAAGATCTGTGAGAGTAAAGGATCATCTTTCAGGATAGGTTGTAGATCTCTGATGATGCGCTGGAGAGGTTTTAGTTGGGGGCTGAAGGTGACAGCTAGTGGTGTTCTGTTATTTTCTTTGTTGGGCCTGTCTTGTAGGAGGTGACTTCTGGGTACTCGTCTGGCTCTGTCAATCTGTTTTTTCACTTCAGCAGATGGGTATTGTAGTTTTAAGAATGCTTGATAGAGATCTTGTAGGTGCTTGTCTCTATCCGAGGGATTGGTTCTGTGGCTTGCAACGTTCAGGAGGTCAGACTAGATGATCACAATGGTCATTTCTGACCTTAAAGTCTATGAGACTTCTACAGTTGCTTCTTCTTCATTGACTAATTCTTCCTCAGTCACAGTTCTCACCTGCCATGCTCTCCTACTGTTTTTTTCATGCCCACCACAGGTCTCCTCTGCGTCATCTTTTTTTCCTCTTCCTCTCCAACCCCCTTTCCCACTATCATGATCTCCTTCCCTATAGGGCCTAATTCAGTACTTCACCATTGACTTCAATGGGAACAGAAGCAGGCCTATACTCCCTCTTACATGGACAAATCCACATCCCACTTCTAACTCCTCCTCTTCCCTCAACCTCAGTCCTGCTTCCATCCTACCTTCCTCCTCCTCCTCCTCCTCCTCCACTGTTTCCCATCACAACATCCCACTCTGGTCCATCCCTCTCTAACTTCATATTGTACTACTCATTCTCCCTTCTTGTGGTAGAAGGCAAAGACCTCATCACCATTTGTAATATCCTCTCCATTGACCTCAAGATGATGGTGGAATCCTTTTAATACTGAAAGCTCCACCCCAATACCTCCAAAACCTTTGTAACAGCCTTTCACCTAAACAACAAAGTCACCAAGGAAACAATTGGTTACACTTTGTAACCAATTGGTCCAAAATGAGCCCTATCCAAAGTACTTGGGTGTAATCCTGGACAGAAGCTTGTTTTTTAAAGCTCATCTAGAAGAGACATGCAAAAAGGTAAAGCAAGAACTACCCTCCTCTGAAAACTCATGGGCACAACATGGGATGCTGATGCGCACACACACTTCAATCACTGACTCTAGTACCAGTATATGAAACTGCTGAATACTGCGCAATAGTCTGAGCAGGCAGCTCACGTACCAAATCTCTGCATATGCAGCACAATTCTGTGATGAGAATTATAACTGGAACATTAAAATAAACACCCATTCAATGGTTGCCCACTCTAGCTCATATATCCCCATCCAAAATCTGGAGAGACAGACACAGATCCTGAGTACAATTGAACCATGGCCAACCAGAACTTGTCAATTCATGAGGGCCTCCAGAATCTTCTGAAGACATGTCAGAAAGCCTTAAAGACTTTTTCAGATCAGGCTAAAGCTCCCAACACATCTTCCGGTAGCCCTGAAGCACACTGGAAAGAATTCTGGGACAACGTTAATGAGCAAAACAAACACTTCATTGTCAGCCTCACAAAAGAACTTCCAGTCTTTAACCTACTGGAACAATGGTCCACTCTGAACCATTTCCAAACAGCGCATGGCAGATGCTGTCATCTCTCACACCTCTTGAAGATGAGAGACAACACACAATGTGACAGTGGATACCAGCTATAAACTATGGACCATGTTGTAAATGAGTGCCCAGTTTGATCATTTGCTGGTGGCATCTCAGACTTACACCAAGCACTTCTGAACCAACCCACGGCTCACTAATCTGGACTTGGTTATTTGAAATAGTAGTCCCAACTGGGTGCTACCACAATATACATTTTTCTACTGCTAATAATGATGATAATAATAATAAACAAGCTGGCAGTTCAATAGAGCTCCTGCTGTAAGTATCATCCCATGGCAATATGAAAATGATTTCATGCCTGAAGTATACATGTGATAATAGTAAACTTAATCATGCAAAACCATGACACAATACAATGGAATTTTAAAGACAAGTGATTTAGTGGTTTTCATGGCACCTCTGACTAATTTGTATCCAAAGATTTGAGTATTTAGCATTAACAAGTTTAAGGCATGCTGTTATCTCTCCTGCCAGTTTACATCACTAGGGAGATGTAAAATGAGAAATGTCTCACTTTCCCTGCACTGAACCAATTTGAGGTGTGGTGTTAATTGCAAAGACTGGAGAAAATCATTAATAATTACCCTTCATTAATTTTGTGATGAATGAAGACTGTTAGAATGGATAGAATGAGGTCTAAGAGTAGCTAATCTGTTAATACATTCCTTTTAACATTGTTACTAGAAGAGAAATGGATTAAAGGGGTCAATAACTAACCATGGTTTTATCTGGGGGAAGGGGGAGAAGTAGCAGCCCCTTAGAGCTGTTTGGGAATTTTCTGCTGAAAGATTTTCTTGATGAAATATTTTCCATCATTAACTTTTGATTTTGCCAAAAAGTTAATTGCCGGTCAAGTACATGGAAATTAAATATTTTGTTTGGGGTTAGATCAAATAGAACCTAAATCTTTTGGTATGCCAAAAGGAATAGAAACATTTCTTTTCGGGTCAACTCTACATTAATCTGTGCCCACCTGAGCTACTGTAGTACCTTGGAGGAGTTGTAGTTTGGGTCACTCATTCTACAATATGGGCTGGTTCTCTGGCTAGACTACATAGCCCATCATGCACTATGGTCTCCCATCTAGTTTAACTGCTAGGATGCATTGTCAGAGATTTAGTCTGGCCAGAGATCCCAGCAGACAGAGGAGAAAGGAAACATGAGACGCCACAGAAACTTAAGCAGTTTAGCTGAAATTCAGTTCGACAAACAAAATGAAATGTTTGATTTGTGAACATCAAAATGTTTTGATCAAAAATGTTAAAATAAAATGTTTCAATATTTATGAATTGAAAGTTTTTGGAATTTTCAGCTTGGCAAAAATTTTCAGTTTTTTGACATTTCATCTCAATTTGGGATGAAAACAAATATAGAAATAGTGAAATTTCTTATGGAACAGCTCTATTACACAAATTTTATTTTATTGAAGAAGATATAAATTTCATAGATCTGAATTTCTCAACTACAGAAAATTCCTTAACATACTGTTTCTAAGTTAGTTAACTTTTTAAGATTCTTGCAGAATATGAAGTGTATTTTCACGGTAAAAATGTAATGAACAGTGTAGACAACTAAAAGTTTTGAGTGACATGGAAGTAGAAGTAGGGAGAAGAAGGGGAAAATGGGAGATCTTAGATGATTGTCCCATCTAAAAAAATGCGTATGCAGTGTAGTTACTAGGTTCAGTCCTAATTCTAGATTCCCAATAATTATGCAGCTATGATGACAGCCACTAGAAAGCATTATGATCCTATCGTTGTGAACAGTTCACAGCAGTGTATGAAAAGTTGGAATTCTTAAAACAACCCATTTTGGAGTCTGAAAACATGGTAGAAAAGTATCAAAATTCCAACTAGGGCTGTCAAGCAACTAAAAAAATTAATCGTGATTTAAAAAATTAATTGCAATTAATCACGCTGTTAAACAATAATAGAATACCATTTATCTAAATATTTTTGGATATTTTCAAATATATTGATTTCAATAACAACATCGAACACAATGTGTACAGTGCTCGCTGTATTTTTATTAAAAATATTTGCACTGTAAAAAACAAAAGAAATAGTATTTTTCAATTCACCTAATACAAGTACTGTAATGCAATCTCTTTACCATGAAAGTTGAACTGACAAATGTAGAATTATATACTGAAAAATAACTGCATTCAAAAATAAAACAATGTAAAACTTTAGAGTCTACAAGTCCACTCAGTCCTACTTCTTGTTCAGCCAATTGCTCAGACAAACAAATTTATTTACATTTGCAGGAGATAATGCTGCCTGCTTCTTGTTTACAATGTCATCTGAAAGTGAGAACAAGAATTCACATGGCATTGTTGTGGCCAATGTTGCAAGATAAGTGCCAGATGCGCTAAAGATTCATATGTCCCTTCATGCTTCAACCATGATTCCAGAGGACATATGCATCCATGCTGATGACAGGATCTGCTTGATAATGATCCAAAGCAGAGCGGACCGACGCATGTTCATTTTCATTATCTGAGTCAGATGTCACGAGCAGAAGGTTGATTTTCTTTTTTGGTGATTCGGGTTCTGTAGTTTTCAGAGTGTTGCTGTTTTAAGACTTCTGCAAGCATGCTCCACATCTCGTCCCTCTCAGATTTTGGAAGGCAATTCAGATTCTTAAACCTTGGGTCGAGTACTGTATCTATCTTTAGAAATCTCACATTGGTACCTTCTTTGTGTTTTGTCAAATTTGCAGTGAAAGTCTTCTTAAAATTAACAACATGTGCTGGGTCATCATCCAAGACTGTTATAACATGAAATATATGGCAGAATGCAGGTAAAACAGAGCCTGAGACATACACTTCTCCCCCAGAGAGTTCAGTCACAAATTTAATTAACCCATTTTTTTTTAATGAGCGTCATCAGCATGGAAGCATGTCCTCTGGAATGGTGGCCGAACCATAAAGGGGCATATTAATGTTTAGTACAGCTGGCATGTAAATACCTTGCAATGATGGCTACAAAAGTGCCACGTGAATGCCTGTTCTCATTTTCAGGTGACATTGTAAATAAGAAGTGGGCAGCATTATCTCCCGTAAATGTACACAAACTTGTTTGTCTTAGCAATTGGCTGAACAAGAAGTATGACTGAGTGGACTTGTAGGCTCTAAAGTTTTACATTGTTTTGTTTTTGAGTGCAGTTATGTAACAAAAAAAATCTACATTTGTAAGTTGCACTTTCACAATAAAGAGATTGCACTATAGTACTTGTATGAGGTGAATTGAAAAATATGATTTCTTTTATCATTTTTACAGTGCAAATATTTGTAATAAAAATTATAATATAAAGTGAGCACTGTACACTTTGTATTCTGTGTTGTAATTGAAATCAATGTATTTGAAAAACATCCAAAATATTTAATACATTTCAATTGGTATTTTATTGTTTAACAGTGTAATTAAAACTACGATTAATCATAATTAATTTGCTTAATCACGATTAATTTTTTTAGTTAATCATGTGAGTTAACTGCGATTAATCGACAGCCCTAATTCCAAACTTTTTTCTTCAAAGTTTTTCATAAAGATGATCTTCTGGTGTTAAGAATAAGCTAATCAATTGACAGACCAAGCCTGTTTTTATAAGGGCCAGCACTTCCAACAAGAAGAATGAGATACTAGCCAGTAAGCACTAAACCACCCCTTATTACTGGAACCTTTTGCCCACACCTCAGCAAACTGATCTCAGATGACAGAATTGATGCCACTTACTAAAATTCCCTATGAATTATTGAGGATAAAAGGTAGCATTTAAAGCCCTATGGGGCAGATTTACAAAAGTATTTAGTAGCCCAAAGATGCAGATAGGTGCTTAGTGGGATTTACAAATGCACCTAAGCAGATCTGGCATCTAATCAATTTGAAAGCTAATCCTTGAAAGTGAATGGGAGTTATGCACCTACCCTACTTGGGCTCTTTTGTAAATCCCAGCAGGTGCCTAATCTGAGTTTTTAGGTGCCTAAATACCTTTGTAAATCTGGCCCTATTTTCCAAAGCACATTACTAGAGTCTCTCTATCATCTTGCTTCTTTCTGCCTAAGATTATAGGCCCAATATAATCACCCTTACCAATATAGGTGGTCACCCAAATCGGTAAGAGGTTCTGTCACCACTTGCCTTTTAACTTCAGGGTGCCTTGGTGCCATGCAGTTATGGTTCAGATCCCTGACACCAGTAGGCAGCCGTCTACAGGCATAAGGTCTGACCCTGGCTCTCCCCAATCCTACTTACTCCTTGTAGAGTAACACCAACAGTCCTCTCAGTCTTGAGTGTCCCCAGATCTGTCCTACCCAAGTTCTTAACCACCAGACACTCAGAGCATTCTCATCTGGTTCATCACCCCTGAAGGCAAGGAAGCAGTTCCCCGGTTATCAGCACTCTTTGCCCTCCAAACTCCACAGTTTTCACACCAGAAACCTGCTTGAGGCAAACAAACAAAATGTGTAGTTAATAGAAAAACCAAAGATTCAAAGATGAAATGGTATTGGAGAGTAAACAGATACAAGTTACACAGAAAACAAACAGAGACAAGTTGTCTTTGGAACTGCTCCATGTCCTGCTGTGAAGCAGAGCTTAAGTTTATGAGCACAGTTTTCTGCACAAATACATACATTCATAGCCAAGGTCTCTAGACATAGCTCATAATGGCTATCAAGTTTAGAACAATACAAGTTTTCATAAAAGACGTTACTAGATATATCTGTATAATACAATGACAGTATATTATCAGGTGATTTCACTGTTTATTCTTGGGGTTTAAACCTTCTGTTTTCCCATTGCGGTATCTGAATACTGATTGTCACATCAAGCTACACAGGACTCCTATGATGGCATAGAACCAGTGTGCCAGCTCTATACCACCACCTAGCAGTATCCATCATAGGGGTCTGGCTAGACAGCAGTGGCACGACCAGAACACTACTGAACTCCAGCTATTCCTGGCTGCAATATTAGCTCCTCAGCCAGCCCCAGATTCAAGGATCTAAGTCACTTTCGCTCCCTTTCTCTCAGGTCCTGCACTTAGTAGCATTAAGCTAGACCTAAGATAGGAGAACTCTACCTTGAATTGTACAGTAACTCAGGAAATGCATTCAGGGATAATCACCATGTCCTCTTACAGCCACACTTTGACAGAACAGACTTTTTGTGTGACAGTTTTTTGTCATTTTGGCTTTTGTAGTCTGTTATTTCTCATGAGATTGGTCACCTGCATTTGAGGTGGATGACAAAGTTAATTTGATCTTTTACTGTTTCAAGAGTGAAACTGTGGTGAAGCAATTTAGGCTCTATTTCTGCAGACTAACACACGTGCTTAATTTTGTGCACCATGAGTGCTCCCATTGAAAGCAGCGTGACTACTCCACATTGTGTGCAATTAAGCAGGTGTGCAAGTCCTGGCAGCATTGGAGCCTACATTTGTAGCTTGCATACAAAGGAGTGACACTGAACTCCTGTATGGTAGTGCATCGGCCTTTATCCATTTTAATGATAATATTCCCTCTGCTGTTATCAAGGTAGCTGAGCACAAGAGGAGGTAATTTTAAAATTACCAATTGGAAAAGTCTGACAAATGTTTGAGTAGTTTGGACCTTCCTAGAAAACAGGGGGGAACAGAGTGGTGGTTTGTGGATTACCTATTATATATATAGGGAATAGCCTTCAGCCAAGATTCACTTTTTCTCCACTAGCCTCCAGATACCATGGCAACTTAAGACAGCCTATTGTCTCTGAAAAGTTTATACACATGAAAGTTTTATTAAGTATAGCCTTAAGTATAGTATTAACTATATCACAATGTAGCATAGCTTTCCTGCTAGCATTCCCAACAGTTGGCTTTGCTGTAGACTTCAGTAGAATCTATTTTTATTTTATGTTTCTCTTATAGGGTTTTAGATTTGTGAACAGGATAGAATAAATGCTACATCCAGAATACCTTTGGACTGTGCTGTGCTCCATGGGAGCTCACTCATGGTGCATCTCTGGAATTCAAGTGGCAAACATGTCTTCACCACAGTTGAATCTGATGGTCCTCATTAGCTTGGGGGAGCAGGAGAGTGTTTGAATCACAATCACAGTACTAGACAAGCCAGGAGTAAACCAGGTTGCCCATTAATGGGTTCAGGCTGCATCATTAAATGGACACAGAGGTGGAGACATCTGGGAAGAAAGTCTGTGACAAACAAACACTTAAAGAAATTTAATAAACTTGCCTATTTGTACTTAGTTTTTAAAGATTCAATATCCAGAGAACTGCAGGGAGAAACTCTGTTTTTCTTCTTCCAACCTCACATATGTTAGGCTTCCATACAAAGAACAATACTTGTGGTTTCAGTGTGGGTTACTTTTAGAATTAAGGAAAGCCAACCAACCAACAACAAATATAAAATATCTATGTGAACTAATGTAAAGTTTCTCTCTCATTCTGTGTGATCCTTCACCTTGAAACTTTTTGCAGCCTCACTCTGCCCCCACACCTGACAGAAAGGCAAACGTCTAACACACAAAAGTGTGGTGCCCTGCAAACAGAATACCAAAATGTATGTCAGAACAGCAGCACTGTGCTGGAACTTGACCATTATTAAGTAGGGAGAATATATACTGTATATTCCCACAATGAGAACAAGCATCTGTGGGAACATTTGTCCAAGGTTGAGTGAGATACAGCTATGGTGAATCTTTACTATTCACTTAAACATTATGTTTAGCCTGCCTTTCCTCTTTAGCATGGTGTGAAAATCATTTTCATACAATGTTTTCCTAGGAATGATAATGACCCCTACATATCTGCAACATGCACTACAGATATATTTTCCACAGCACCTCCAGGCTATGCATTTCCATTGTAAACTGAGCCTTTGAAGTCCATCTTCTTTCTGTGTTCATAAAAATGGGTTTAAGTTTATTTTAACAAAAATAAGCTTCTTTGTTTGTTTTGTTTTTGTGAACTTCAAATGAAAGAAAATTTTATTTCTATGGCTGATAGTTTATTTTATTATATATGCTATATTTTTCTTTAAAGAGGGTCTATTTTTAGACCGAAATCAGCAAATACATTAGGAAATAATTCAATTTAGTTTCAGGAGGCAGAAAAGAAAAGTAGAACTAGCAACTCATATTTAGAGTTATTTGCAAATTCCTACTTAGACCATTTAGATTGTACATAGTCCTCCTCCAAGCCTTCATGTTCTAGTTATATAAATCCCTCTGAACATTTACAGTTTGTGAGGGCTTTCCTTAGTGAATTTCTTTACCCTGTGCTCCTTCCCATTAGATTCCAGGGGCTAGTGAATGCTCATTCTCCCTCATGAAGTCCAAGACTAGAGGATGCAGCTTACCCCCTACGCACACCACTACCACCACAAGAAAGATTTGAAGTAACTACTAATAGTGCAATTGTAGTATATTCCCAATATCCCTGTAAGGTAGAGAAATATTATTATCCCCACTTTCTAGATGGGAAACTGAGGCAATTGAGTGACTTGCCCAAGGTCACATAGGAACTATACAGCCAATATATAGCCAAGCCAGGAACGGAACCTTAGTGGTCTCCCAAGTCCCAGTTCAGTGCCCAAATTTTAAGACCATCCTTCCTACTTGTTTCCAGGTCTGGACTGTTACATCTAGTTCTGCTCCCCACATCATAAGGAATATTTTGAAAAATTCAAAAAGAGCAACTAAATTCAGTAAAAATATCAGGACATGTATAACACCCAAAGAGAAAATAAGAGGAAAGTACAGTTGATACAGTCTAGGAAAAGACAATTAAAATTGGAGGAACATAATACCCATCTAAACACCTCCCAGAGCACATCACCAAAAAAGGGAATTACTTACGTTAGCTGAAAATAGTAAAACAGGGATCAAAAGTTGAACTCAGAAAAGTTCATACTGAGCATTAGGAAAAATGACTTTGTAGTGACCATGATAAGTCATTGGCAGTTCACATTGCCAATGAAGGTAGTTATGGTACCATCACAGTAAACAATTTAGGGAGATAACCTTCATGATGGGAGGGAGGGGGTTGTCCTCTCTCATGTAAGGGAAAGGAAATCTAAAGAAGTTGGGCTTTAATTCATTTGTAGTACCTACAATATGCAATGGACCATAATCATCCCTAGCATAACTTCATTGATATCAAGGACGAGTCTGACCCATTGTGCCTACAAAGGCTGTGTTTTTCTGGCCACTGAGCTAATGGTTGGCGATATTGTAGACCAGCTGTTTGGCACTTATTGCAGGACTTGGGATTCATAACAGAGACCTGAGCATTTGTATTCACATGTGTAAAATCATTTTGGATATGCATGACATAGCTCTGTTGCTTTTACTGTTTCAGTGCTCCTCCTTCTGCTGGGAAGAGCGCCAGTGTTCCTAGGCAAGCTGGATAAGAAAGGGCAGCAAGCACATTTCGGAAACTGACCAGGGAAAAGGCATTTTACTTTATTTACTGTTAGTGCTGAAAAGCAACAAGGAAGTGAAATATATCCAGCGCCATGAGCACGGGAAAGATGGCACCCTGGGAATGGAGTTAGGCAGCGAGCAAGGAATAGTTTCCAGGCTGCTGCCTTTCATATTATGCATTGCTTTTCAAAGCAGACCCATGGGGGGAAAATACTATGAGTCATTCTGCCGCTACTCTTCAGCTTCCTGGAAAATAGCTCCTGGAAATCTGCCACTCCTCCCCCAACAAAATAGAACCACTGGATTTAATGCTTAGATAAAACTTTATAAATAGATCAGATAGATAACCTTATAATTAAATTAGAGTCAGATAACTCCTTTAAGGAAGGAGGATAAAGAGCCTGATTCTGATCTCTGACTAGTGTAAATCAGAGGAAATAAATGATGTTACAATCTCAAAAACAAGCCCCTAGTAGTCAAATATTCCCATGTAGGGCATATTTTCTTTATGGCATGCAGATCATTCCCATGGACAATGAGAATCATCTACTTAGTACTTTCTATGTATCTTAGTTCCTTCTGACTCCCATAATTAGGGGTCTACCAAGTTCATGGCCATGAAAATCGAGTCATGGACCATGAAATCTGGTCTCTGGCTGCCCAACTCTGAAGGCAGAGCAGAGCGCGCAAGCTGCTGGTCTGGCACCACACTCAGCAGCAGTGGAGAAGTAAGGGTTGCATGGCTGACAATTTCCAAGCAGACAGCAAAAAGAAAAGCTAAATAGGAAAAAGAGAAAATTATAAGCAAGTTATCCAAATTTAATAATTATTGCTCTGCTAGTACTGATTCAGAATCATCTTCCAAAGGTGCTGGACCATCTTTCTCAGAAAATGATAATCATAATGAAGTTGTATACATGAACTTGGTCCTTCAGGAGAGGGCAGAAGAAAAGGCAAATGTTCATGAAATCCAGGATAAAAGGGAAATTGCAAGCCCAATAACAATAGCAAGTATTTTTAATGAATCTGCAAACTCTGGGATCGTATCATTTGACTGGAGAATTGCTAATATAGTACCTATATTTAAGAGATGGGGGAAAAGTGATCTGGGAAACTACAGGCCCCTTAATTTGACCTCAATTGTATGCAAGATCTTAGAACAAATTTGGAAAGAGAGAATAATAAAACACATAGAGGTTAATGATAATTGAGATAAAATACAACATGATTTTACAAAAAGTAGATCATTCTAGACGAAGCTCGTCTCTTTCTTAGATTACAGATAACAGATTTTCTAGACAAAGGAAGTGCAGTAGATCTAATCTACCTGGATTTCAATACAGCATTTGATTCAGTTCATGGGAAATTAAATCGGAGTTAAATTGGAGAAGTTAAATTGGAGAAGATGGGGATTAATACAATAGTCTAAAGATGGGTAAGGAACTGGTTAAAGGGGAGAATATGACAGGCCATACTGAAGGTGAACTGTCAGGCTGGAGAGAGGTTACTAGTGGAGTTCCTCAAGAATCAGTCTTAAGACCCATCTTATTTGACATTTTCATTAATGACCTTAACACAAAAAATGACAGTGTGCTAATAAAAATTGTGGTTAACACAGTTGGGAGGTATTGCCAATAGCAGAGGACTGGAATATCATACAAGAAGATCTGAACAACCTTGAAAACTGGAGTAATAGAATTGGAATGAAATTTAATAGTGCAAAGTCATGAACTTAGGGACTAACAAGAGTTTTAGCTGTAAGCTAGGAATTTAAAAGTTGGAAGCAATAGAGATGGAGAAAGATTCAGGTGCAGTAGTCAAGGTATTTCCAGTAGAGTTAGGGAAATATTATTACTATTGTACAAGCTATTGATGACATTTCAACTGGAACAATGTGTACAATTCTCATCTCCCCTGTTTAAGAAAGATGCATTCAGACAAGAACAGGTACAGAAAAGGGCTACTAGGATGATCAGAGGAACGGAGAATCTGCGTTACAAGAGGCGACTTAAGGAGCTTGGCTTGACTAGCCTAACAAAATGAGCGTGGTGGCTGAGAAGCTATATGATTGACCTCTATAAATACATCAGAAGGATAAACACCAAGCTGGGAAAGAAGTTATTTAAGGACCAATATTGTCACAAGAACAAATGGACATAAACTGGCCATCAACAAGTTTAAGCTTGAAATTAAATGAAGGTTTCTAACCACCAAAGGAGTGAAGTTCTGGAACAGCCTTCCAAGGGGAATAGTGGGGGCAAAAAAAATTGTTTCAAAATGGAGATTGAAACTTTTATGAAGGCAATAGTGTGATGAGAATGGGGAGGGCTCTGAGTTACTTCGGATAATTCTTTCTCATGTGTCTGTGTGTTGGGTTTCCCCCATGTGCTCAAGGTTTAACTGATCACCATAATTGGGGTCAAGAAGGAATTTTCCCCCAGGTCAGATTGGCAGAGATCCTGGGGAGGCGGGGGGTTCACCTTCCTCACCTTGGGGCATGGGTCACTTGCTACTTTGAACTAGAGTAAATGGTGGATTCTCTGTAACTTGAATTCTTTAAATCAAGAGTTGAGGATTTCAGTAACTCAGCCAGAGGTTATGGGCTTATTGCAGAGTGGATGGGTGAAGTTTGGTTGCCTGCAATGTGCAAGAGATCAGACTAGATGATCATGATCCCTTTTGGTATTAAAGTTTATGAGTCTAAAATTTATGAATCGAGACAGGTTTGACAGAATTACTGTAAAGCTTCAAAAGCCAGGTGTGGATCTTGTCATTGCTCTTAATTTGCTGTCACAAGCTTACAGTCTCATTTTGACAATTTTGAGGACCAAGCAAAACAATTGGGAAGTGATGTTGCTGAGTCCTACCATGTACTGTAAATCAAAAATTTCCAGATGGTAAAATTGGACACTACACTTGGAGGAAGAAGAACATTTGAGGTTGAATTCTTTCATATTAGCCCCAACAAGCTCAGTTAGGAACTAAAAAGAAGACTGAATGTTATGTTGCCTATCCACAAGGTCTGGCTTTCTTACATCTCTTGATCAAGTATGAAGTGAAGAGGAGACGAAAACATGTGTTCAGGCATTGCTCAATGCTTACCTGAAAGATCTAGAGTCTGAGTTATTCTCCGAAATGTATCAGTTTTCAGCATTTATAAGATATTAACCATGCAGGATAAGAGTGCTACTAGAATCATCTCATAATCACATGTCAAAGATCTGAGTAATGTTTTTCTGAATATTTTCATTGCATTGAGGCTGTATTGGTCTGTGCCCATTGCCAACTGTGAAGTAGAGCGATTGTTCTCTAAGCTTGTCTTAATAAAAAAATCATTTTTGGCCAAAAATGGTAGAAACAAAGCTTAATGCTCTTGCTATCATGTCAATTGAACAGGATTTACTTCACACACTGTCTTTTGAGGATACAATCACTGAATTGCAGCACGTAAAGCTCGCAATTTACCAGTTTAAATTTGAAGCATTTCATTTGACTCTTAATAGTTTATGAAGGCGGTATGTAACCTCTTCATTGTCTTTGATTTTCTTTTCATGTTTAGTCAGTAATATACATGACGATGTTGATTGTCATAAACTGGGTACTTTTTTGCTTTCATTAATACCATGTTCACAAAAAAGGAAGACTCCCCAAAAAATTAGCCCTGGTCTCCTCTCTTGTTAATCAGGCCTCAAAGAGTGAAATGCAACCACCACCGGGGTAGAGATTAGCCACCCATCAATGATTGAGATTTCTGGAGGAAAAGTGAGAACTGATTCAATTTATTGAAAGTAAAGGAGGATAAGCAGGTTAGTATTAAGCAGTAATGTATTTACAGTGGTGCATAATTTTAAACTCAGGAGGCATTCCATTGATCTAAGTTCCAGGTTCTAAATTGAAAAGACCAAACTCATTTTTATTGGTGATATAAATCAGCTAGCATCAGTAAAATTCCCTTCTCCCAGCATCCCTGGATCCAGACCTGTGAAGAGGAGATACCCCGGGGGTGGGCCTCCCCCTGCCATTTGACTTGGAGAAAGGAAACTGCAGAGAGGAGCCAGCCAGAGACTGAAATGGGCAGAGCAGATGCAGAAGCAGTTTAAGCAGGAATTGCTGGACCTGGACTATGTGCAAATATTTTCTACAGTGTTGATGGTACATTCACTGTCCTGTGCTAAATAGCTCTTTGCTCCAACCTCATCTCTTCCAGTATCCCTGCTTCAACCTCACTACACACCTGCCCTTCATTATCCCTTCATGACTTCTTGCTAATTCTTTGTTTCTTGTGCAGTGGAAAGCCCCTGCTCTTGATTAAATAAATTGAATCAAATAAAGGAAGAAAGTGAGAGTTAGAACTGATCAAATTAAGCAATATAGGGCCAGTATTATTATTGTGATATAGCCCCTATTCTCTTCACAACTTGTTCATTAAGTGATCCTGATCTCTGCTAATATATTTGTTCTTTGAACAAACAATGTCCAGCCCCTGGGTTCTTTGCAGACCATTTACTATTGGTGGTGCGTGATTGGTCATGTAAGTCACATGGTATTGTTGCTACTACCTGAGTGATTTAAAAAAAAGAGAATAATGTATGGCAAATAGTGAATGATAAATACTACTTTTCCAGTCTGAATTTTTAAATGAATAGCTTATTTATGCACTTTTTATGAGCCACAAATATTTCATAAATACCTAGAGGTTGTCAAAATGCTCATGGACTGTAAATAACATGGTTTCATGAACAGCAGTGCAGCCAAGCCGTCTTATGTTTTTTTCACAAATTTATTAAAGAATCTGTTTTCTGACATTTCACTGGGTCTACAACTTTATTTTTTACCAGAAACATTTTTAAAAAAATTACTACTAGCCTTTAGTTGTCTATCCGTGATAGTTTTTCCTCTGCTGAAGTTGTGGCTGAGCATCTCTGAGGACAATATCATTGCTAAAAAAGAAGAGGACCTATAGATAAGTAGGCAGCTTCTTGCTTCCACTGAACTCTTCAGATTTCTAATACACTCCATATTTCATGTATTTATTCAAGTCCCATAACTTAGATGCCTATTAAAGGAAGATCTAGAGACATGATCCTTTCTTTATAAAAAGAGCTATATAGATCTATATGAATATTATACTGTATGTTGCAGCTTATTTTAAAGCCTGGACTACACTAGAAAAGGTTTGCCTGTATAACTATACTGGCAAACCCTCCTGGTATCGGCACAGCTTATGCTAGAAAAAGAGTGCTGTTGTCAGTATAACTTATAGCAGTTCCCCAAGTGAAATCCACTATACCAGCAAAAGCACTTTTTCTGCCAAAATTACTGCGTCTACAATTTTGACAGAATCTAAATATCTTTTTTTTTTTTAAATCACAAGCAAAAAGTTTCTAGTGTAAACCTGCCCTAAGTCACTCTGCCTCACAAATATCTAACTACTCTTGGTTTAGTTCAGAAACTTCACCCAGACTAAGTCCAATAATAAAAAGAACCCCCAAACAGGAAACCTCAATGTTTTGACAGTGCAGAGCAGAGACAGCTGGAGAATAGGTAGGAGGTTTATGGCTTTTATTAGTTATTGTTAATTAGTATTCATTATTTCAAAGTATCCAAATCTGGCCTCACAGTAAAAAATAAGACACAGTCTGTGGCCTGTAATTTCAAAAAAACAGACATGAAACGACAAAGGGGATAATTTAAAAAAAATTGTGAGCAGGTATGGGAGGACAGAAGTGACACATCCCAAAGTTTATGAACAGATTTGAAATAGGTCAGCTTACTTTTTATTTTTAAGATGGATTTGTGTGTGTGCATGTGTGTATGTGCGCACATGTGTATGTGAGAGAGACAGAGTGCAAGTGCACAAGTGTAAGAATAAGATAGAAATTCATCAAGAAGGATGACAGAAGTCATACTTAATGTAATTAACGGTGTCTCCCACAATCCAGTCTACCCATGGAATTTTGAAAGGTTGCTATCCTGCCCCTTCAAAAGGATCTATCCACTAGGTAGTTTCCTCTTAATTTCTAAAGTATGTGACCAAATCCTGTTATGCAATTTTCCTTTTCTGTACAGCTATTCTAAGAAACATTTTTTTCTTTTACATTGCATCGAATCCCATTTTAATGCACCATGTTGATTTTCCTATATGCTACATTTCTATATCTTAAACTTCAAAGTAAATGATTAAAAGACAGCTTACACTATAGCAATTGACAGCAATTTAGCATTTTTTCTGAAGAATGCATTCAGTGGCTCTCTCTGCCCAAATGATCAGAGATACAACACCTTACTGAGGTTTCATTGTTGTAGATAAAATAAAAGAAACATAAAAGCAAGACCGAGATACCCTGTGAGAAAATAAGGAGTTCAAAAAAAAAAAAAAAAGACACAGTTAGTTACCATAACAAGGTTCTCAACTCAGTCAGTGCTTTGCAGTATTTTGCTTTTTGATATTACAAACAGGAGGGACAAGATAGGGACATAACATTATTTTCAATTGAAGCCTTTTAAAATGATCTTATAGAGCCATAGCTCCCAAATACATTAAACCCAATTATAGTGGCTTTTTAAAACACTGAAATGTTCAT
The DNA here is from genome assembly GCF_013100865.1 of Trachemys scripta elegans. Classification (NCBI taxonomy): domain Eukaryota; kingdom Metazoa; phylum Chordata; order Testudines; family Emydidae; genus Trachemys; species Trachemys scripta. The sequence continues at coordinate 52,254,154 of NC_048301.1, read as the reverse complement.
AAAAAATCAGCTCCTAATTGTTTAGATTATTAGGAGACATGGCTATTGTTCCAGATTATCTCACTGATTTGTTGTGTGACGTTGGCAAGTCAGTTAGCAGCTCTGTGCCCCAGTTTCCCATGTATGAAATAGAAATAATAACAACAACATTTGTAAAAATTCTGTGGGACCTTTGGCTGAAAGATACCAAGGGTCCGATCCTGCACAGTCCTGAGCAATTTGGCCCCAATCCTGCCAAGCGATTGAGTATCTGAGGAGGGCCACTGAATTCAATGAGACTATTCTTGTACTTACAGAGGTTTGGGGGCTTAAAGCCCAAATGCTCAGCACCTTACTGGCTCAGGCCCTAAATAAGTGTAGTGTGTTAATTATGAAATCGTTATAATTAAATTTTGTTAGAGATGAGCAAAAATATAAAAACCTAAACCCCAAAGCATTGCAACAAAAAACTTATCCAGCTAACATTTCCTTTCTTTCTGCTCTGGGAATATCCATGAGAAGATTGCAGTTTGCTCAGATTCTCTTTTATTCTGGTGAGAATTTCCAAAGGACCCTGAGGCTACTACTGAACATCCTTAGGTTCCTTTGGAAATCCCATTTTAAATAAATAATTTTTGAATAGCTTAGGCTCTGGAGTCATCATGAATATTCTAAGTACAGCTGTGTTATTTAGTGTGACTAGTCACCTATGTCACTATGATATTGTTTCTGTTCTCTGATACGATAAGAATGTAAGCACATCCAGAAAAAATATTTAAAATTTAAAATTCAGTTTCTATGCATGTGAGTTTGAAATTTGCTTCCTGAATACATTTTTGCCAATAAAATCCAATTGTTCAAAGGTTTAAAAAGAGTGACTGGAAAATTTCTCTAAAAATTCAATATAATAGTCATGAAAATGTATATTTTTATTTGTCCAGTTCTTACTATTATGACAGAAAGATGTTCTTATAAAATGAAGATAATGATGGCTCTTTTTTTCATGGTAAACATTAAAAAGTGCTATAAGGCCCCAGTTCAGCAAGGTTCTTAAGGCCAAAGATTTTAAAGGTATTTAGGAATTGCTGTGCTCGGTGTTGTGACACCTAACTAACATAGGATCCTAAATCTCATTTTCAAAAGGGATTTAGGTACTTAGGATCCTAAATCTCATTAATTGTCAATAGAATTTTGGCTCCTAAATGCCTAATGTTTTTTGAAAATGAGATTTAGGATCCTAAACTTGTTATGCATTGCAATGCTAAGTACTGCAACACCTGAATACCTTTAAAAATCTGACCTAAATACCTTGCTGAATTGGGGCCTAGTTGAGCAATTTTTTGTATACATTATATATTCCCTAATCAGACCAAAGATTGTCTTTTTCATAATTAACAGAAGAGGAGGTTTCTGGAACCTCAATTTGCTGAGAGAGAAACAAACACTCCGGCAGGCTTGTAAACTCCTTTTAATGTTTGGATACTGTACAAACCTCTCCAGAAATGGAATAAAAGGTGTTGTTTGGCAAAAGAAAGAGTTAGCAATAGCAGGGAACCAAATTTTGTGACAAAATATTTACAGGCTAAACATGTTAGCCTGATTTTGTCTGCTCTCTACCCATGGAATACCCATCCACTGATTTCACTGGGAGTTCTGCATGTGGAATAGGCCCCTCATCCATTAATTAGTTTCCCATCAAACAGTTTAGTTGGTCAGAATTATAAATACCCAAATGATTTCTGGGTGGACAGTGTTCCTCACCTTGTCAGACTATTTTTGATATTTGGCAGATACAGCAGCCAGTTTCAGTAATATTAAGGGCCAGATTTTGAATATTTATTTATACTGTACTAACACCTAGGGACCCCAGTCATGTCCCAGGACACCGTTTTGCTAAGCACTGTACACACACATACATTATAATAAAAAGACAGTTCCAGAAGGAAGGAATTTGAATAGATTTCAATGGGATTATCCATGTGAATAACTGCTAGGCAACATGAGTAAAGTTTTCACAATTTGGTTCAAAGCATATAAGAGCTATCTAAGAACCAAGTAGAAAAAACTGTTCACTTACATCCCCATCATCCATATCCTAATCAATGGGAAAAAACATCTTAGGTGGATAAATCACTGACCTGTTTATTTTTGGTATGTATGCAATGATTCACTGGATAGCAGGAGCCACTAGGTGGCATTTGTGATTTATTACTCTGGAAGCTTTGGTTTAAAAATATTTCATCTAATCCCCATTTTAGAGAGAACAAGACATTTAACATTCCAAGACATTTAATTCAAGAAAACCTCTTCATAATTAGATAAATGCACTGAAATTTCTTTTCTGCTATATTATTTAGGAATCCAATTTCTGAAGTTTCAATTCAAATCATATGCATTTTTATGCATGTACTCCCTGACCCCACAGCACCAGCTTACATAAATAATTACTTGTCTACAATTAAGCTGTAAATAATGCAATCACTCCATTCTTGTCCTGTCACTCTAGTCCCAACCACAACAAATAGGGCTAATCACATACTTATTCAAGTGTGTAATTATTCACAGTTAAACTTCTGTCACTTTCACCCTGTTTGGAAACAGTAGAACACAACCTGTAATTAGCAAACGTTGCTGCAGGCACTTTTACTTGGAATTAAGCCATGGCTTCAGCACCTATGTGAGCAAAGAGCTAGCTCCTTTGATCTGGGATCCTGGCATGGCTTCTTCCCCTTGGGCTATACCACATCAGCCCTCAATAAGTCACTGAGATCAATGGATGATTAGTATGTCAAATAAGTTTATTGCAAATCACCTACTTTTTCCCCCTCACTGTCTCTGACTTAGATATATGCATACATAATGTGTGTGAGAGAGAGAATAATTCACACACACACACACACATCATATATTATAGGGGCATCAGTAATGATTCCATAGTTAAGGTTGTCTTAAATTTTGCATTTAATGCATCAGTAAAAAAATCTCTGGCTTTTATACAATTGATTGATAGTTTTGGGTTGTTTTTTTGGTTTGTTTTCAATGATGTTTCCTGGTTTAGAATTTGAGCCTGTGAAAGAGATCCTTTTACCTGAAATGTCGCTATTCGTGACATTATATTTACTGTAGCACAATTACTGTTAGGAGCAACACAAATGAGAATAATGAGTTTGTGCAGGCATACCACCAAAGAGCTACTAAAGAAGCAAATGCCTCTAAACCTTTCTCAAGTTTACTATGCTAAATCTCCCAGTGAAGTCATTGCCTCCTATTAAGTCATGCATGTCACATATGTATGACACCCTATACATGACACTTCCTTATTCAGGGCCAGATTCTGCCACATTTACTCAACTTGAGTCATTCCATTCTCTGTGAGTCGCCCCGAGGCCTAGTAAGGGACTACTCAACCTGAGCAAGGGTGGCAGAATCTGGCCCTCAGGAAATTAGAAAAATTCATTTGTCACCTGCCTTTAGCAGCAGTTCTAAAAGCAGATGGAATATGAGATTAAAACCAGTACTTGCCTTTTGCTCTCTGGTGTATAAACTGATTATTTAGTAAAAGGTTTGAGGAACAACAGGCATAAAAATAATTGTTCTAATGCCCTGTTTAGTTTATCAAAGGAATTGGGTTTGTTAGTTTTTTCTTTCCCTGTGAATGGCTAGTATGTCTCATTTTGCAGCAGTTCTCATGAAAGAAAGTTGCTTCACACCCAGAAACCACTGCGGGCTGAGGAAAGAACATACAGACTGGCAAATGAGCCTTCTTTGTAGGGAGATGCCTGCTTTGAAATTCTTTACTAAATCCTTCAACAAACAGACTGTCCAGTATCATTGGGGAATATCTCCCTGTTACATAGGTCTATGCTTTGAATTTGTTAGGTAATTTCACTAGTACATGTCAGGATGATGAGAAAAAAATAGCTGTCAGAATGCATTTCAACCCTCTTTGAATATAAGGAACAAAGGGAGTCCAAAAGCTTGCTATCAAGCTGTTTTTGTGGTGTGTATAGCTAGAATCACATGATATGGATTTGGAAATGATGAAAGCTAATTATGCACCATACCTACTGGGCAATCTATTGGTTCTAGGACAGAAATGGCTAAGGAGTACTGCATAGCTTCTAATGGACTGGCAAGCAGTTCTAGACTAATAGATTTCAATAAAATGTCAAGCATCTGATTGCCATGGAAACATTAATACCGGATGGACCCTGTAGCACTTTTTTTTTCTGTTGAATTACAATAATATAAAATTGCTGTAATCTCAAGATACCTTTTGAAATGGCAGTAGCTGCCTCCCAAAGTAATGACTCACTTGAACACTCTATACTAGCCAGAACAAAATGCTCAGTAAATGTTTCCAAGATGATAGAGATTTTGTTAGGAAACTGTTATTCGCTGTCAATATGATGCAGGGAAGATGCAGACACACTGACCTTTGTTTACATTTCTAGCAGCCTGCTAAAATGATGACCTTTCACTGATGATGATATGCATATGCTGAGCATTTGTTTAAACTGCCTCCCCTCAGCTGATAAACACAACCCTCCTTATGTAGATGGGTTGTAAGGGAAATAAAAATGAATTTCATATTTTCCTTCCCGTCAGTGCTTCCCACAGCTTTGCATTGATGGAGCTTTTTAAAATATATACTCATTGGAGAAAGGTGAACGATACATATAGTTATTGCAGAGAATTTTCCCTAAAACACAATCTGTCAAACTGTCATTGCAAGCTGTCATCTGAGAAGATGCCCTTCAGAGTTTTAATTTTTTCCCCCAACACGGATTGCTTATAAGACACAGGGATGCACATCTCCAATCAGCGCCTTTCAGAGTCCTCAAGTCTTATCAACTCCATGTGATAAAAATGTTATGGGATCTGCCAAGGGTTGGGTATACCTGGTAATGAACCCACCTAGCCTCTTGTCATCAGTTGAAGGTAGTAAATGCCTCATCTATTGCTGATTGGGCAATCAAGAATCAGCCTATTAGGTAAGTCTGTTTCCCAGGAAAAGCAGCTGCTGATTCCATCCCCCTTTCACAGTGTAAGTATTAAGGTTGTGTTTTTGTCACCAGCAAGAATAAGCAATAATGGGTGGGTCTTGCTTTATTTGTCTTATATCCAAAGCTGAAATATGTCTGAGCTGCAATAAATTAACAGCACTATATGGTATACATCTGTTCAGAAGTCTGTTACGTTCCCCCACCGCATTCCATAGCTTTGTGTTTCATGGAGCTTTTGGTAACTTGCATGTTTCAGTTCATATGGGTTATTTATTTATTTATTTACTGTTTTCTTCTCATTTCAATTCATCTGCTGAGTTTTCTTTGAGCTTTGGGAATCCAAAAGTCTAAAAGCAAAAGTCAGTTGAACTCTGCAAATTTCAAAAGATTTTCAGGTCAAAAACCATGTAAACCAGAAAATATATCATTACACTCAGTAAATTCAGTATAGGCATCAGAATCTGACTGATTTTTAAACCTTAATGACATCTACTAAAATAAGCCAAGTCTGAAGAGAGTCAGTAGGTTAAAAGTTATAAACATTTAAATTAGGATGGTTCAGATTTGTAGATGCTCCATTTCTCCTAGGTTCTTTGAAGCTTTGGAGTGACTGGTTGAGAGCCCCCCATGACTGTTTCAAAACACATCTCAACATCCAGGAGACTGTCACAATGTCTGGGCCATCCAACTTTAACTTTCATCACTTTAAAAAGTACCCAACTAATTTTCTTCCCATTTGCTCATGGCTGTTTTTCCCCCTCCCAATTAAAGATTAATACTAATCTGGTTAGCTATTTTTGAGTTCTGCAAGTATGAAACAAATTACATTTCTAGAATACAGCTGATCATATATATTTCACATGGGTAACAACAATGACAGAAGTCAAAAACATGGTACTTGACTTGAGGAGTAAGCCAACTTTGAAGAAAATCAGATGAACAGATTTGAAGTGTTAAAGTTGGAAATGTCATGCTTCTGCAGTAGAATTGTACTTTATTTATTGCAATTTACTCTATGTATTGTACTATAAAAATCCCAGCTTGTACTAGATATTGTATTACTTGACATAATTTTAAGGGCCAGACTGATAAATCCCTTATCACATTAGTGATAAGTTGCTCCATTGACTGCAGTGGGAATAGCTAGGTAAGTAACTGCTTACCAGTGTGATAAAGGGGTTCACTGTCTGCCTCCAGATAATGAGATGAGGAATTTACCCTGTATTTTAAGGTATATGCACAAGGGACACAAGTTAAGGTGGATTTTTCCATCTTAACTTGGCATTTACTGACATGAGTGCTTGGTTTCTGCCTGCATATTGCATTATCTGCTTGTTACTTTGTTTTTAAAGAAACAAAAGTCAAAATAGTGCCAATGGAGTATGTAACGGCCTTGATCTGGAGTTATTTGCCTGGGTACGTTAGGAAACCAGCTTGCTTGTAACCAAAGCATGATACACCTAGGTAATCCTAAACTGAAGCAAGACAAGATCAGCATATCTTTATAATTATCATTTATTATTTCCACTTTTGTATATAAGATGGTGTTTTACATAGGGCCAGAATCAATACTCATGTCGAATAGCACCTTACTTTAAAAGTAGTCTCACTGATTTCTGGGATTATTTGAGCACCAACAAGGGTTCAACTCGCCCATATGAGTGAAGACAGTTTTTTGTCCTAAAGAGCGTCTAATCTAAACTGATCATGGCAAGACAGGATGCTGGGGTAGATAAAAATGGGAAAGGGGGGAGGTGAAGTGGAAGGAGAAGGTCATTTTGGAGTTGGTCTGTTGGGTTGTTTGTTTCAAGGGAATTAATCAGAGCATCATTGTTTGAGGAATTGTGTCAAGGGGGAGTCTGAAGATTTATTTAAGATATAGAGTGAAATCCTGGCTCCAGTGAAGTCAGTGTTAAAACTCTCAATGACTACAGTGGACCCAGGATTTCACCCACAGTGCACAGGCTTTGGGACAACAGAGTTATGTAAATTATAAATAGCATTGTTTAAACAAACAGATTGTTTTAATCTTTTGAAGACTTTTTGTACTATTGCAACAACACACACACTCCTATTTCCTCTTGTATATATCATGTGAATGCATATATATAAACCACACACATATGCATGTATTATTGCAAATGTGGGTAGCATATGCTAAAGAAAAAGTCCACTGAAAGCTTAGTGTAAATGGGCATTATTCAAGATTATAAGTGGTATAATAATGTAACTGTAGCATATTCTCTTGGCAGAGATGGTTAGGGAAAAAATAGTAGGCTCCCACTTACTTACCAAAAAAAAAAAAAAAAGGTTTGATGAAATCATGACATTCCTTATTTCCATAGCTCTGCATCATTAAACTCATGGATCTTTTCAAATTCATTTTGACAGAACCTTTTTTTATTTTGTTATCTGGGTTTTGTGGCATTTCCCTGGTTTTATTGATTTGCACTGCTAAAATGTAATGCAACAAATGGGGCAAGAGCATATTCAGATAACTGCATCTCTAGGTTTCATTTCCTATAATGTCTGACTATATATTTCATAGACCATATTTACATCCGGTTGAATCAATCACTTTTTAAAGTTGCATTAAACTAAAGCACTCACAGATTATGCTATTTTATTGTACAATTTATAGCTGGCACGCAAACTTCTAGTTCTGTTCCTTCCGTTATTCATTTTTGTCCAATTATTCATTTAAATAGGTTCGCCTGAAATGCCGGAGAAATTAAATGTTCTATCCATATTCATACGAAATGAATTCATCATGATTGATGATACTAGAATGAATACAAAAGGAATTAATCATCATTAGAAAGATATCGAAAAGTGTAGCTCTGACTTTTCAATCTCTAATATACTGTTAGCTTGCTTGACATTAGAGATGAAGCACAATCAAACCCCCAGCTCTGAGCACCAGGAGAAATCTAGTTCTGGATCCAGACTTTATGGTTAAGGCCCATCTCAACCTGAAGAAAATATTTAATGCGTCTGTTCTCCTGGATCCTTATTTTGTTTTTAAGTTATTTTGTACTATAGTCTCTTTCAACCACAGCCTTGAGATGGAAGCAAAGAGGAACTGTACTCCAGCTGGCAAGCACATAAGGGTGGAAAATTGACCTTGATGGTTACACAGTGACAAAGGATGAATAGGGGAGATGTACTGGATATAAATAGTACTTTTGGATAACATGTACCCCATCTCTTTTTCACCCTTTGTGCCCCCACAAAGAAACCCCACAAAGTAGTTCTATAATATTTAGACCGAAAGTAATGAGTAGGGATTAAAAATTGATATCATCTGCTCGCTGTTCAATGAGCAATATAAAACAAGTTAGTAAACTCTAATTCTTAGTCTAATTCTTCTTGGTGCAGTTAGTTCTGGAACCCCTAAGGGGAGACACAATTCTTGATTTAGCCCTCAGTGGTGTGTAGGATCTGGCTTAAGAGGTAAATGTAGCTGAACCACTCAGTAACAGCAATCATAGTGTAATTAAATTTCTTATTCTTGTGGGGTGGGGGGATACCCACCACAGTAGCATTTAATTCAAAAAGGGGAATTATACAAAAATGAGGAAGCTAGATAAATGGAAATTAAAAGGAACAGTCACAAGAGTGAAATGACTGAAAGCTGCATGGAAACTTTTTAAAAACACTATAATAGAAGCTCAAACTAAATGTTTACCCCAAATAAAAAAGAACCATAAAAAGACCCCCAAAAATGCCACCATGGCTAACAACAGAGTAAAAGAGGTGGATGGAAACAAAAAGACATCTTTAAAAATTGAACATCAAATCCTACCGAAGAAAATAGAAAGGAGAATAAACTCTGACAAAGGTATAATTAGGCAGGCTAAAAAAGAATTTGAAGAGTAATTAGCAAAAGACACAAAAACTAACAACATTTTTTTTTAAGTACATTAGAAGCAGGAAGCTTGCCAAACAATCAGTGGGGATAGAGGACGATAGAGGTGCTAAAGGAACACTCAAGGAAGACAAGGCTGTTGAGAAGAAGCTAAATGAATTCTTTGCATTGGTCTTCACTGCAGAGGATATGAGGGAGAATCCCACATCTGAGCCATTTTTTTTATGTGACAAGTCTGAGGAACTGTCCCAAATTGGGGTGTTGACTGAGAAGGTTTTGGAACAAATTGATAAATTAAAGGGTAATAAGTCTCCAGAACCAAATGGTATTCACCCAAGAGCTCTGAAGGAACTCAAATTTGATATTGCAGAACTACTAACTGTAATAGGTTACCTATCACTTAAATCGGCCTCTGTACCAGAGGACTGGAGGATAACTAATGTGACACTTAGGGCATGTCTACACTACGGCAGGGATCGACGCTCTGAGATCAATCCACCGGTTGTAAAGACCCGCCAAATCAACTGCCAATCACTCTCCAGTTGATCCCTGTACTCTACCCCCGACAAGAAGAGTAAGGTAAGTCAAAGGGAGATTTTCTCCCATCGACCCCCCGCAGTGTAGACCCCGCGGTAACTCAACCTAAGGTACATCGACTCCAGCTACATTATTCACATAGCTGAAGTTGCATAGCGTAGGTCAACTTACCATGGTAGTTAGACATAACCTTATTTTCAAAAAAAGGCTCCAGAGGCAATCCTGGCAACTACAGATCAGTAAGCCTAACTTCAGTACCAGGAAAATTGGCTGAAACTATAGGAAAGAAGAATTATCAGACACAGAGATGAACACAATGTGCTGGGAAAGAGTCAACACAGCTGTCATAAAGGGAAATCATGCCTCACCATTCTATTAGAATTCGGAGGGAGTCAACAAACATATGAACAAGGGTGATCCACTGGATATAGTGTACTTGGACTTTCAGTAACCTTTTGACAAGGCACCAAAGGCTCTTAAACAAAGTAAGGGAGTCATGGGTTAAGAGGGAAGGAAACAAAGGGTAGGACTTAATAGTTAGTTTTCACAGTGGATAGAGGTGAATAGCAGGGTCCCTCATGGATCTGTATTGGGACCAATGCTGTCCAACATATTCATAAATTATCTGGAAAAAGGGGGTAAACAGTGAGGTGCAAAGTTGCAGATGCTACTAAATTACTCAAGCTAGTTAAGTCCAAAGCTGACTTTGAAGAGTTAAAAGGAATCTTACCAGAGTGACTGGGCAACAAAATGGCAGATGAAATTCAATGCTGATAAATGCAAAGTAATGCACATTGGCAAACAATCCCAACTATACATAAAAAAATAGCTATAACTACTCAAGAAAGAGATCTTGGAGTCATCATGGATAGTTCAATGAAAACATCTGTTCCATGTGCAGCAGCAGTCAAAAAAGCTAACAAAATGTTAGGAACAGTTAGGAAAGGGATAGATAATAAGAAAGAAAATGTCTTAATGGCACTATATAAATCCATGGTATGCCCACATCTTGAATACTGTGTGTAGTTCTGGTTGTCCCAATCTCAAAACAGATACATACAAATTAGAAAAAAGTACAAAGAAGGGCAAAAAAATGATTAGTGGTATGGAATAGATTGCATAGAAGAAGAGATTAAAAAGACTGACACTGTTCAGCTTGGAAACAACATGACTGAGGGGAGATATGATAAAGGTCAAGGTCTATAAAATCATGAATGGTATGGAGAAAGTGAATAAGGAATTGTTATATACCCCTTCACATAGCACACAAACCAGGGATCACCCAATGAAATTAATAGGCAGCAGGTTTAAAACAAACATGAGAGAGTACTACTTCACACAATGCATAGTCCACCTGTGGAATTTATTGCTTTTAAGATCAAAAGAATAACTGGGTTAAAAAAAATAATAAGATACGTTCATGAGAGATAAGTCTATCAATAGCTATTAGCCAAGATGATCAGGGACGTAATCACATGCTCTGGGTGTCCCTAAACATCTAACTGGTAGCCTCTGGGACTGGATGACAGGGAGTGGATCACTCAATAAATTGCCTTATTCTGTTCACTTCTTCTGAAGCATCAGGCACCGTTCACTGTCGGAAGACAGGATACTGAGCTAGAAGTATCATTGGTCTGACCCAGTATGGCTATTCTTATGTTCTTAGTCACAAAAATTGGACACTCCTGTGCAAATAGAGAAGCCAAAGATGAAATGAGAGTGAAACTCAGCTACTTCAGGGGTAGTTAGTGTGTCTATAGATATCTATAGATACATATATATAGCACATAATATATGTATATACATTTAGGCCCAGATCCTCAAAGGTATTTAGGAGTCTAACTGCCTTTGAAATCAATGGGCCTGAACTTGCAAGCCGCACTGTTTGCAAATGTGAAATTCCTATATATGGCTCTGATTCAGCTAGTTGTTTAAACATGTGAGTAGTCAAAAGTATGTCAAATTAGGCATGTGTTTAGTTACCTTGCTAAATCAGGGCCTCTCTATTTTAAGGTTTTCTCGCACACCATCAGCATACTATATAAGCACCGGCAATATTCCTACATCTTTGAGACAGAAAGACGAGCAAATGTTTTCATAGGCTTGGCTTACAAAATTAATGTAGTAATAGGAGGGATTCTTTAAATGGATCTAAAGTACTTTATCCTGGCACCAAAGTAGCCCTTTTGATACTTAGGCAAGTTACATCAACTAAACGATGCCTGTAACATGTGATCTGCTCTATGTAACACCATCATCATGAGAAACAGTTGGACACCGATTTGTCTGCAGCTTTACTGAAAGGTTTATAGCACAGCGAGTGGTAATCACATTAGCTGCCTTTATCACTTGGCCTGTATATTACATTAACATAATACAATTTTATAGCTTTAAGAAATATTAAACAGAAATGAAGGCAAGTGGCGCTTCACTAATGGATTTACAACATCCCTCATCCTTGCTCAGCTACAATGTCTATAATCAGACAGAATGTTATTTCCTTTTCTTTAGAAAGATTTGGTCGTCTCAAACATTGTGTTACTCTGCTAAATATTTATCACCTAATCGGCTAGCTGAGGGATACAAACAACTTCAGCAATCCTTAATCCTGGTTTCTAACTATAGGGAGTCTCTCTTTCATATGTGTGTATAATAAGGACCGAGAGAGAGAGACTTCATATGAGAGAGAAACTGGGAGCCTGTAAGATAGGTACCCAAACCCCATTGAATTGAGTACCTGACTCCCTTTGGCTCCTTCGAAAAGCTCAGCTTTCTATTTGATTTCGGATGGTTACAGAATAGCTTATGTGGGTCCAGTTAGGAAAGTCAATAAATAAAACAAACAAGAGGCCACTCTTGCATTTCCCTCCATCACATTGTTTTTCTGGAGGACAGGTAGAGAATGTACACAAGCAAAACCACCCAATCTGATTTTAAAATAATATGTTGCCTTAAATTAATACTAATGAAGCATGGTTCCCTTGTGCCAACATTCAGACTGCAGTGGAAGATGGTAATGAATAAATTATATGAACGTAAAAGGAACAAGCATTCCCCATGTACATGTTTTTAAATTCTTGACTCAACTTGCACTTGAGGCCAACCCTAATAAAAAATAATAGCACAATGGAGGCGCTGAAAATGCATTCTTTGAATATTCAGTAACATAACCATGTGATCAAACATGGTTTCTCCTGCTGTCATTCCTGAAGGTTTCACTGTCTGGATCAGGGCTGTAAAAGTTCCTAAACTTTGATTTACACATAAACTCACTCGCTTTGCTCAATAGGAGCCTGATCAAGAACCCTTTGATCTGATGGAAAGACTCCCATTGACTTCAATGAGCTTAGGATCAGCCCAACAGCCATAAGGTCAGTGTGAGTTCTGTAAGTGATGTGGGTGCAGGACTGGGCTTAAAGGGTGGAATCCATGAAGTTACATAGGTGCCTAAATCCTGATTTAGGTGCCTAAATCCCCCAGTGCAATCCATAAAACCCCCAACAAACCCTGTAGGAATCTAAACTCACGTGACACCTACGTTTTTCAAAGTAAAAATTCCCTCGGTAAGTAAGTTTTTGCCTCTGGGCAGGAGCACTGCTGCCTCTCTCTAGGCATCTGTATACCTAACTCCCAGAGCAATTCCCCTGGTTTGTGAAGACAGACATTCAGCCACCCAACTTGCTCAAAGGGCCTGATAGGGGATGTGTCCTCTGAACACGCCTATCTGATCAGACCCCATTCAAAACCTGGCTAGAGGATGCCAGTGCCCACCTCATAACTTTTTTCCAAGTGGTTAGAGCACTCACCTGGGATGTGGGAGACCCAGGTTCAATTCCCCACTCCCTGGCAAGGGAAGGATTTGAACAGGGGCATCTTACAAGAATTGTTCTAATTACTGATCTATGGGATAGTCTGATGTGTATATGGGGTGGGGGCCCTCAGCCTCTCCTGTTGAAACTGTATGCCCTCTGGCTAAATGAAGAAAAGCAGTGGGACTGGACCCAAGGTCTGTTGCCTCCCCTCCATAGGTGCCCTCACCACTGGACTACCGTCATTCCCATTGTCTCTCCATGGCCAATCACTCTTTATTTATTTACCCAGAGTACAACTAAGTCAACAGGAAAGAGTGAGGGACCCTTCCCCATCAGAATATTCCATAGCTTAGTGCTTAGATCATTCTCCTGACAAGTGGAAGACCCCTATTCAAATCCTTTCTCCCTCTCTGCCAGGGAGGGGGATTAAACCTGTGTTTCCCAGCTGAGTGCTCTAAGCATTAGGATGAAAGTTATAAGGTGGGCACCACCACTTCCTTCTCCTCTGGCTGTTTTGTGTAGAGCCTAACTCATTCCTGCAAGAAACTACACCTCTATCCCGATATAACGTGACCTGATATAACACAAATTCAGATATAACACGGTAAAGCAGTGCTCCGGGGGGCCGGGGCTGCGCACTCCGGCGGATCAAAGCAAGTTCGATAGAACGCGGTTTCACCTATAATGCGGTAAGATTTTTTGGCTCCCGAGGACAGCGTTATATCGGGGTAGAGGTGTACATAGTCCCCTACACCAGGAGAGGGGCTCCCATTCATGGATCACTAGCAGAGCTAGGCACCTATCTCAGAGAAAGAGGCAGGGGTTAGCACATCAGCATCTTCCATTGGCTAACTCAGGCAGGAAGACGCCTTGCATGTTGGCCTTTGGGAATCACATTCTAAGGTGCCTCATGCTACCTCTTCATTGTGTAGGGAGCCTAGGCTCCTAACTCAGCTTTGTGGGTTGCAGTTGTTATTCCTGTGATTTTCCTAGGTGTCTAAAAGTTAGGTGCCGTGACAATCAAGTTCCTTTGTGGATTTCACCCAAAGTCCTCATTCGGCTGTAGTATTATTGGATTTTCTTCTTGCAACAGCTCATTTTTCTGTAACTGGCTTCCAGGGTACAGATGAGATTTACATTTCTTGGTGTTCCATGCATTTCTTTTGCTGGCTTATTCCTCTATTCAATGTTCCATTGTTATAAATGAGTTTTATGACACACATTTCCCCAGCTGAATTAAAATAGAATTAAGATAGAATTTTGGGGGCGGGAGGTGAGAGAAAGGGTCCTCCAGTTATTTCACAGTGTTCATTTATGTACTTGAACTTGTCATAGAGTGTTGTCGGCAGGGAAATAGACAGGCAGAAGCTCCAAAGATGGCTAACAAAAGGAGCATATTTATTCAGGTTTAACACTTTCAGAAGATGGGACTCCCTGCCTAGCCTAGAAGGGGCTGCCTATCCTCCCACAGAGCTAAAAGGAGGCACATAGGAAAGTCACAGAAGGAACAGATGCACTGAACAGTATGCACAAATACATGATCATAGATAGGGATTAGTACTTTCTTTCATAAAAATAAGGGAAGTGGGGGGAAGACTCCCTGCTTTGTCTCCACACAGACTTAAGTTTTTTTGCCTTTTGGGGGACACTGCTGTTCAAAGTTCTCTACATCTCTAGGCCCGCTCCTATGCTGAACCCTCTCTATTCTGATTGGAGTCAAATCTGCTCAATAGCTCTCAACCTTGTTTATTATTTTGCTGCATCAATGTTTGAATGCTACTCTGGGTGTTGTCTGTAAGCTATTGCCTCCCTTCACCATTCTTCTGCCCATGAAGATTGTATACTAGGAGTCGGGGAGTGGGAAATATCTGTTCTCTTATTGAAAAATGCCTCCTAAGAGGCAGGGTGTGAACAGATAAAAATGCCTCTGTCTTCCTGTAGACGCCCTGCATGACGCCCAGAGTTTTTTAAAGTTGCTTTTCCAGTACATAATTCACATGATTACAATCACAGAATTATATGGGGGTTTCTGGTTGTATATTGGCTACCACACTCAGAGAAGTAATGTGATCTATCAGGTGGAAAGGTGAACTAAGAGGAAGAACTCCTAGGTTCTACTCCCCATCCCAGGCACATTATGTGATCTGCAGCAAGTCATTTAGCCCCTCTGGGTCTCAGTTTACCCATCTGTAAAATGGAGGGTTATAATATTTGCCTCACAGGGATACATTGAGACTGAATATTTTCAAGTGCTTTGAGATCCTTGGACAAAAAGTACAATAGAAGTGCAGATTGCTTTTGTAACTCCCAAACTCCATAAATGCAAGTATCTTGGTAAATCAGCTACACAGCAAACGTGGAACACTAGGAATTCATTCCTGGTCCTAGATGTCAATGGTTTTTACAAGCATCAAAAAGAGAATGCTCCATCAGTGACTGTGTGGTCTGAAAGCGTGGTCTCTGTGCTCCATCAGTGACTGTCTGGCCTGTGCTTATTTGTGTCTAGCTCCAGAAGAGCGCAGCTGGCACCCATAACTCAGGGGAGGCAATGATTCTCCCTTGTCATGATGTGCTGCATCACTCCCCTCTGCTTTCCGACAGGGTGAAACATGTCATGCAGCACTGAGGGTTGATGTATTTGCTACTTAAAATCTAATTTGGACATTAAAAGAAGTTTTCATGTAACAGATTTCATTCATCTGTGCAACATAGCAGGCTTTGATTTAGGCAATCAAGATTTTCTTTATATTTAATTGTGTACACTTTTTTTAATTCAGGCAATGAGTCGCCAGCTTTTCATGTATTTTTTAAAATCCCATGAGTAAATGATCTGAAGTGCTGTTAATTATCAATTAAATTTTTCTCAGAGTAGATTGTAAAAAGTTCAGATGAACCCAATTAGGAAGAATGTAGCTTCCCTGTGTACCTCTAGGCTCAATTATTTTAAAGTATATGATACCACAAGGAAATAATCAAACTTTTCCTATCAATTATAAATGTACTGGTAAAACTGAATGCTAAAAATCAAATGCATAGTTCAAAAGTGAGAAAATGTATATAAATATGTATTTGTTGGGGCTTTATTAGTCCTTGCATGCACTAGAAGTGTGATTTTCATAAACAAGATGACCTCTTAGATTTACAGACCCTGAAATCCTTCTACTACTAATTAAAGATTTGCCAGATAAAATATTGCTATTTAGATAGTCTGTATACCTCCCATTTACAGTGATCTGATAGTAACCATTGTAATAAATTTAAGTGGTTGATCTGCCAGTTAAACTTTTGAACACCCAGGTCATATATTCAGTTTCACAAGGTAAGTTAGGAATTAGTAAAACTGCAGCCATCCCACCAAGTGCTGTAATACCATCAGTTCTCACAAGCTAGCCTGAGTGGTACCTTTTTATAGCACCGTACATGTACATGGCATTTCACAGAACACAGATGAGATACAGTCCTAGCCCCATAGAACTTATGTCACCAAATGAAACAAGACAAGATAAACACAGAAGGAGACATATGACAACATTGCAAGAGAGAGAGCATGAGGTCACTAATATTGTGAAAAAGAGCGGTAGGATTTTCTGGAAAGGTGTGTTACAGAGGAATACGAAAGGAGGGAGGCAGAATGCATGGAGAAGGAGATCAGGAAGTCTCTTTCAGGTGTAAGAGGCAGTATGAGAGAGGGCACAAACTAAAAATGGGATGCGCATACAATGAGCAAGCCCTGTTCCGAGAGCTGTGGAGAGAAAAGGAATGCAGGCAGGGCCGGCTCCAACATTTCTGCAGCCCCAAGCAAAAAAAAAGCCGCGATCGCAATTGTGACCGGCGGCAGCAATTTGGGGGGGGGAAAAAAAAAACGCGCTTGGCAGCAGCAGTTCAGCAGCAGGTCCTTCACTCCTAGAGGGAGTGAGGGACCTGCCGCCCCCGAATTGCCGCACGTGCCGCCGCTCTCCCTTGGCCGCTCCAAGCACCTGCTTGTTAAGCTGGTGCCTGGAGCCGGCTCTGAATGCAGGGGATGACCATGATTCTGGGGAATGGGTAAAGGAAAGGGTCACCTACTAAACTCCCTTTTGCTGAAGCTCTGACGGCTGCCCTCTGGCTGTCTTTCCACTCACTCAGTGAGTGCCACAACAACCCTTCAGTATTGCCTGTCCCCTCTCCTGCTTAACTTGTATAGTAGGCCTTATTTCTTAATCCATGCCTGTGAAGCTCTAAACAGGGATGAGTTTCAGACTAAAGGAGATTGGCATATGCCATCTCCTCACTGAAATGCACATTTTAGACTTGAAAAACCACGAGTTGGTTGGTCACCGTAAGAAGAGCCTGTAACGTAGCAGGCTTCCATGTCAAATTTGAGATGGTGGCTATTTTGATGATCATCTTCTTTAGCCACAACATTAAGGAATGGTAGCTTTAATGCAGTGATGAATGTTTGACCTCAATCTTGGACTCATGCATATGATCAGTCAGTGAAATACTCAAGCTTTCCATTTATTTTAAAACACTGTGAGAGTGGCAGCAGTTCAGAGAGCTTTTTCATGGATACTATAATTAGCAAATCATTCCTCTGATGTTCATATATTGAAACATACCTGTTACCCTTTGACAGTGGCTTTCAACAGGGCAATATCAGAGCACATGTCAATGGGTTAAATTATATGCTTTCATATTTTAAAACACACTAACAAAGATTCCTGTTAATGTTGTGGCTACAGAAAGAATGGGCCCTAGAAGCTCTTCCTTGATTGCTTTCTCTCTTGGATTTGACCTGTAATTGTTTGTTAAAAAGCTGACAAATGATTAAACCCCCGCAAACATATTAAAGAGACAGTGTCACTTTAAAAACATTTTAAGTTGCTCTTCAGCACTACTGTAGAAATCTAAAATTGAAATTGGCTTTGAAAGCAAACTTGTCGCTTCCATTCTGCAGCTGTTTTGGGGGACTAATTTGTATGCAAGTCGAGCAGTTTGTACAGCCTTATACTTGCTGCCCACATATTATACACCCATCACAGTGACATTATCATGTACATGCACAGCTCTGGAAACTGGGTTCCTACTGTTCCTTAAGTTTCTAATACAGCAGAACTGATTCTATGTGCCTGACTCTGATATCACTGCTTTTGCACTGGTACACTTCCATTGCCTTCAGCAATGGAATGCTGACCTGCTGTGTGACCTTGAAGAAATTATTTCTCTGTTTTTCCCCCCCTCCCCCCGTTAGCTATCTTAACTATTTAGACTATAAATTTGTCATGGTGGCAACTGCCTTTTCATGGATTTGTGTCCGTACCTAGCAAAATAGGGACCCAGTCTTGGTCTGGCCTACAATATTACACATAAATAAGAGTTGTAATGATAATCCTGACAGCCAGAAGTGCAAGCTAAATCAGTCTATTAAAATGTGAATGTTAATACATTTGTTAGGAGCAGTACATTTCTCTGATTAAAAGTGATTTCTATTTCCTATATCATAGGTGCTTTGGGTTTGTTTTCACTTTACATACACACTCTGCTGACTGATCCTATCTCTTCTTACCATCAAAGGCTAGCAATTACTACTATTGCTCTTAACCCATGCCTGGGCAGTAAATTGCTACCACTAGTAATTCTCTCCCACTATCATCAGAGTTTTGGGGCTTGGCTACACTTGCGAGTTACAGCACATTAAAGGAGCCCCAGGCGCACTAGCTCACTACCCATCCACACTGGCAAGGTAGGTAGAGCGCTCTGACTGCATGGCTAGAAGATTAACGCTCGATGCACCCCTGCTGGAGCACCCCAGCATCACTGTGAACATGGTGTTGCATTACTGCGCTCTGATCAGAGTCTGGAAACGTCCCATAATCCCCTTAAGTCAAGTGGCCACTCTTGTCGTTGGTTTGGATATGCTGTTTGAAAGCTCCGTTTGACAGCCAGCATGCTTATGTACTCCGAGACAAAGCAACCATTACTGTGGAATGCTGTGTGTGTGAGAGAGAGAGGCAGGGTGGGGGGGGAGCTCTGCTGTTGTCTGAACTTACAAGACAGCATGCTGACATGCTCTCAGCCCCCCCAAAAATCCACTCTCTCTCCCCCCACATACACACAACACACTCCCTGTCACACTCCACCGCCCCACCCCCATTTGAAAAGCACATCGCAGCCACTTGCATGTTGGGATAGCTACCACAATGTACTGCTCTCTGTGAACATTGCAAGAGCTGCTAATGTGGCCATGCCAGCTGTCAGTGTGAACAGACTACAGCGCTTTCTCTACTGTGTGCTATGAAGGCAGATTGAACTGAAAGCGCTCTACATCTGCAAGTGTAGCCATGCCCTTAGTCCACAACCAACACTCCATTCTCTAGTCCTTGTCTGGATTATCTCTGCTGTACCATGTGGCCTCATTTACCCTACTTCCACCTTTCTTCTCCCTCAAAGCTCTAGCCCACCCTTCCTACTTTTTATATATACCCTCAGCAGAATGCAAGTACTGACCCCCTACTTCCTTTCTACGCCTCAGCATCTACCATTTCTCTCTACCTTCCTTCTAGCTTTTAAAATTCCCCAAGATTACCTCTAATGGCCACCACAACAATTCCAATCAACACTCCTGCAGCACATCTCCCCACTTAGCTCCAGGCCATCCAGCTGTTCTTACTAGCTGAAGAAATCAATGGTGCCACAAAGGCGTTCCTTAGAATTGCTGTTAAGGCCCCAATCTGACAACCATTTCCACAGGTGTGTAATGTTAGGCAAGTGACCTGTCCCCTTGACTTCATGTGTGCATAATTAACCATTTGCTAGTTTAGAGCCAAACTTAGCAATTGCACTTATTTAAAGGAAGAATGGTCCAGTGTTTAGCACACTAGCATGGGCTGTGGCAAACCTGTATTCAATTTCTCTCCACCATGGACAATGTGTGCTACCTTGGTGACATGCTATTCTGGATATTACGTAGGAGGTCAGAGTGATGATCTCATCTGGTCCATGAAAGTCACTCAGGGCCAGACTTTTTAAGTTATTCAGATGCCTAAAGATGCAGATATATGCTGCCTAGGATTTTTAAAAGTACCCATCTGCATTTGGTCCTCTGTGCCTCAGATCCCTATTGTCCCTAATATCAATTTATAGGACTTCCCTACCTCACACAGATGTTGTGAGCATAAATAGATTAAAGACTGTGAGACACTCAGATACTGTGGGGATCAGGGCCATAGAAGAATCTTATATAGATTTTAGCAAACATGTGATATTATCTTGAGGATTTTGACCTAAATCTCCTTAAAAATAGATACTACATCATCCTTCACTGTTCATTAGAGTTATAACCTATCCATACAGTTGTAGAAGTTGGCCTGATTAGATCATTCAAAGAATTGAAGCATTTTCCAGCCAAACAGTAGTGCCACATTTTGTGAGTTGGTACTTTCTAGCCCTAAGTTATGTTAAAGAGAGTTCTGGGGGGTAAGAAGGGGAGGAATGTGTTCATTGTGCAGGACAAAAAGTTAAAACAAACTAGTATATGGAAAATTCACCAAGAACCTCTGCCCCAAAATCCCAGCTGTAGTTAAACAGCACGTCAAGGCATACAGGAGAACTGAAGCATCAGTTCCTATGCATCACTTGGATTGTATTATATTGGTAATTTACATAACATTTAGGCCAATATTTTCAAAAGTGACTAGTGATTTTGACCACACAACTTGAGACACCTTACAAGGCCCTTTTATTGGAAAGCACCATCGGCCTACTGAAAATCAGGCCCCTTTAAACTATCTCAAGTTGTGCACCCACAATCACCAGTCACTTTTGAAAAGCTAGGCCTTCAATTAGCTTGTTTTCAAAGAAAAATATTTAAAGACCCTAATTTAACAAATCCAAAGAAAGCAGATAAACCACTGCTCCTCACTGAACTACGATATGTCTTTGCTTCCTGACCAGAATTGATACAAACCTATGTAGTCATCCGATTATTCTCGAAGCTAAAGAATGTTTAAGCTACAAAAGACATTTATTTCTTCTTATTAGCACAGATTTATAGTAGGAAGAAGTTCAGAACTACAAGGAAATTAGCTTCTGTCACACTAAATGATGCATACTGTCAAAATAAACCTTTGAGAAGTTTGCTTATAAATCAAAGAATGCATAATGTTAATTTTTAACACCATAGATTCCCTTATATAAAGAGGTATTTTCCCCCTAAATTCTGAATTGTATTTTAGTTATGGAGGTTCGTTGATTATTTCACAGCAAAATGCTACTTAGAATTAAATGCTTACAATATATCAAACTTAAGTACAGCAAAATATATACCAGGAGGATAATGTAATTGAAGAGATAATGAACTGTAATATGAAGAAGTGAAATAATCCCTTGGGAGGAAAATTGCATCATGAGACCTTTTAGTTCAGCAAGTTATCAAAGGAAAGGCTATAGTGGTCTTTGGCAGGAGTTTACATAAGCTAATGAATAAGAAAGGAATAAAAGCTTATACTTCATTAGTCTGACACTAAATCAATCACATTCGATCAACTAATGTGTCAGATTCTAATATAAAATTGAGACATTATATGGGTGTGTCAAACACAGAAGAATTGCTTTGTGGGAAGAAAAAAAAAGCCTAAGCAACATCATTCCTGCCTCTGGTTCACAAAGGTATTATTGGGGGAATTTAATGCCCATGAGAGTGAAAGACTTAAATTTGGCAAAAGTTGGGAATAGCACAAGCTTCTGAATTCCTCTGCCAATGCAGAAGGATGAAGTAAGGTTATACTGTGTGCCAAGCTTTTTTTAAAAAAACCTCTATTAGATAGTGAAATGCCTCTTGGTTTTCTTATTTTCCCAGGAGGCTAGAATCCAACAGCCCTATTCTCCTGTCAGTTATGCTTTGTATAACTCAGCTTTCTGGGACCGGTTCTGGCTTAGAAGACCGATAAGGGTCAATTTTGGAAGTTACAGGAAAATGCCATTTTGTCTACTCTATAAATATTGTCCACTTAAGAATATTTCACATATGGTGGGGTGGGACACTTCTCTCACAAAGGGAAAGAATGAAGGGAGACCATTTAATTTTCATATTCAATGTAAGGGGTGTTTTAAAAGAGAGGACAGGAGGGAGTGACTGACTGGAAAGTTATGCATTGCCATGTGTGCTATTGAACAAAAGGAATGTGGGAGTTACATAAAGAATAGCATTGCACAAATATTGATACATTAGGTCCTACTTATTTAGCACACTTACAAATGGTTTGTTCTCTTTAACTGGGCAATTGCCAGATGGTCATTTCAATGTAAAGTTTTTCAGTGACTCTAAACAGTGGACAAAAAGTAGGGTTTGGCCAAACATGGAGTTATTCAGGAATAGCTATTGCACTTTGAATTCACACCCAACCTTAATCTGAAATAACTTTCAAGTGTAGACAAGCCCTAGGTGAAGAGTTTTCCGAGTGTGAACTACTATCCATAGCTTTGCAGAGAACAGGTGTTCGAGACAACCATGATGCAGCTGTTTGTATCCTTCAGATTTTTTCCTCAAATGAGTGGATATTAACCTTCATATAATTTTTTTAAATGTTTTAATCCTTTGCATTATGCTTTTTAATTTGTTAAATGATGTGATATGCCTAATTCCAACAATACAGAGCAAGAGCTATGCAAAGAATAATCAAATGCAGCAAGAGCTCAATATATAGGCATGTCTACACTTCAGTAAAACACCTGCAGCTGGCCTGGGTCAGTTGAATTGGGCTCACAGGGTTTGGGCTGCTGGGCTATAAAATTGCACTATAGATGTTTGGGCTTGGGCCAGAACCAGGGCCGTGAGACCCCATGAGGGGACAGGATCTCAGAGCCCATTCTCCAGTCCAAGCTCGAATCTATGCTGCACTTTTATAGCCCCATGAGCCTGACTCGGCTGACTTGGGTCAGCTGCAGCTATGCGGTGGTCTTTTATCGCAGTGTAGAAATCCCCTCAGAGCATGATTCTCTACTGCCTGGAACTTGCGAAGACAGTGAGTGTAAAGTGCTACTATTCTGATCGGGTAGCATGTTAGAGCCCCTTTGCATTCACTCTGAAGATATATAAATGGCCACACAAGGTATTAGGGGGTCAGGCCCTTAAACTCTAAGGCTTGGTCTACACTACCCCCCTAATTCGAACTAAGGTACGCAACTTCAGCTACGTGAATAACGTAGCTGAAGTTCGAAGTACCTTAGTTCGAATTAGTTCGAACTTACCTTGGTCCACACGCGGCAGGCAGGCTCCCCCGTCGACTCCGCGGTACTCCTCTCGGCGAGCTGGAGTACCGCAGTCGACGGCGAGCACTTCCGGGTTCGACTTATCACGTCCAGACTAGACGCGATAAGTCGAACCCAGAAGTTCGATTTCCAGCCGTCGAACTACCGGGTAAGTGTAGCCAAGGCCTTAGACATAATGGTTCCCAAGTGTATTTCCTCAGCCTTACAGATCCTCCCTATGCCTGGTGAGGGGGTCAAGAAACAAGAAAGCAATTCAGATTACAAAAGTGACTCTATCAACGCAATATGTTCCTGTCAGCTTCTGATACTCTGGTTAATTGCTTAGTTTGCACTGTCTAGTTCTATCAGGTTGTTCCACTGAGGAGAGTTTCACTGTACGGAACATGAGGGGACACTGGCTACACTTATTTTCAACTTGTGCTTATGAGTAATATCAGCCATTAAGCAACTGACCTCTCGGGAACCTGCAATGAATCAATGTGCAGGGAAGTATGTGCTGTGCTGTATTTGGAAGAGCTTGTGCTGCAGTTTGCAAATCTTAAGCTAAGACTGTAAAATCACCTCTTCACAAAAGGGGGGTGGGTTGCTTCACAACATAAGAAACTTGTATTCCTTAATTTCCTAAGCCCTGGCCCAAAGCCAATTGGAGTCCTTCCATTAATGTCACTAGGTTTTGGATCAGGCCCCTACTGGCCACAGCAATAAAGCATTATGTTGTTAAAGAATTTATTGTGTAAGAACATGTCATATAGGCAATTCTACAGGACTAGCTTGCCTTCTACACAAAGAACAATGGGGAAGAGCCAGGGAAGATTCAGGTTCTTCCTTCCCCAAATAAAATATGTAACACAAGGAGAGAAGATTAACTATTTCTGAGACACAAAAATGTTCAGAGACATTTTATAAAACACAGCATGTTTCTCTGAGGCCATGGTCCTGCAAAGAACGTCCAGACCTAAAGGTGCAGAGATCTGTCCACATCAAGCTCTTTGCAGGCCCAGGCTGACATTTCTTTGTTTACATAAAACTAATAAAGCTTTATGGTTAATTTTTACTGTTCTGACGCCTTTCATTTTAAAGTTCATGTTCAATAAATGATATATGATGAGGGAACAAGTGCATTCAGGCTGAATTGTTTGTTATTTCCCACCTCCAGACACCTACATCTGTATTAGAAAGGCTATTAACTGTTGCATAGATTGGTCTTGGGCCCTTACAGCATTATGTCATGGAACCCTTCTCAGAACAGCTGCACTGGCAACAGGAGCCCGGTATGAAATTTCATAGTGTAAGCAAGGCCTAGATCTCTTTCGCCTCCCCCAAAGAACACAACCCTAGGTCAGTTGAAGATTTTCTCTTGACTTCAGTAAGAGGATCAAGCTCCAAGACTGAGTCAGACCCTCAGCTGGTGTAAATCAACAGTTCCATTGACCTCTCTGGAGCTACACCAATGAATACCTTCCAAGGATCTGACCCATTATCTGCACTAGCTTTCTTATGGGAAGTCTTCCATTGTTGCAGCTTGAATCATGAAGCTAACAATAGTGGAAACCCTAGGGTAGACAGGGCACAGGTATATTTATCACCTCATTGTCTAAACCTGATGGGGGCAAATCTCTATGACATAGTGGTAAAAACACCTGTGCCGTGTCTACAGTAGTGTGCCCACCATTGATACCAGTGGCAGAGCTGCAATGTGTAACAGTGAGAAATATCCTCTCCCCTCCCCCACAAATGAAGGCAGACATGATTTAAGATATCTCATATGGAGGCCACATGGATCTATAAAGTCAGACACCACATGTCTCTCCAGGGGGACTGTTGAGATCATTGTAACAAGGAAAACTGGGGCAAGATCCAAAAAGGGACTTAGATGCCCTGCCACTCAGTGTGCCAGAGGGTAGCCTCCACCTCAAACACCACCCTGTGGCAAACTACAGCTTAACTGATATGCCT
Organism: Trachemys scripta elegans; assembly: GCF_013100865.1. Lineage (NCBI taxonomy): Eukaryota > Metazoa > Chordata > Testudines > Emydidae > Trachemys > Trachemys scripta. The sequence continues at coordinate 52,228,748 of NC_048301.1, read as the reverse complement.
GTTTCTCAGTAGCATATTCAACCCTTCTGTTCATATGAAATGTTGTAGTCCACACATAACCCTCAGGGTTAAAATAGGTCCTCCCAAATTCCTAAAGTAAAACAACATTACAACACAGCAGTTCTTCAATCCCATTCCAGGGGCATGGTCATAGCCCACCCAATTAGCACCCGGCCCACCCAGTGTTTGCCCACTACCCCCTGCCCTCCTCAACATGTCTGTCACCAGGCAGAGGGGGAGGAGTTCCACCTTCTCCCCTCCCTTCCACAGTCAGAGCCATGCCACCAAGGCTCCTATCCCATCCCAGTGCTGGACTCTCCACTTGGCAGACATGCCTAGTTGATCTAGAGGTGGCTTCCTAGTGAATCCTGAGGAAAGATGAAGAGCAAGACAGGAAGGAGAGTTTCTTGGACTCTGGGGATCTGCACAGATCTTACACCCAGCTCATGGGAGAGTCCCACCCACAGCGGTAGGGTGGGTGGAGGGAAGGTACAGCATCCATTTAGCAGTAAATTGCAGAGCACAGTCTGGCCCAGGCTTTGGTCTCCATCCCTCCCCAGACATGTCCCGGGCACAAAGCAGGTGCTTCCCAGCCACCTCCAGAGACTGCAACAAAGCCCAGGATACTTCCCTTTCCCATCTCCTCTCTGCCCCCAGACCCACCCCTCCACTACTTCTCCCAGGTCACCTGTGGCTATGCCCATGGGGCAAACCCAAAGACTGCCTCCCACATGCAGGAGTAGGGAAGTTTTGGTTTCCAACCCCAAGACTCATCCCAGGGACAGGTCATTGCCCATCCACTATAAGTTGGGGCCCAGCCAAATTTCCACTTCTAGCTAGGCCACTGCACCATTCCCATGTCACTCACCCAAGAGTCATTAACTACTCTGTAGCAGTTCATTTAGTCCCCGTCCCAGGGCCACACTCTCCAGGACTTCTATATGAGGGTTCTTATCCTGTTGTTGCTGGGTTAATGCTGTAGCCCCACCAAAGGATTCCCCAGAGCATTTCATGCTCCCAGGCCTCCTAGCCTGTGAGTCCTACTCCCGCTCAGGGAAACTTTCTCCAGGACCAACCCCTTCTTCTTGGGCTCTTAACACAGCTCTACTTTGGTCTTTTGCCAGAAGGATCCTGTGGCATTACACTTCCCAGGCCTCCTTGCCAAAATCCTACCCCTGCTCAGGGGAACCTCCCTCCAAAGTCAACCACTTGATTCTGGGTCCAGCTTACACTCACCATGCTGATTCATCCCCTTAATCTTAGGATGCCTAAACAAGCCTTCCTGCAACTTGGCAGAGCTCCCCAGCTCTAACCAGTCCTCCCAACAGTTTTCTTCAGAACTTATCACCAGCAGCTCACTCCTCTCCTGCAGCCCTTTGCTTGGGACACCTCTTTGCTACTTTTTTCATTGTCTCTCCTCTGTTCTCAGGCAGTTCTCTCACCTGTCGCTCCTGATTCTTTCAGTCATCCTCTCCCAGCTCCCTGGGCAATGCCTGGGGAAAGTTAGGTGTCTAAGAATGGGATTCACAGATGCCAAGCAGCTGAACAGGCAGATGCTTAAATCAGCGAATTGGAAGTGCTGAAGAGAGGGGTGTGGCCAAAGTGCCATACTCCTCTCCCCAAAGGGAGCTAAGTGCACAATTCTGGGCTAGAGGAAGGGGCCAGATCCACAAAGGTATATAGGTTCATAACAAGGTGCATCTCTTCTGGTGGGAGTTACAACCACAGACCTTTCCTAGAGGTAGATTCCAAACCAGGTGAGTCCTTTTTTGCATGCAAAAACAAACAAACAATCTCCACAAACAGAGACAGACAGACAACCCATTTCCCCCTACCCCCACCCCTCTGGTCATGCCCATCAGATCTGACCTCACAGGAGAGAAAGGCCTAGTTTGTGAATCCCATTGGGTTTAAGCATGAGCTACGGTTCTGAGTAGCTTGGTAGCATGAGGATTTTGGCAGTTTTTGCATGCCCACCAGCAGAAACTTAAGCACCTAGGGTATTTAGGTATCTCTGGGTTTAGGTAGTAGCTGAGCAGGGCGTTTGAGGATCTCAGTAGCACTTAAATGTTGGACTTAGCCTAAGTCACTTTGTATATCTAGCCCTAGGGTTGAATGGGTGTAAAGCTATAGTCAGTGTTTTCCTGCATTGTGTTCTGTATTCAGTTATATTTGAAGATTAAAAGCTCTTTGAAGATTTTTTAAAATGTATTTAAGATCTGCAGGGAAGGGGTGAGAGCAACCACAAAAATGGGAAGTACTAATTGGGGAAAAGATATGATCCTGCAAAGATGTATGCACATATGCTTAATTTTACACACTTCAATGACTCCCCTAAAGTTAAGCATGTTCATAGGTCATTGTAGAATTGGGGCTATCGTGCATTACTCCACCAGCTTCCTTTGGTGGGAATATTATGCAGCATCTTACAGATGCTGCCCTCCCCCATTGAAAATCCTGGAGTGGATCAGGAAGAGGTTAACTCCAGAACCAGGATCAGACTAGCATAGTGAGGTGTTATTTACATCCCTTTGTCTGTACCAGCTTCAGTGAATTTGGTTGCTGACCTCACCAGCAGAACATTTTTACTGGTTAAGTGCTGGTGAGGTCATCACCTATTGGAAGGGACACATTGAGCCCTGGACCCAGGTCCTGGCTGGTATTCTGAGATTGGGAGGTGACATTTAAACTATTGTAACAGTATTTATTTCTACAAGCTTTTAAATTAGCAGCTACTGATTACTCATGTTAGTTGGCAGGGCTATAGCATCAGTGATAATTCATCCTAGATACAGTTTATTTTCACAATTTATTAGGGCTAAACATTTTTAGATGTACCTAAGGTACATAGGCGCACAAGTCTCATTTTCAACAATGACTTAGCACTAAAGAGTCTCATTGCAAATCAGTGGAGCTTCAGCTCGTACGTCACTTTTGAAAATGAGATTTAGGGTCTAAGTCACTTCGACACTTTTGAAAATGTTACCCTATGTGCCTAATGGACAGCATGTAACTGCCATGAACTTCAATGGAGTCAGCCCAAAACAAAAAATCCTGTGCAAAGACAAACTCAACTGCCCCCATGCAAATTTCTCCACCAAGCAAAGGGGAAACACTTCCCTATTATAAAAGAGAAAGGAAGAAAAGAGGTTAAAGAGAAATGTGTGTGGGAGGGGAAGAGCAGGTCTAAAAACATTCCAAATGAAGCCTCCTGCAGTGTGTTCCATCACCATAGTAAGTGAACAGCTCGGAATCTTTAATGTGTTCATCCTCACGACTCCCCTGGGAGGTAGGGCAGTGCTATGATCTCCATTGGACAGACAGGGAACTGAAGCACATAGAGACTAAAGTCTAGATTTGTAAAGATATTTAGGTGCCTAAAGATGCAGATAGGTGCCTAGCGGGGTTTTCAAAATTGCCTCAGTGCCTAACATGTTGTTTTTAATAAGAGTTAGTTGCTTACGCACTTGAAAATCCCACTAGGTGCCTATCTACAGCTTTAGTTGCCTACTTACCATTACAAACCTGTCCCCAAGTGACTTAACAAGATCACACAAAGTGTGGAGTAGGGAACTGGATTCACATCTTCTGAATTGGAGGCTAGCACCCAACCATTAGACCATTCTTCCACTGTGCCCCAAAATCATCCTGGCAGACCTGTTCTGGTATAACTCCATAGGCCCTGGACTGGGGCACTTGTCTTTGTACAATAGTTGCACTGGTTTAACTACAATATGATTTTAAACCAGTTTAGTTAGACTGATGTAAATGCTTTTAACCCTATGTAACCCTGGTTTATATCAATTTAGACATCAGTAAGGAATTCATTTAAGCCCAATTTTTTCCACCAGTTTAACTAAAAACAGTTAAAAACACTGCATTAGTTAAACCAATGCATGTGTAAGCCAGACCCAAGAAAGCTGTAGCCCCAGTTTAGTCCTGTTTGAAACTGGGGACTGAGACTTGAACTATTCCAGTTTAATATAACTACCAGAGACATAAGGCAATAGATAGGGCCCTACCAAATTCAGGCCATGAAAAACTCATCATAAGAACATAAGAATGGCCATACTGGGTCAGACCAAAGGTCCATCTAGCTCAGTATCCTGTCTTCCAAGAGTGGCCAATGCCAGGTGCCCCAGAGGCAATGAACAGAACAGGTAATCATCAAGTGATCTGTCGCCCATCCCCAGCTTCTGGCAAACAAGCTAGGGACACCATCCCTGCCCATCCTGGCTATCAATAGCCATTGATAGACCTATCCTCCATGACTTTATCCAGTTCTTATTTGAACCCTGTTATAGTCTTGGCCTTCACAACATTCTCTGGGCAAGGAGTTCCACGGGTTGACTGTGTGTTGTGTGAAAAAATACTTCCTTTTGTTTATTTTAAACCTGCCACCTATTCGTTTCATTTGGTGACCCCTAGTTCTTGTGTTATGAGAAGGAGTAAATAACACTTTATTTATTTTCTCCACACCAGTTATGATTTTATAGACCTCTATCATATCCCCCTTAGTCGTCACTTTGCCAAGCTGAAAAGTCCCAGTCTTATTAATCTCTCTTCTTACAGTAGCCATTCCATACCTCTAATCATTTTTATTCCCCTTTTCTGAACCTTTTCCAAGTCCAATATATTTTTTTGGAGATGGGGCGACCCCTTCTGAACTCACTATTCAAGATGTGGGCGTATCATGGATTTATATAGAGGCAATGTTATATTTTCTGTCTTTTTATTGATCTCTTCCTTAATGATTTCCAAAATTCTGTTCACCTTTTTTGACTGCCACTGCACAGTGAGTGCATGTTTTCAGAGAACTATCCACAATGACTCCAAGATCTCTTTCTTGAGTGGTAACAGTTAATTTAGATCCCATCATTTTATATGTATAGTTGAGATTATATTTTCCAGTGTGCATTACTTTGCATTTATCAACATTGAATTTCATCTGCCAGTTTGTTGCCCAGTCACCCAGTTTTGAGAGATCCTTTCATAGCTCTTCGCAGTCTGCCTGGGACTTAACTATTTTGAGTAGTTTTGTATCACCTGCAAATTTTGCCACCTCACTGTTTATCTTTTTTCCATATCATGTATGAATATGTTGAATAGGACTGGTCCCAGAACAGACCCCCTGGGGGAAACCACTATTTACCTCTCTCCAGTCTGAAAACTGGCCATTTATTCCTACCCTTTTTTCCTATCTTTAACCAGTTACCAATCCATGAGAGAACCTTCCTTCTTATCCCGACTGCTTACTTTGCCTTTGGTGAAGGACCTTGTCAAAGGCTTTCTGAAAATCTAAATTTTCCACTGGATCCCCCTTGTCCACATGGTTGTTGACCTCCTCAAAGAATTTTAGTAGATTGGTGAGGCATGATTTCCCTTTACAAAAAACACCTTGACTATTCCCCAACAAATTATGTTCATCTATATGTCTGACAATTTTGTTCTCTACTACAGTTTCAACCAGTTTACTCGGTAGTGAAGTCAGGCTAACTGGCCTGTAATTGCTGGTAAGCCTGGACTGTGGAGTCTGGTCTTCCCCTGCAAAATCTGGTCTTTTGAGTGTGTTTACCCTATACTATAGAGATTTCATAGGGGAGACTAGCATTTCTCAAGCGGGGGGTCCTGACCCAAAAGGGAGCTGCAAAGAGATCACAGGGTTCTTTTAGGGGGGTTGCGGTATTGCCACCCCTACTTCTATGCTGTCTTCAGTGCTTGGTGGCCAGAAAGCAGCACCCGGGCTCTCAGCTCCGAAGGCAGCGCCCCATCAGCAGCAGCGCAGAAGTAAGGGTGGCACTAGCATACCATGCCACCCTTACTTCTGTGCTGCTGCCTTCAGAGTTGGACAGCTGGAGAGCTGTGTCTGCTAACTGATGGCCCAGTTCTGAAGGCAGCAGCACAGAAGTAAGGGCAGCAATACCATACCAGGCATCCTTACTTCTGCGCTGCTGGTGGCGGCAGCTCTGCCTTTAGAACCGTTCTCCAGCTGCCCAGCTCTGAAGGCAGTGCCGCCACCAGCAGCAGTGCAGAAGTAAGGGTAGCCATACTGCAACCCCCCCCCCCAATAACTTTGTGATTCCCCCACAAATCCTTTTTGGGTCCAGACCCCTACAATTACAACATCGTGATATTTCATATTTAAATAGCTGAAATCATGAAACTTAACAATTTTTAAAATCCTATGACCGTGAAATTGACCAAAATGGTCTGTGAATTTGGTAGGGCCCTAGCAATAGGTGATCACTGAGGCATTCAGGGCTTACATTGAGAACAGAGCCTTTTAATCCTAAAGAAATCTCAGGGAATTCAACATGAATAATGGGTGAACATTTGGCTCAGATGGCCATCATATTTTTTAATTGAATTAATATTTCGGTTTTCTTCAATGCACGAATCCCTAGAGGACAATACATTTCCTGCTATCTACAAGCAACTGAGCTGGCAATCATTCCACACATGTCTTGTAGCAAGTTGTTTCTGTATATGGGGTATAGTCTTGCCTGGATATGTGCATATAATTCTCATTAATGCTAATGGAAGTTATTCACATGCCTGAGTTTAAGGACAGATTTCCAGCATTCTCCTTTTTTTTATCATAGGAATTGCATTCAATTCTAATGTCTAAATGGTAACTCAAGTCTGAAAATACATTATTTCAATTCTCTTCAGATTTCCCATTTTCTATTTGTACATGAGACAAGGGTGTGTAAATGTGAGAAGAAAAAGACGATATTAAGAGAAGGAACTTTAGGCTGAATATTATGAAAATCTGCCTACGGTGGGAGTTGTGGAAGGGTCTCCGACAGGAAGTGGTGGAAGCCCTGTCTGAGACACTTAACATTAAACTGGAAACAATCCTGTATTGGCACAGGGAGGAACAAGATGAGCTGGCAGATGACTTATCGGTACCTCTTTGTTTTTTACATTCATGTTTAATTTAATGCTGACCTAGTTTAAGGTATGTGCCAGTGCACAGCTACAGAGGGCCCTTTTTGGGGGCGGGGGGAGGAGGCGAAGGGGGCTTATTTTGTCAGCACCACCGTACCATCCTGCCCCCAGACTCCTGCTCCATCATGGCTTCTCCTACCTTGAAAATGGGATCCATCCCATCTAAATCCATCCCAGTTACCAAACCCCAGACCATCCCACTTTCCTGCTAGTCAAACCCTGTCATTCTAAGCAGTGACAAGCATCCCTGCCCCACTCATCTGCCAAAACCTCCTGGCCCTACAGGTACTATGCCAACTGGAGAAGCCTGCTTTGTGGCCCTATGTATCTTCTTTGGCCCTACATAACCTAGGGCAGCCATGGTTGAAATTTGATATACCGTAGTGATGGAAAAAACACAAAAACTGGGTTTGTTCTGAATCTGTCATTAAATGGTCTGATGTCAGTCTTGAAGCCTGGGTTATTTCCTGCTCTCAGGCAGGGATAAAACATTCTCAATAAGTAGCTCTGATAGTTTTCTTCTTCAGAATGGTATCTTTATTTCCCTCAAAAGTGCTGATTTGAAGGTTCTGTGTTAAACAGAGTGACATAATCCTCAGTATCATAAGCAGTGAAAGGCAAAGTATGCAGCTACAATAGGCTATTGGACTGTAAGATTTCTCCTCTATATATATTTGGGAGTTCCCAAGTTCCAAGAACAAAAAACCCCAACAACAACAAAACAAAAATCTCCAGCCCAGTTCTCAGCAATAAGCATCCTGTCAGCCTGCTAAAGAAAAATCTTCAAAGGCACTTGAAAAATAGGATTTCATTTGTATGAAAGGTAAAAATTCAACAGCTCTAAACATCCTGGCAAGTATTTTTCTCCAGGGAAGAGGATTTTTCTTTGAGACTGTACGTTCCCATTCAGCAGCATTGAATGGGAAACGCCAGAGAACACTGGGTCAATTCTTCTAAAGTAAGACAAGTTAGTTTTTCACATGGCTGCACTCTAAAATGCCTCATCCCCCTCTTCTCAACAAGCTCCAAGGATTTTATGATTGTGTTATAGTTCAAAATATCTTAATGGATTTCAGAAGTGCTAGTTGGAAACAAAATTAGTGGCACTTGGCTTTGTTTATGTCATTTTTTTTGTCGATTTCAATACTCATGCTAGAAGTGTGACCAGGAAGGTTTGAACTATTACTCAGCCTGCATCTATTTTATTATGTGTAGCATCATCATCTTCGCTCTTACTGATAGTGGACAGCACTACCGTGCATTCTCTTACCTGCTTCTGAATGGTTCATGGGCATTTTACCTAACATACACACTGGCTATATGTGACTGTTTTCCAGGATGGGGACATCTGCACTCCTGACACAGCAAACAGCTACCTGCATCAGCTTTCTAGAACTGGCATGGGGGATTTAATGCAGATGAGGCCAGAACTACCCAGCTGTGGAGCAGAATTCATCAGGACAGATCTGCAGTCCCACCGTAGATGCTAAAAACTGGCAAATATTTTCCTCAAGAGAAAAGGATTTTTATCTTTGATACCTCACCATTCATTGCCATTGAATGGAAAATGCTAGAGAACACTGGCATTAAAACCCTGCAGTTTGTACTGCTGCCACATCAACAGATCTGTTATAGAGCAATAGAGTATCACGCATGTGTGCCTAGCACCGAGGGCTAGGATCACAGTGCTACCCTGAAGAGTTACTCTCTATTACTTGCTAATACATAAATAATCACTTTCCTGATTTTCATGTAACTGATGATGTAGATAAAGAGATTTTCTGTGGGTTCATATTGGTTCAGATTCAAAGAGCCTCAGGGCCAGACTTCGGCCCAATCCTACTTGCCCATGCATGATTGTAAGGAGAAGTAAGATACTCCTGCGGACTTAGGAGGGAGAGCAGGGCTGGGTACATCTACATTGGGATAAAAGCCTTGGGCTCCAGCTCAAGCCGAATGTCTACTCAGCAATTTTTAAGCCCTGCCCCCAAGGCCCATGAACCCAAGTCAGCTGACCCAGGGCAGTTGCAGGTTTTTTATCCCTGTTTTGACATAACCTTCCTGTCCTCAGGGGATTGGTAGGGAGCAGTAGCAGATCACTTCACCCTGGAAGCATGCTGGCACAGGAAAAGAATTGTGCCTCCATGAGTGACAATTCCTTCCCTGGGCTTCATATTGGATAGGTGGAGCCATGTGCCTCTTCATACAAAGGCTAATTGTAAAAAAACCAAAAAAAACAAAAACACAATCTAGCCATAGTAAATAGGCCTTTTGTAGAAACTCAGAAGGAGTTGGAATTCACCCCTATGGCCTAGGGAGAGCATGGCCTGTAGCTAGTTACCTCCATGGCTGATATAAACTCACATCCAGTTGCGGTTTCTCTGGCCCTCCTCCAACAGCCCTTTGCACTAGCAACCTATTGGAGGCCACCGTAGGGCCCTCATAGCAGCACACCGAGAGTGCAGAGCCCACCCCCATTGCAGGCTGATTCTCTCAAGTACTGTCCTCTTTGTGCTGGGCTGGATGCCACCCGTAGAAACCATACTTACATCAATTAACGCCTCCTAACTGAGGATGGAATACAGCACGTTGGCTTGTTTTCTACAGTTTATGTCCCAAATTATTTCTCCTCTTACAGGCATTTTTATTTTGAACTCTGGGAGTGAAATCCTGGCCCCATTGAAGTGGGCAGCAACCCCCCCCCCACCACTGATTTCAACAGGTCAGGCTTTGACCCCAAAACTGCATTGGCCAATATGTGTGGGGAACACCTAACACACGGTGGGTGCTACAATAACTAATAATGATGATAATTATAACTCTTCACCACTTTCCCCATTGGGCCAAATCCTGCAAACGTCAGTTACACAAATAGTCTCCGATTCAGTAGGATTGACTACTTATGTGAGTAAAAGGGTGAAGAATGAGCCCCGAATTATTAATACTGTATTATATAAGCATATATTGAATAGTTCAATTAAAAAGAAAACATTCTCTCAGCCCATTAGCACTGTATATATTAGTTCTATATAATATTAAAATTATATAATAGCAATAACATTATATTGTTATTAGGCTAACCTCAGGGAGTGAGAATGAGTTTTTACTACTTTATTTTATTTTGTGTGCACACACCACTTTGGGTTTTTTTTTCAGCTCTTACCTCTCACCTCTGTCTCACTGTCTCCCAAACAGCTTCACACTTGGTAGGGAGCTGATGTCTTCATTGCAGCCAACATTCCTTCATAGTGAAGAGTTGCTGTGTAATTGGTACAGTATCAGTTTGTTATGCTTCACTATCAACCTCATAATTATAGCACGCAGTATACCCTTCAAAATCCATGTCTTCTTTTAGACTGCACTTGACATGAAAATGTTTGAATTTTCTGGAGTTTTCTCATATTTTTAGTCATCAGAATTAGTTCAGTTTGACACCTAATATTGGCGATTACAAATAGATCTGTGTGGGCCTATGTAGATATCAGAAAGTTTCCCACAATCATCCAGAAAGGTTTTCTCCCTTAAAACACCAAACAAATTACAAATAGATTTTTTTTTAAGCTATATGCTTTCAGTCATATTCTGGCTCCATTGAAGTCAATAGGCATTCTGCTACTGTCTTCGATGGAGCCCAGATTGTACCAGGAAAGTTTTAAATATAGAATATGATGTCCTTCTTAAATATAGCTGTGGAGTAGTGGAAAGTGTCAACCTTGTGTGCAAATGCTCAAACGTTCACATCTTGTCTGTCACAGGGGTGGTGGTTTAGTCTCTACCTAGAGCTCTGCTGGATTCTCCATGTCTAAGTCAAAATTGAATATCTTTCTAATAGATGGGCTATAGCTCAAACAGAAGTTATGGACTTGATGCAGAAATTACTATGTGACCTGTGTTATTGAAGGGTGGTCAGATGAGATCTCCATTTTGGTCCCTTCTGGCTTGGAATCAATGAAATAAACATATATCCAAAGGAGCATTATTTATAGGTCCTGTAAGATATATTTAAGGGAAAAAACATACATTATCTAGGATTTATGAACCACCTGTGCATAAAGTTATTTACAAAGTTATTTAGTCTTGACTTAAAGACATGGAGAACCCAACATTACCCTAGGTAGAGAATATCCAGCAACTTGTGACAGACTGGACAGGATTTGAGCCTGCAAGCAGCTGCACACAAGCTTGATGGTTTTTATTGCTCCCTGTCTATCTGTAATAAAGAAACCATACCCTATATTTGTAAATTTTCCGTATGAAATCCAGGCTACCTTGAAGTCAAGGCAAAGCTTCTATTGACTTCAATAGAGCCAGGATTTCAGTGCAGGAGGGATGGGAGAGGGGTGTGTGTGTGTAGGGTATGTCTTCTGACATGACACAGTTTTATAATTACAAATACATAAGTAATGTCTAATAGGTTCTGGATGTTTAGAATAGAGCAAGAATGCATAAGTGTGAGTCTGGAAAGGTTTCCTTCTCTGTAGTCATAACGCAGAATAATATAAGCCTTCAGTATGGCTGGACTGCCCGCTCCAGTCCCATAGGAACACTTGGCCTTTGATTCCTATAGATTGTACCAACTGCAGGTTGGGGCTTAGGATCCTCTTCACATCAATGATTTCGAAGTGTATGTAACAAATTTGTTTTTTTAAAAAAACACTTTGGCTTTAATTGGATTTCTCAGGTCAGGATGCATCTTGCACTCTTTTGTTTGAGACCATGAAGTACTTACATTTCAGTTTATCTGAACCTGACTGGGCCCCAATCATTTATCTAAGGAGACAATAGTTATACCTCTAAAGAAAGCCCAGAGTTTGTGATCGTATGTAACCAAGTACCCACTGATAACTTTTAACTGCTTCTGGGGGGTAGGTTGTAGGGAAGTTGTTAGCTTAATGCCTCTAAGGCCCAATTTTTGGAGTATTTGTCTGGTGGACTGATCAGTCAAGACTTCGTCAGGTTTCAGTGTTTTGTTTTGATGACTGGGTGCATCACTGTCCACAACCTTTAGCAAAATGGGGCTTCTCTGATTTTCCCTTTCCTCTCTGGATCTTGCTTTGTTATCCAGGGAGCACGTTATAAGAAACCAAGCGATTGAGCAGGCAGATTTTAATCTCTTACCCAAATTTGCAATTTCACTTGTAGGTAAATGGGAATGTGAGTTTCTATAAAACGTTTGAAAAGGGCTATCCAAATGCATCTTCATTATATTTAATCACCTTTTTCCTCCTTGGTCATATAAGTTAGAGATGGAAAAAACCTATTAACATCAGCCAGACTGTCTCACTGTAAATGTAAGATAAATCAGGATGGTACAATTCTAGGACACTAAAGCAATAGGATTATATGTACCATATGCGTTCACTACATTAATTATCTTTGCAAAAGCATTTTTTTATTATACATTCATTTAAAATTTATTTTCATTTATGCCAAAGGAGTTGGGTCTGAAATGCATCTCAGGAAAATTGTTTAATGTGTAAACATCTGAGGGTATATATTCCAAAAATGTATGATCATAAAGAACCATTATGCTGACTGCATTTTACAATCTCATCTTCTTTGGTGGATTGGATCTTATGCCGATGTCTTCTGGAGAGGTATTTTTGCCAGATGATTAATTTATGGTATATTTATGTGTAATACTGGTTGAAATTATAACCCTTAGTGATATTTCATATATTCTTAGACTAGCAGCTAGGGAAAAGATTAGCAAAGATTACCCTACACTTTATTTATTTTACTGAATTTTGGATTTTGAACTTGTTTTTCTGGAGTCCTTGCTTCCCAAAAAACTGAACTGTTATAAAGTAAGTCTAATCCCATTAGCTCTGCCTGAACTGACCACCAGTACAGAATGTCTGCAGTGTTTTTACCACTGAGTCATCCAGATCTCAGATAACTCAGGCAGGTCTACATGACATGGTGGTTAAAACACAAATGTTTGGTCTACACTAGTGCTCCCGCCATTGTTTGCGCTAGTGAAGCTGGATCAGTGCCAGAGCAACAGTGGGGATATCTGACAAAAATCTCAGTTAATAGGCCAATGAAATCAATGATAGTTTTGATAGTGATTTCAAGTGCAGCAGGATTAGGCCCGTTAGGGGAGAATTTTCAAATGTGATCTGCATTGACATACCTGTACTCAATGGTAAATTTTCCATCAACTTCAGTAGAAGAAAACTTAAGTCAATGTTGTGCACTTTTAATATCCCCCCTATTCCCTGAGACGATTTCTGGTCATCAAAAAGAATTAGCACCATAGAAAATTCCAGTCATCAGTCTGACCAGGGATAAAGATAATTGAAAAGCTTCCCAATACTTTTTATATGGCGGAATCAATCATTTAAACTGCTGCTGCTGCCTTTTTCTTTAATTTTGGTCACCACTACAAACTAGTTCAGCACGTGAGTAATATTACTGATCTCAGTGGAAAAACCCAAAGGTTAACAGTTAAACAATGGCTGGTTTGGAGGATTGGGGTCTTAATTTGGATTTGTGTTTTGTCAGTGAGTCACAAAATTTCAATCCTTGTACAAAATTCTTACATTAAAAAAAAGCATTAAAACACAAAGTAAACACACGTGCTTGAATATGTGTATTATGATGAATGTCTGTGCAGTGAAAATTGCAGTTTGAACTATTTTCTCCTCAAGGATTCTGTTTTGTAATAAATTTGGTCAAGTACCTAAGCAAAGGGATAAAAGCATAGGAACAGATATGTTAACCCTACTGCACCCACTGATGCCATGAACTACACATCAATACAATTCCCATAATTAAGAATGATTTTCAGTGATGACACATCATTGCTTCTCTTGATGACCTACAATAATAAAAATTAATGTTAGTAACAGTCAATAACACACACCCCAATAAGTAACTCAGACTGATCAGAACTGGCATTCCTCCCCCAGTTTCATAGAATCATAGAAGATTAGGGTTAGAAAAAGACCTCAGGAGGTCATCTAGTCCAACCCCCATTTTTAACAGTATAGGAAAGGTTGTGTGTTGATGAAAAGGGGGAAAAAATATACAGGGCATTTTAATTAAAATGAGAAACTTTATAAGCCATTTTTAAAGCAGTAGAAATTTCTCTGAGGTTTTGGGATATTAGAGTTCAGTATTAGTGTATGGACAAGAATTCATTGAAAATGCTCTTGTTCTTTGCAGCACAATGACCCAGTTGGAACAATTACTTTTCTGTGACTGAAAAAAAGGACGTAAATGCATATTTCTGGTGCATTTGACTTTACAAATTCCATTTGATGTTACTTCTTAATTCCTTTCTTACACAATTCCTAGTTGACAACTGCTCCTATTTAGATTTATGGGCATATGAATTTGTATGAAATAAAATTCGATGGAATCAGAACATAGCATACCACTCAATATTCTGTATAATTGGAGAAAAATTGCAAAGATCAATTTGCACCAGCTGCAAAATATTTAGTACTTCTAATGTATATTGGCATACAGAGACCCATACAATTATACTATTAACTTAATCAGATTCAAATGCTATTTTCTAGCTATGTCACTTGTGTCAATTGTCAGAAAAGAAGAGTTTAGCATATGTGATTTTGTTCTTATTTTCTGTTTTTAAGCAAAATTTTAATCAATGTACCAAATCCCAAAAGTATATGGTGTAAGTACACCAAAAGTATAAGGTAGAACTGAAAGAGATAATAATAGCAATGTATAAATGCTGAAATTGGGGCCCAATCATGCAAGGTGTTGAGGGTAAAATGCTGGCTCCATTGAGATCAATTGCAAAAACTCCCATTGCTGTCAATGGAGCCTGGATTTCACCATAAGCATCTTAACTCCCACTGAAGACAGCACTTTGAAAGGTGAGGCCCTAGAGGAAAACAAACTACTAATTTTAAAATTATATGTTCTTTGTATTAGTATATTCAGACACATGAGTTCATTTTATTAATGGGGTTGTTTTGTTTTATTGATGTTAATATTTGCTTTTTTTCCCAGCAAAAGCAATTCTGATACTTTTGCTCAGGTCTAGCAGTGCCTTACTGCAGAAAAAGTTCCATTCTTTTCAGAGAACTTACTTGTTGCAAAAGGTACGACTCTACACGAGCAACCTTATTGCAATGCAGGCTTTCCTCTATGCAGTGATCCTGGCACCAGTGAAAACAATGACAAAGAGGGTGGAGGCAGGATTTCACTGATGATTAAAAAAAAACAAACACAGAAACGGCTGAAGAAAAGTAAGGAGACTTACTTTGAGAAGCTTCTTCCACCCACTCACAAGGAAAAAGGGCATCAAGCTGCAGGTTGTGGCCTCTTCATGGACTTCTTACTCTAACTCCTAAAACACAGGGCCAAAGTCTGCCACCATTACTCACACTGAAGGGGATATTGACTTCAGTGGGATTATGCATGTAGTAAGGTATCGTGAATAAAGGTGGCAGAATCTGGCCTATAGAACAATGTTGAATGTATACCGCCACAACCACCATGATATCTAGTTATCTACATCTACATACAGAGAGCTTCTTGATTCAGAGAGTGGAGAAGAGCAGAAGACACCTTGAAGTCTACTGGGGACCTAACTATGCAGAGTAAATTACCTGGGAAGTATTTAGATGCAACAGTGGTTGGGACTACAGAAAATAATGTGGATATGCATATAAAAACATCTTTGATTTCAGAATTTGTACCACTGTCTAAACCCGGGACTTTATTATTTTTTTGTAACTGTGAGTTATCACATAATATACACTTTAGTAAACAAAGTAAAAATTAAAAGAATATTTTAATGATTATTTAAGAATTTCAAATATATTTGGCCAGACATTCAGCTGGTGTAACTTAGCATAGCTCCATTGACTTCATCTCAGGATTGATTTCAGTGCAGCTGTGCCAATTTGCTACCTCTCTGAGTGTAATTTTTTCTAAAATAAAAGATTTCCCTTAATTGCTATTTTAATGCATTTTGCATTGTGCTATATGAATTGACAATGAACTGTGCTGGGACCTGGACTGCGTCTCAGAGGTGACTCATTTTGATTCTCACGGCAATATCCTTGGGGCTGGCTCCTTTTCCACTGGAATCAGTAGCAGTTTTTACCATTGATTTCAAAGGGAACCAGATCAGATTTATGCCTCTATATCAAAACATGTTAAAAGTAAAATTTGCACACACTCTTAAGTATTTGTGTAAACCAAACAAGAACCACTGGAATTATATATCCCTGCTATGGATCAGAATTTATTAAAATGTACCAGAATTTAAGTTTGAACTATGATAATAAATACTAAGTAGACAAGTAACACTTACAAAATTATGTTGCTCCAGAACATCTACATTTTAGGATCCTCTGGTGAAAATACTTAGTAAAGGAATTTAGGAGAACTTAATTATGATAACATAACACACAATAAATACAAGGGGTGAAATCCTGGTCCATTAAAGTCAATAGTGAAACTCCTTTTGAGTTCAGTGTAGCAAGGATTTCGACCTAGAGCTTCCAGTAGCATGATCAGCATTGGGGAGAAGCATAGGATCACACTACTATGTATCAACAATATATTTGCTTTGAAATGGCTCAGAAAAAGCTTGGTCAATGTGCTTCGTAGAACCATTCCCCTCCTACACGTTTTTCAGTGATATTGGAAACCATATATTGATGTGAATAAAAGTTGATCACGCTACCACCAACTTGGAGAAAACACCTTTAGTGTAATCCTATCTCCATTGAAGTCAGCAGAAAAATTCTCATGCACTTCAATGGATACAGGATTAGGCTCCTTAAAGCTGTTATTCCCCCACTTCCATGCCCAAATAAAATATATAAAAGATGGGCTAAATCCTGAGGTGTTTACTCATGTCTTATTGGGACAACTTTCTGTTCAGATCAAAGATTGAAAATATACAAGACTACATTATCTGGTTTTCATATTATACATTATGGGACGAATCTTACTCCCATTGAAATCAATGGAGAAAATTCTCATTGACTTTAATGGGAGGACTATGTCTTAACTCTTAATGGGAGTAACTGGCCCATCTAGGGTCAGATCATGCTGAGTCTGCATGAAGGACATATGGATGAATGGAGCAACTGTCTATGTGTAAGCCCCTGCATGAGGAAAGTCCCCATAAGATTGGTCAATCTGAATGCCACATCCTGTAAGAGTTGTTTTCTAAAGGCAGTCTATATAAATAGCTTCCAGGAACTAAAGGCTAGAATCACTATGGGGACTTCACAAGAGCTGCCTACCCTTCTTGTCCTATGGGCTATTTGGTTGAGCAGAGGCTTTAGACTTAAAATATGGGGGAATCATAATTAAGAATTTATTTGATAAAAAGAGAAGGGAGACATATAATTATGTGAGACCTGGAAACACATAAGGAACATGTATAACCAGATGCCCAGGTATAAGCTCTTAAGCACATTCAACCCGCAGAAACTGCCTTGGTATATAGGAGTTCCTTTTCTCAGCAAAAGAAATAGATCAATTCTCAGCTTTATGGGCTTTCTTTGGCTTGTCTATTGATTAAAGAAAAGCTGACCATTGAGGAGAGATGGCCATGGAAGGGCTTAAACTCTCATTATGGAAAAGGGACTATTCATACTGGTATAAACATGTAGCTGAATGGTCTCTCTGGCTACCTTGGGACAGGGCATTACATATTTGGATGGGGGATTCAGGAGGTGCCTTTCAAAGTTTAGTTTTCAGGAACTACCTCCCTCAGATATCAATGGTTATATTAACAAAATTGTAGATGAAATAACCATTTTTGCAAAATAGTGTGTCTTCCATTCACTATCTATTTAGATTTATTTAGCTATGTCTATGGGGTATAATAATGTTTCAGGTATATTACGGTTTAAGGGTCAAGAAACAGGACTATTTTGCTGTTTATCCTGGCTTATGGTATTCTTGCTTAATAAAAAGTGATACTCTTTCACTACATTTAGGATTCTTGAGATGTTTTGCACACCAAAACATGGAATCAGCAAAGACAAAATTATTCTGGTAGTTACATTAATATATCACTCAAATACTAGCAAGGAACACTTTTTAACACTAAGATTCTCCCTTTGCAATAGAACTAGCATTTGAACACCTCTGCCAGTTTAACTGGAGCTTTAGAAAACACAGTAATTTGAACATGCAATTCTTTAAAGGGATGATTAAAGTTTATATCTGTGGTTTCAAGATGGACATGAATTAGGGTTAGAATAATACATGAAAAGGAAAACTAATATAGCCCATCCAATTTTTTCTTTCAATTTTCACTAGAATCCAAAGCTTAGATACATCACAAAAATGTTTTCATTCATAATAGATGTAATTGGAATCCAAATTAGAAGAGAAAACATCATATCAATGAGACCTACATTACTTTCCCCTTTATTATGGTTACAGAGCAGAGTAATTTACACTGAAGATCCCATTGCAAATAAAACATAAAATCAAATAAGATGATTATATGCAAATATTTGAGTATAATTTGCACATTGATCAGACTGAAAGGAAGTAAGTAGAGTTTATAGATAATGTAACATTAAGGGCATTATCTGCCATATTATTACAGTGTCTAGTATTACTACTGCAATGACACTATGCTACATTTGTCTACATGTAACAGTCTGTTTCTCTTTGTACCATGGCATAATGTTCAACTCATTATCATCTTGGAATATGTGACTGTAATTCACCATTTTGGTATCATGCCTCATCATCCTATCTCTGCACTTTTACTGATTTCTTGTTGCTAAATTTGATAACATATGAAATGTACATAGGGAAAAAATTGGAAATGAAAAGGAAGATAGAAAATGCAAATGATGTTAATTTAGTGATTGTTTAAAGAGCATATTATAGTATTTACTAGAGTCCAAGTTTCATAACTGGTACATCAACAGGTAGATTAACATTATTTATGCAAGTATATAGGGTAGGGAGAAATTGCTATTAAAATCCAATGTCAAACTCTATAATGCATACATTGTTGTAATCATGCATTTATTAAAAATGGTAGTGAAATCCTGAGTTGGATTATTGAAGTGTTAGGCACAATATGGAATGTGATGCTGAGAAAATAACATCTCTGGAGTGTTATAAGTTCTCATGATAAGCTGACCCCTGCAATCTAGGGGAAAAAATCTCCATGAGGGACTTTAAAGATGATGTATTAGGCAGATCAAAATACTGAGCAGTAAGTTTCAGTAGATCTGTGTACCTCTCCAATCTTTATATCCAAAATGAGGATACCACCTATCTGCTTGCTTAGCACACTTCCCCTGCTCTAAAAGGACAACAGTTAATACACCACAAAAAGTATCAGTATTAAAACTTGGTTTAATATATAGAAACTCATACAAATGACTGCTGCTTAAAGTACCATATGATTCCACCACCACAGATGACAACCAGGTTACATACGTAATTTACCTTCCGAAACAAATGGCAAATTAAGTGTTAAACCACACCATATAATACACACACCATTTTAAATGAGAAATCTTTTAAAACATAGCAATGTACAAAACAGAAACACAGTAGGATTATGCTATTATTGTGTTATAGGGGAAAAAAATAACAGAACTCCTTATTTTTCCAGAGTTAACTACAAATGCAGTTTTATATTGCACTGTGCGTTCTTGACACTGGGTGCAGTCCGCATTTTATGGTCAAGAAGATCTCCTCAAAAGAAGTTGGCAAAACAAAAATCAATATAAGGAAACTCAGATTTAGGTAATTTAATTTCCCTGGGGTGGCTGCTTCTATATAGGTTGGAGATCATGATGGCAGGAATTTGTGTCATAACATAGGTTATTGTTTTGTACTGTTATTGTTATATCAGCTGATGAGTTGTTATAAATCAGTGTAACCAATTCTCAGAACTGAGGTATGTACTTGTGTGTCACACCAAGTAACTCAGTATATGTAAGACTACATCTTTCTATTTTTACATTTCCCTTTTTTCTTTGCATAGAAATGCATCAGACTGCTTCTTCAACCTGGCTTCATAGTAATCACTCTCACACGTACACTTTTGGAGTGAACATAATTGTAATAAACGATTTAAAACTTTCAAATAAGTATGTACACCTACCTGGATTATTCCCCCCTCTCATCCTCTAATAGTTTTCATGAGACAATGTTTTTTTTTCCCATAAAATGAAAAGGCAAAACAGGTGTTAGATTATTTACGTTTGACAAAATTCATATAATTTAAATAATTAAAACTAATGTGTGTTCAGAGCTACAGTTGCATCTTTATTAGAGAAACAAATACAAATAGGCATCTCTATAGAGCTGTTCATTCAATAATGAGATTAAATAAAACATATTCCATATCCTCAATTCTCTCACATTAATATAGTAACCCGGGGTACTAATTTCTTTGCCCTTGTTACAATTGCCCTTCCATTATGATTATATACAACTATTAAAAAACCCAAACCCACACATTTTAAAT
The DNA here is from genome assembly GCF_013100865.1 of Trachemys scripta elegans. NCBI lineage: Eukaryota > Metazoa > Chordata > Testudines > Emydidae > Trachemys > Trachemys scripta. The sequence continues at coordinate 52,208,344 of NC_048301.1, read as the reverse complement.
AATTTTTCTTTAAAAAATATCCTAACCAAAATACCAAATATGCTTTTGATTTAAACATTATTCTCTTTATAAACCTCATATGATGGTACTTTTTAAAAATTTAGTCACAAGAGAGAAAGTTTCATTTATAAATAAGAGTAAAATTTTGGTGTAAACCCAACTGCATGACATTTTGTTTTTATTATATATAGCCTACACTATAATCTTATAAAAATCTATTTTAAAATAATACAGTAAATCTTGAGTGTAGCAGCCTATAATATTAAGCACTTTTAAAAAAAGAGAATAAGCTATGAATATGGCAAAAACCAAAATGCACTGTATGTGTAATTGTAGACTGCTAATAACCTGTTAAAGCAGCATAATACTTACCCTTGGAATAAAAGGCATCAAAATACAACTGCAGGTAATAACTATGTGTATTCATATGTTTATGAGAAAACAAGGAGATTTCAAAAGGCAAAATATTTAGATAACTATAATCAAGTTCATTTTGTTCTCTCATTCAGAAAAAGACTTTTCAATCATTTTAACTAAAGATGCAGCATATAACATGTATAAGAACTGCATTGCACCAGATAATATGTTAAACCAGATTTGCATTGCGTTTAAAAAATACCATTTGTATTTCCTTTATTTAAAGACTAACCAGTCCCAATTTGTGTGTCTGTTGCACATAGTAACACTTCAACCTTTTTCCATGTCTGCCCGAGAATGCTTTGGAGTTCAATTATGTAGACACCTCACAGCAGGTGAAGTTTATAGTTATATTCATTGAGGAATCAGAGGCTGGACTGACAAATGTTCAGACAGAAATGTGTGAATATCATCAATAAATGTGTTGTAATTTGTATGACCCATCATTAAAATTTCCAATGAAACTATGACATAGGGATTCCATTCATTGTTAAATTACTAAAATCTACCAATTGTAATGCTTTCAGACTGTTTATTTTTTCCAATAGAAAAATAAATCTCATACATTCGAAGTGGTACACAAAAACTGGGATAAAATTGATCAGATTTCTTGATAGCACCATTTACACATTCTTTAAAGTAAACATTAATATGCACTTTCTTAGAAAGCGATATAAATATATAGCTATATAAATACAGGACTTGCTAACCTCTGTTAACCATCTGAATGTGATGGAATAATCTGTCTCTACTGTGCAGGTAGGCTTGTGCATGGTGGTGTGGCAATATCATTTTAAAAGTTTGTTACAGATGTGATGGGAAGCTGGAAGGAGTCGAATAAGCAGAAAAAAGAGCTTAGATCTACTGTAAGCAATGAGTCGGAATGAGCCGTTAAAGGTTAGAATTTATCTTTGTT